>NC_057807.1:674670135-675020527 GCF_018294505.1 Triticum aestivum | reverse complement strand
GGCCCGCGTCGCCCCGAACCGCCGGCTTCCGCGCCCGCCGCCGGCCGGATCCGGCCAGATCCGGTCCGGGGCCGCCTCCCCGCGCCTCCCCGAGCCTCCGGTGACCTCTTCCTCGATCTCCGGCCACATCTCCGGCGAGAACCCCGGCCGTCCTCGTCATCCGCGCCCGGGTCAACCCTCGGACCCGGAGGTGATTTTCGTTTAAGTCCCGGATATTTTGCATAATCATGCCATGTTCATCGCATCATATCTCTGCATCCGTAGCTCTGTTTCGTGCGTCTAATATGTCAAATTGTTCGACTCAACGAGTACTTCATTTAATTCCATTGCATCATTTTCATTTGAGTTCATCTTGATGCCTGAATCATCGTTGAAAGAGTGCATGTTGCTGTTAATCTGCTGAAACTGTTATAACATGCTCATTTGTCATTTTTGCCATGTTTGATGTGTGCATCCTATGAGGTTGATGTCTACATATGTTTTGATCTATGCCATTCCATATTTCCAAGGGTGTATGCCATGTATTTTTGTGATCAATGTGGTGACTAGCACAAGCATGTAAACTAGGCATCGTGATGTTGCTGATTTCAATCCCTGTTCTGTTGTTATTTTTATGCCATGTAAACTTGATGCTACAGAGAGATCCATGCTTATTTTGAGATACTTAAGTAAGGATGTTTTGTACATATGGTTATGAGCTATCAATCCAGGCCCCTGGTTGCATTTATAGCTTGCTGTAGATTGTTCATATCTTGCTCCAAAGTTGCTAAATGATGTTGATGTCAGCCTGTTAACAGGAAGTTCAGTTTTGCCATGTGATTTCCTAGTTGATCCTTGCACCCTATGAACTTGCTCTTGCCATGCTTAGCTTCATAAACATGTCTTCTTACTGTCGGTTGCCTCGCCATGCCATGTCTCTTTGGTGAGTGGTTCAAGCTCACAAACATGCCTACTTATCGTTGTTCCTGCCATGTATGAATCTGCCATATCTTTTGCCATGTTTACATGGGTGCCATCATATTTTCTGTGCCTTTTTGGCTTATGGTCAGTAAGGGATTTTTGTTCTATGCAATTAGTAGATTCATGCCATGCCTTTGTTTGCCATGATAATTTCCTGTAACATATTGTTTGATAGCTCTAAACATTGCAACCTGATGTTATTTCTGCTAAAGTCTGAAACTGTTATTATTTGCAATCTTGCCATGTGTGTTTGAGCATGTTCTAGTGATTTCTGGAGATAGTTCAGTGTTCATGTTTTGTTATGCTTTACCTGTACTTCATGCCAATGCCTTTTGTTATTACGTTGAGCTGTTGTAGCTTGTTGTTTTGATGCTTGCAATATGCCTAGTTGCTGTTATGGACAGATTGTTGCTATAACTTGTATAGTGTGTGTATGTTGAACCGTTGCTCCGTTTTGAGTGTGCTCTATATGAAACTTGATTGATTTTGAATGTAGTTTCATATTATCATGTTGCATCCATGTTTTGAGGTGTTTGCTTGATGTTTGTATGCATTTTGCATCAATGCCATGTTTAACTTGTTTTGCTCATATCTTCTAGGCCGTAGCTCCGAACTAAATGAACTTTATATGTAACTTGACTAGAATCTCGTGTAGATCATCTTGGTGCATCTTAACTTGCTGTTTAACAACTTGAACATAAGGTTTATTCAGATCTGGAACAATTTCAAAATTTGCATATGAGGACTTACCGGAATTGTTATATGTTGTTCCCGGCCTCATTTAAACTTGCCTTGATGTGTTGCTCTTGTTTGCATCATCTCTTGCCATGAGTAGATTCATGTAGCTTTATCATGCATCATGCTTGTTGTGCATCATGCCTTGTTTATGTGTGGTGTGTTTACTGTGTTGTGTGCTTCTTCTCGATAGTTCCCGTTTTCGTTGCAATCGTGAGGATTCGTTCATCTACGCTTGGTTCGTCTTCGTGGCTTCATATTCTTCATGGACTCGTTCTTCTTCCTTGCGGGATTTCTGGCAAGATGACCGCTACCCTGGATCTCACTACTATCATTGCTATGCTAGTTGCTTCGTTCTATCGCTATGCTGCGTTACCTATCATTTGCTCTTCAAGCCTCCTAAATTGCCATGAACCTCTAACCTTTGACACCCTTCCTAGCATACCGTTGCTTGGCTATGTTACCGCTTTGCTCAGCCCCTCTTATAGCGTTGCTAGTTGCAGGTGAAGTTTGAAGATTGCTCCATGGTGGACAGGATTTTTGTTGGGATATCACAATATCTCTTATATTATTAATGCATCTATATATCTGGTAAAGGGTGGAAGGCTCGGCCTTATGCCTGGTGTTTTGTTCCACTCTTGCCACCCTAGTTTCCGTCATACCGGTGTTATGTTCCCGGATTTTGCATTCCTTACGCGGTCGGGTGATTTATGGGACCCCCTTGACAGTTCGCTTTGAATAAAACTCCTCCAGCAAGGCCCAACCTTGGTTTTACCTTTTGCCTCACCACCACCTACTTTTCCCTTGGGAGTAATTAACCCGAGGGTCATCTTTATTATAGCCCCCCCGGGCCAGTGCTTGTCTAAGTGTTGGTCCGAACCGAGCAGCCTGCGGGGCCACCTCTAGGCAACTTGAGGGTTGGTTTTACTTGTAGCTTGACTTATCCGGTGTTGCCCTGAGAACGAGATATGTGAAGCTCCTATCGGGATTGTCGGCGCATCGGGCGGCTTTGCTGGTCTTGTTTTACCATTGTCAAAATGTCTTGTAAACCGGGATTCCGAGTCTGATCGGGTCTTCCTGGGAGAAGGAATATCCTTCGTTGATCGCGAGAGCTTATCATGGGCTAAGTTGGGACACCCCTGCAGGGTATAATCTTTCGAGAGCCGTGCCCGCGGTTATGTGGCAGATGGGAATTTGTTAATGTCCGGTTGTAGATAACTTGACACCAGATCCGAACTAAAATGCATCAACCGCGTGTGTAGCCGTGATGGTCTCTTTTCGGCGGAGTCCGGGAAGTGAACACGGTTTCTGGGTTATGTTTGACGTAAGTAGGTGTTCAGGATCACCTCTTGATCATTGCTAGCTTCACGACCGTTCCTTTGCTTCTCTTCTCGCTCTCATTTGCATATGTTAGCCACCATATATGCTTAGTTGCTGCTGCAACCTCACCACTTTACCCCTTCCTTTCCCATTAAGCTTTGCTAGTCTTGATACCCATGGTAATGGGATTGCTGAGTCCTCGTGGCTCACAGATTACTACAACAACAGTTGCAGGTACAGGTTATGCGATGATCATGACGCGAGAGCGATGTTACTTGTTTTGGAGTTCTGCTTCTGCTTCTTCTTCGATCAGAGTATAGGTTCCAAGTCGGCAGCCTAGGCTAGCAGGGTGGATGTCGTTTGAGTTTCTGTTTGTGTTTCATCCGTAGTCGGATGTTTCTCTTATGTATGAGTTGATGTTGTATTCGTGTGGCATTGTGTGCCTCTTGTATGTATCCCCATCTATTATGTAATGTTGATGTAATGATATCCACCTTGCAAAAGCGTTTCAATATGCGGGTCTATCCTTGGTGGGACCTTCGAGTTCCTTTTGGATAGGGTCGCATATTGGGCGTGACAGAGCCCTCCGTGGACTCGCGCAGCCGTTACCCTTCGTGGGTTGAAGTCTCCATCAACGTGGATATACGATAGCACCACATATCGGAAGCACGACAAAAACATCTGTGTCTCCAATTGCATTTGAATTCTCCAAACCCTTCCCTTTACATTCTTGCAAGTTGCTTGCTTTACTTTTCGCTGCTCATATACTCTTTGCATGCTTGCTTGAATTGTGTTAAGATTGCTTGAGTTGTGCTAAGTTTGCTAAAATCTGCCAAAGACTAAAATTGGGAAAATGATAAGTTTTTATTTGGTCAAGTAGTCTAATCACCCCCTCTAGACATACTTTCGATCCTACAACTTGGCTTGTATATTCCTACGATGGGCTTCCTCAAATGCCCTAGGTCTTCGTGAGCAAGCAAGTTGGATGCACACCCACTAGTTTTCTTTTGTTGAGCATTCATTTATAGCTCTAGTGCATCCATTGCATGTCAATCCCTACTCCTCATGTTGACATCAATTGATGGGCATCTCCATAGCCCGTTGATTATCCTCGTCAATGTGAGACTTTCTCCTTTTTTTGTCTTCTCCACACAATCCCCATCATCATATTCTATTCCACCCATAGTGCTATATCCATGGCTCACGCTCATGTATTGCGTGAAGGTTGAAAAAGTTTGAGATTATTTAATTACGAAACAATTGCTTGCCTTGTCATCGGGGGTGTAGAATTTGGGAACATCTTTGTGTGACGAAAATGAAGCATAGCCTAACTATATGATTTTGTAGGGATGAACTTTCTTTAGCCATGTTATTTTGAGAAGACAAGATTGCCTTGATTAGTATGCTTGAAGTGTTACTATTTCTTATATCAATATGAACTTTTATTTTGAATCATTTGGATCTGAACATTCCTGCCACAATAAAGAAAATTACATTGAGAATTATGCTAGGTAGCATTCCACATCAAAAATTCTATTTTTATCATTTACCTACTCAAGGACGAGCAGGAATTAAGCTTGGGGATGCTTGATACGTCTCCAACATATCTATAATTTTTGATTGTTCCATGCTATTATATTACCCCTTTTGGATGTTTATGGGCTTTATTTTACATATTTATATCATTTTTGGGACTAACCTACTAACCGGAGGCCCAACCCGTATTGCTATTTTTTTTTGCCTATTTTAGTATTTCGAAGAAAAGGAATATCAAATAGAGTCCAAACAGAATGAAACCTTCGGGAGCGGGATTTTTGGAACGAAAGTGATCCAGAGGACTTGGAGTGCAAGTCAGGAAGCAATCGAGGCGGCCAGGAGATAGGAGGGCGCACCCACCCCTCCTGGGCGCGCCCCCTGTCTCCTGGGCCCCTCGAGTAGCCACTGACGTACTTCTTCCTCCTATATATACCTACGTACCCCGAAAACATCCAGGGAGCCACCGAAACACAATTTCCACCGCCGTAACCTTCTGTATCCGTGAGATCCCATCTTGGAGCCTTCACCGGCGCTCCGCCAGAGGGGGAATCGACCATGGAGGGCTTCTACATCAACACCATAGCCCTTCTGATGAGTTGTGAGTAGTTTACCACAGACCTTCGGGTCCATAGTTATTAGCTAGTTGGCTTCTTCTCTCTTTTTGGATCTCAATACAATGTTCTCCCCCCCTCTTGTGGAGATCTATTCGACGTAAACTCTTTTTGCGGTGTGTTTGTCGAGATCCGATGAATTGTGCGTTTATGATCAAGTTTATCTATGAGAAATATTTGAATCTTCTCTGAATTCTTTTATGTATGATTGAGTTATCTTTGCAAGTCTCTTCGAATTATCAGTTTGGTTTGGCCTACTAGAATTATCTTTCTTGCCATGGGAGAAGTGCTTAGCTTTGGGTTCAATGTTGCGGTGTCCTTACCCAGTGATAGAAAGGGTTGCAAGGCACGTATTGTATTGTTGCCATCGAGGATAAAAAGATGGGGTTTATATCATATTGCTTGAGTTTATCCCTCTACATCATGTCATCTTTCTTAATGCGTTACTCTGTTCTTATGTACTTAATACTCTAGATGCATGCTGGATAGCGGTCGATGTGTGGAGTAATAGTAGTAGATGCAGGTAGGAGTCGGTCTACTTGTCACGGACGTGATGCCTATATACATGATCATGCCTAGATAATCTCATAATTATTCGCTTTTCTATCAATTGCTCGACAGTAATTTGTTCACCCACCGTAATACTTATGCTATCTTGAGAGAAGCCACTAGTGAAATATATGGCCCCCGTGTCTATCTTTTATCATATAAGCTTTCAATCTACTTTTATTTGCATCTTTCTTTTTGCATCTATATTACAAAATACCAAAAATATATTTATCTTATCATATTATCTCTATCAGATCTCACTTTCGCAAGTGGCCATGAAGGGATTGACAACCCCTTTATTGCGTTGGTTGCGAGTTCTTTGTTTGTTTGTGCAGGTGCGTGGGACTTTTGAGGAGCCTCCTACTGGATTGATACCTTGGTTCTCAAAAACTGAGGGAAATACGCACGCTACTATTGCTGCATCACCCTTTCCTCTTCAAGGAAAACCAACGCAAGCTCGAGACGTAGCAGATCTCGACAAACACACCGCAAAAAGAGCTACATCGAATAGATGTCCACAAGAGAGGGGTAGAACATGGTATTGAGATCCAAAAAGAGAGAAGAAGCCATCTAGCTAATAACTATGGGCCCGAAGGTCTGTGGTAAACTAGTCACAACTCATCGGAGGGGCTATGGTGTTGATGTAGAAGGCCTCGATGGTCGATTCCCCCTCCGGCGGAGCACCAGCGAAGGCTCCAAGATGGGATCTCGCGGATACAGAAGGTTACAGTGGTGGAAATTGTTTTTCGTTGGCTCCCCTGATGTTTTCGGGGTACGTAGGTATATATAGGAGGATGAAGTACGTCAGTGGCTGCCCGAGGGGCCCACAAGATAGGGGGGCGCGCCCTGTAGGGGTGGGTGCGCCCTCCACCCTCGTGGCTGCCTCGGCTGCTTCTTGACTTGCACTCCAAGTCCTCTGGATCACGTTTGTTCCAAAAATCACGCTCCCGAAGTTTTCATTCCGTTTGGACTCGGTTTGATATTCCTTTTCTTCGAAACACTGAAATAGGCACAAAAAAAAACAATACGGGCTAGGCCTCCGGTTAGTAGGTTAGTCCCAAAAATGATATAAATATGTAAAGTAAAGCCCATAAACATCCAAAACGGGTAATATAATAGCATGGAACAATCAAAAATTATAGATACATTGGAGACATATCATGGCTCAATGGGCCATGCAAAATTCACACCACACCGGATACTAGAAGAACACACAGCTTTAGAGCATGTTGGATACTTCGGTAGGTGGCCAAGAGCAGCGAGGATATCCTCACAAACGATACTGCAGAGCACATACTATAGAAAAAAACAATACGGTATTGACAGTCTTTGAGACTTTCACCTCAAATAACAGGCACAAGAGAGCACTCCGCAGCCTTGCCAAAGTCTGCCACGTTGTAGCAATAAATCCATGGAACGACACGACAACAACTTTCAATGCCAGTGACGAACCTCAATTCTGAACAGTCCGAGCACCAACCGCTTTGGTCCTTAGTCCAAATGTGGACGGCTTCCGGCTTACTAAAGTGCTCATGGACGGTGGCAGCGGATTAAAACTCATCTATGAGGAAACGCTCAACAAAATGGAAATAGACAAGAGCCGCATTGAGCAAAGGAGCACGACCTTCAGAGGAATTATCCCTAGTCGGGAGGCACGATGTGCGGGAAAAATCACACTAGATGTGGTATTCGGCACACCGGAGAATTACAGATATGAAGAAATCACATTCCAAGTGGCCCCGTTCAGTAGCGGATACCATGCCCTTTTAGGGCGGGACCCATTCACGAGCTTCCAAGCTATACCCCATTACGGGTACATGAAGCTCAAGATGCCCGGGCCCAATGGAATCATCACTCTAGCCAGTGATCCAGACATAGCACTCCGCGCCAAAAACAAAACCGCCGCCCTCGCGCTTGAGGCATTATCCGAAGCCCTCGCGGCCAAAGAACTAACTGCGCCGCGCTCCACAGTGGACAGGGACGGTGTGATACTCGACAAACGGTCCAAGTCCACCTCTTTCAAACCAGCGGACGAAATAGTCAAATTCCAAGTCCACCCAACGGACTCCACAAAAACAGCATCCATCGGGGCACAACTGAACCCTACAATAGACGCCGCACTGCGGGCGTTCTTGCGCGAGAATTGGGACATCTTCGCCTGGCACCTTTCAGACATGCCAGGTATCCCACGCAGGCTGGCCGAGCATAGCCGAAACATACTGAAGGGGTACAAGCCGGTCAAGCAGACTCTTCGGCGCTTTTCAGAACCTAAACAACAAGCCATGGGAGAGGAGCTAGCCAGGTTACTCAAAGCCAGATTCATCAGAGAAATAAAACACCCGGACTGGCTAGCAAACCTGGTGATGGTACCAAAGAAGGACAAATCATGGCGGCTATGCGTCGATTTCAAGGACCTCAATAAGGCTTGCCCAAAGGTCCCCTTCCCTCTCCCTCGCATCGATCAAATCATCGATGCTACCACAGGACACGACTCAATGTGCTTCCTCGATGCATACTCCGGACACCATCAAATCAAGATGGCGGAGTCTGATCAAGCCACAATGGTATTCATAACTCCATACGGTCCCTTCTGTTTTAACACCATGCCTTTCGGGCTCAAAAATGCCGGTGCAACCTATCAACGCATGATTCAGACATGCCTGGAAACACAAATAGGCAAAACAGTGGAGGCATACGTGGACGACGTGGTCATCAAAACCAGACACGTCGAGTCTTTAATAGACGACCTGAGACTTACGTTCGACAATCTCCGAACATATGGCATCAAGCTCAATCCGGAAAAATGCGTTTTCGGCGTTCCTACCGGAAAGCTCCTCGGCTTCATCGTTTCCAATAGAGGAATTGAAGCAAATCCGGCTAAAATCCGAGCTCTGTCATAGTTGGCTACCCCAACAGACCTCAAGCAAATACAGAAGTTAACTGGATGCGTGGCTGCCTTAAGCCGCTTTATCTCCTGATTGGGAGAAAAGGCACTACCTCTCTATCGCCTTCTTCGACGCACCGAACACTTCGAGTGGACGGATGCGGCTACGGCCGGACTGGAAGAGATAAAGGCCCTTTTGGCTAGCAATCCAATCCTGGCCGCACCAAACATCGGTGAACCCATGCTATCATATATAGCTACAATGCACCAAGTTGTAAGCGCAGTGCTCGTCGTCGAACGAGAGGAGGACGGGCATATGTTCCCGCTTCAAAAGCCGGTATACTACGTATCCACTGTCCTCACACCATGTAAGTCACGGTACCCGCACTATCAAAAGATAGCATACGCGGTCTTCATGGCATCCCAAAAACTACGACACTACTTTCAAGAGTGTTCAATCACGGTGGCCTCTGAAGTACCACTCAATGATATAATAAATAACTGCGATGCCACGGGCCGGATTGCTAAGTGGGCTATCAAGCTCCTCCCGTTCGACATCATATACAAACCGCAGCGAGCCATTAAGTCACAAGTACTGGCTGACTTTGTCGCCGAATGGACAGAAGCCGAACTCCCAAAAGAGTACGGCGCGTACTCCAATTGGAGCATGCACTTTGACGGCTCTAAGATGTTGGCTGGTCTGGGAGCGGGCGTTGTCCTGACATCCCCCACCGGAGACACAGTCTAATACGTACTCCAAATATTATATACAGACTCCAACAATGCAGCCGAATACGAGGCTCTGTTGCATGGTCTTCAGATGGCAATTTCCATGGGCATTCAACGCCTAGAAGTGTGTGGGGACTCAAACCTCGCAATATCTCAAATAAATGGAGACTTTGACGCCAAGGAGCCGAAAATGGCGGCTTACCGCAATGCCGTCCTCAAGATGTCAACTTGGTTCGAGGGGCTCGAATTCCACATGTGGTTCGAGAAAACAATCAAGCGGCGGATATCCTCGCCCGCATCGGCGCTAAGCGCGACCCCGTCCCACCTAATATCTTCTTGGAAAGGTTGTTCAAGCCATCCGTGGTGTGGCAAGGGGAGACCGGCAATACTAGTCCGGATCCGACCACAACCCCAGATCCCGAACACACTGACATAATCGGAGGCTCCACCACCGAAATAACACCTTCGGCCCACGTGATCATGGCCATCATTGCCCCATGGATAGAACCCTTCTTAGCCTACCTAAATAGGCAAGAACTCCCTGAAGACCAAAATGAGGCACATTGCATTGTGCGGCGCTCTAAAGCCTACAAGGTCCACGAGGGAGAGCTTTATAAGAAAAGCGCGACCGGAGTGCTCCAACGGTGCATCTCCGAAGAGGAAGGGCGGTAGCTCTTGGCCGAAATTCATGCTAGACTCGGCGGCCACCACACTGCAGCTTGGGCCCTTGTAAGCAACGCCTTTCGTACAAGTTTCTACTGGCCGACAACCCGAGCAGACGCACAGGACCTCGTCCAACACTGCGTCGGTTGCCACCTTTTTGCAAATCAAAGCCATATGCCACCTACCGCTCTCCAAACAATCCCCATAACTTGGCCCTTTGCGGTCTGGGGGCTTGATATGGTTGGACCCCTTAAAGGAGGAAGCCATAAGAAAAAAATACTTGTTGGTCATGGTGGATAAATTCACCAAATGGATAGAAGCCAAACCAGTTAAAACAGCCGAATCCGGACTAGTGATAGACTTCGGATCAGGGGTCATACACCGTTACGATGTCCCCCACAGCATCATCACCGATAATGGCTCCAACTTCACAGCGGACGAGGTGAAAACTTGGTGCGACAACATGGGCATTAAGCTCGATTACGCCTCCGTCTATCACCCCCAAACAAACAATCAAGTCGAATGAGCAAATGGTCTTATTATGAGCAGCATCAAACCCACACTAGTGCGATCCTTGAAGGAATCAGATACACACTGGGTCGAGGAGCTCGACTACGTACTATGGGGCCGCGGACCACGCCGAATCGCACAACTGGATACACACCATTTTTTATGGTGTACGGTGCAAAGGCGGTATTGCCCTGCGATATCATTCATGACTCACCTCGAGTGCGCATGTACGAAGAGAGAGAAGCCGAGCTTGATCGGCAGGACAGTTTAGATGCCCTGAAGGAGGAGCGCGACGTTGCAAAAGCCCGTTCCGCATTCTATCAGCAACAGGCTCAAAGGTATCAAAGCAGAGAAGTACGGGCCAAACTTATAAAGTTGGTGAACTCGTTCTACGCCTACCGGAGAAGAAAAAGGACAAGCTCAAGCCCAAGTGGGAGGGTCCCTTCATCATTGATAAAGTTCTCATCGGAGGAGTGTACTATCTGCGTGATGCATCAGATAATCGACTCGAGCCGAACCCATGGAACGCGGCCAGACTTCGAAGATTCGACGCCTAGTGCCGAACTCTATGTTCGTCTCCTTACCTCCGCCTTTCTTTTTTAAGTTATCTTTCTTTCTTTCTTTCTTTCTTTCTTTCTTTTTTTATGGCCCTAAAGGCTTCAAGTGTGCCTCGACTGCACACTCTTGCCATGCTATGCGCGCTCAGTATACCTGGGGGCTTCTTATACAGAAGCTTAATATAATTATCTTCCGGGCTTCATGCCCACTGCATATGAGTCACTTTACCATATGTACCTTTTCTTCGCCATTATATGCATCGATATGACTTAAGTTTTGGCCAAGCTGGGTTGCCTGGCTCCTGTGTTTATGCCCTACGTTCCCGTTAGTTCGGCTAGGGCATAAGGGGAGTACCTCTGCGATTGTTACTGCCGGGTCAGCCGGATGTGTACCTCAGACTGGGTGAAGCCGAAAACTATTGTTCTTAAGGGAATATTTGGTCGGCGAACAAAAGATGTTTTCTTACCTACTACAATATAAGCCCCTAGATGTTTTATGTTCTGCGTCTCTGTTCGCAGTTCGGACATGCACATTCACGCATGCGTACCCAGGGAAAGGAACCCTTAACAGAACTATTCTCCCCGAAAGATGTTTCTTACTATCCATGTAATATAACATAACTACACTACAAAAAAAACACTTCCATGATGATACATGTTTGTCACAGCAGGTCGCGTTTTCTGTCATGCATGTACGACCATGACGATTTTATGACAGAATCAAGATAGTCATTCCTGTGCTGTCGTAGAAGTGTTCCATGACATTACCAAAATTATCATCACGGAAGTGTCCACTTCCATGACGATAAATCGCGCGTCACAGAAGTGCTATAGTCAAGGGTGACTGACACGTGGCATCCACCATAAAGGAACGCCGTTAAGCTATCGGGTCGGGTTTTGGATCCAATAACCCGTTAACGTCCTCGACCAATGGGGATTTTCCACGTGTAAAATCATCATTGGCTGGAGGAAACACGTGTCGGCTCATCGCTGGGATAGATGTCATCCACTCATTGGACAGAAGGCGCCTATGATACGTCGACACGTGGCACGACCCAACAGAGGCCCATTCCTGTGAAAAGGCCAGCCCGTTTGACTTGGTCAAAAGGTGGCGGGCCGGCCCATGGAAAGCCTGTTAACGGCCTGTTCGCATATAGCCCATTTAAAGCCCGCTAACCCAAGGCCCATTACGCCCTATTCGAATTAGGCCCAGTAGCGTCATCTGGGCCATCCAATATGATTCCAGCCCGTTTTCACTTCTGGCCCATGTATGGCCCATGACGTCTTTCAGCCCATATGAGGCCCTATGTAACTCTTGGCCTATTAACGGCCCGTGGTGAAACTGGCCCGTAATGAACAGTGTACCACTTTACACCCATTAACGGCCCGTGGTGAAACTGGCCCATAAAGAACAACGTATCACTTTATACCCATTAACGGCCTGTTATTCCGTTGGGCCGTTTCCAGCCCATGTTATCTTTCGGCCTTCTCAGAGCCCATTTATTCTTGGGCTCATTTACAACATTCGTTTACTTACGGCCCGTTACTGTCATTTTATGCTTGTGGGCCAAATTCAGCCCATGGTTACAGTCGGCCTGTTTGTGGTCCGTTAATACATTGGGCCGTTTTCATAGCGTCATCAAATACGGCCTATTAATGATGGCCCGTTATGGTCGGCCCATGAACGGATGATTCCAACTCTAGCCCGTTTACGGCCAGAATGCGGTCTGTTTGGCCCATGTTTGGCCAATTGATCATACGGCCCGTATAAGGCCCATTGATGATATGACCCGTAGAAGGCCCATTGTTTCTACGGCCCGTAGAAGGCCCACTGTTTCTATGACCCGTAGAAGGCCCACTGTTTCTACGGCCCATAGAAGGCCCACTATCTCTACGGCCCATAGAAGGCCCACTGTCTCTACGACCCGTAGGAGGCCCAGTGTCACTATAGTAAATATTAGCCCATGGTTATTGTGGCCTAGTTTAAAAAATAGGTTATTGCAGCCACTAGCAAACCGCGGAAAAAGAACTGCAGTGACTACAAGCAAACAAATAAACAAGACAACAAGGAAATAAATAAGCAAGCAACTTACACTAGGCTATCACGGCTATTACACATATTACATCCACTGGGCATCAAAGTTCACCACCAGTGCAAATATAGGGAACACAACAGCATATAAACGCCGCAGCAAAACAAGTCTAGAACTGAAACCACTTCAGAAGAGCTCAAGAAACAATATCCTGGGAACCCATAATGCTGGCAAGATGCTTAGCAAGCTTATTAACTTTCTCTTGTTTGGTGCTTAAGTCCTCCATCACTTGCTGTTGCACCAGAAAGTATGCATCTAAATTCTGCAGGGACTTCCCCAGTCCTTCGGCTTCCTGTCGCATAACATCTGATCGATGTCTTTCAACTTGAAGTTGAGACTCAAGAAGCCAAACTGATTCAAGCAACGAGTTCGAAGAGGTGGTGCCAGCAGTGGTAGCCGGTAACTCGAACACTACATCAAGACAGGACTTTGGGGTTGTCTCAGTGTCTTCAATATAGTTTTTATCAGCTTTCTTGGAGACCAATAGGGATGTCTCACTATCTTGAACCTTATCTGCATTACTTCCTTTACCATTGCATAACAGGGTACTCTTCTCCAATATTTTATCCGCGTTCTAAAAGAGAAACAAACAAATACATCCGAGGTTTACAATGTAGTATATGAAACTCATTTTGGTATACCAGTTCAGTAGTAAGGTGGACAGGATAACAACATCAAACAAACATATATCTATGTAGTATGGTCACTGTATGGTCTATATCATTCTAGTTTATGTTGCCAAATCAAGATAGATACAGTTCGAATCATATCTATTTAAGACAAAGCAGCATAGACAGAATATAAGTGTGGGAAACTACACAGCAATAACAACACTTGTAATGTGCATGGCATGAGAATATAACTGTTTATTCAATTGAAACTGAAATCAACATAGAGCAAGTTACAACAGCAAACAGCCAAACACGTTGAAGAAACAGGTTTAAAACATACATGTTGCGCCATTGGAGTTTCAATTGCATCCTTCAAATTTAAAATTGGTTGGTATCAGTAAATAAAGTGATGCAAGAGCAAAGTAGTATGAACCATAGCAACGGAACCTGACCTGAGAACAATTCTTCTTCTACTTTAAGCGTTGACTTCGGGTTCGGAGTGGTGGTCCTCATGATTTGGACATTGTAGTTGCTTTACTAACTGCTCGTGTTTGGGTGCTCTGTGGTGGAGATGGTGCTGTGTCAACGGGAACTGGGTGTCTATCTGCTGGGGTTGGGGTTAGAAGGGGTGTAGCTGGTTCTCAGTCCAACTGGGTAGGGGTACAATCTGCATGAGTGTGGGTTATGTGTGGTGGGGCTGGTTCTTGGGCAAGTACAACTGTGGTTTTATCTGCATCGACAGGTAGCACGATCTTATCTGAAGACCATGTCTTTACTCCCACAGATACTGCCATCACTCCCTCCAATTGAAATGGCTGATAAAGAAGAAAAGTAATTGAATGTACAGACATTGTAAGATAGACAGGTGCAATGGATAGTAGGGAAGAAAACAGGGCATGAAATAATTCACATTTATGTTGTCTAAGCAAACAGAATAGCAGGACATAATTTCACATATATGATGGCTAATTAAATAGGATAGCATGACACAATTTCACATGTATGATGGCTAACTAAACAAGATAGAATGACATACTTCAAAATATGATGACTATGTAAACAGGATGACATGATATAACTATACGATGTGTCTATTAAAGTGGTTGGCATGCCATAAATCACAAACATGCCGTCGATGGAAACATGATGGCATGATATAATTCACGGATAGAATGACATAATTTAAAATATGATGACTATGCAAACAGGATGAGATGATATAACTATATTATGTCTTTAGAAAATGGGTTGGCATGCCATAATTCAGATACATGCTGTCTATGTAAACATCATGACATGACATAATTCAAATATATGATTTATATACTAAGGAAGTGAGCAGAGGGCAATCGCATATATGATGTGTCAACTAAGGAGATGACATTCAATATTGTGTATATGATGTAAAAACTAAGCATTGCAATACAACATATGCATTATATGAGTAATATAAACCTACCAAGTTTGAGCATACACCTCAGGGGGATCATAGGACTGGTCATCTGTCTCTGAATCCTCCTCTGAAGAGCTATCTGTAACCAGCAAGATATCTGCTTCAGCAGGTAGCATTGTCTGCTCTGAAGACCTTGTTTCCACTCCAGATTTTTCCATGACCGTGACGAATGGCTGATGCACAGGAAGAGTAATTGAATGTACTAAAATTGTTGACAAATTTAACACGTAATAAAAAAATGATGGCATGATATAATTCACATATAAGATGACTGGCTAACTAGGGTGGCATTGCAAAATTCACATATATGATGCCTGGCTAGACAAGATGGCATTACATGATTCACATATACGATAAAGAAACTAAACAGATGGCATTGACACAAAGCATGTCTAAACTAAGCAGATGACATCTTTAATGTATACAGTAAGCAATGCAAGGCACCATATGCATGATATTACCAACATCAGCATGCCAAGTTAGAGTGAAGACCTCATGGGGTAAATAGGAGTGGTCTTCTCCTTCTGAATCCCCCTTAGAACAGTTATCTTCCTCTTGATTACAATCCGAAATGGGTGGAGGGGGGCTGCCTTTGCGCCCAGCATGGAACGATGTCTGCATGAAATTTTATTGCCATGCAAGGCTCATCTCTTTTGCTCTACATGATCAGTTCCATTGTGTACAATAACTGGCATGCATAGGAATAAAACATAGTGAGATTATGTAAGGAGTGCATGCACAAATCAAGAGTGATGGTAGCAAACTGTGGATAGACCCAAAACCAATGATAGCAGGTAGATAATAGCTTTAGTTAAAAAATACAGATAATGGCTCCTTTAATGTTTGTTTGCACCCAACATGAAACTCATAGTAGACACCGGTGATTAACCAGATAGTAGACAGATAGTACTGATTGCTGCCCCAATATGTACCCCACAACCATTTAAAAACTCAAGTTTCAATGTTAGTTTGGACCTGACTCGGAGTCTAATAGGTTAACACGACGATAATGTAGCATGCCATCACATTAAGCAACGCATAACGTAAGCAGACACGGAAGAGTGCGACCTCTCTTGTGGACTCGTGTAGTCCTCAAGGTCATCTGCTCAGTTGATGATGGTAATGCAGTTGTCGTGGCTGCCAGCGGCGGGGAAGAAGATCTGAGGCGGTGAAAGACAGTCTGGAGAGCGGATCCCTGCTGTGGTGAACCCTTCCATCATTGGAGCAGCTGAGCTGGGGTGGAACACAGCGCCGCAGGAGCAGGACAAACCACACAAGGTTTTCTTTGACACATATCTGTAACATAAGTAATTGAGTAAGGGCTTGTTTGAATTTGAGGATTCTAACAATGCAGGGATAGGAATGCATGTGCAAAATAGAGAATTTAAAAAAAAAATCTGCCAATCTGGGTGTTTGATTCACAACAATTGGAAGATCACAGGATGCAAAAAAGCATGGTGAGATTAAGTCAAACCACAAGAAAATGTACGGTTATAATGCTATTATGCTACTATCTCTTAGTCTTGTGCTTGATGAATAGGAATATGAAAAGGAGGAGAAGTGGAAATTAGAATTCCTACAGTTTTTCTTTCAAGGAGACACTAAAGGAACAAATCCTACAGTTTTCCTTTGCTCCATTCCTTTGCACCAAATTCATGAAAAGTAGTACCATAGGAAACTTTCCAATTCCTATGTTTTTCATTCACTTTTCCTTTCAAGCACTAGCGATTCTAGTAGCAGGCTTGAGCAAGGAAAATTCTACACCAAAAAAATGTTTTTGTGCTACTTCTATTACTTTGGACCCATGCCACTGCCATACTAGCTCAACTCCCAGGCCCATCGACAAATGCACAGCTCAAACGCGCAGAGATAAATAATGATGGCGTTCAAGAGAGTCCATCACGGATAGCTAAGTTTCCTGGTACCTCACTGCTTGTCATATAGTAGGATAAAATAATCATATTTCCCGTTACTACGAGTGCTCAGTGGACAATATATATAACATGCAGAGTAAAAAAGAGATGCAACAAGTGTACAACCTCTTCGGCGAAGCCATGTTGATCTCAGCATGATTGGGTTGGCCGGTGAGGATGCTCCAGCTGACTTGGCTGTCGGAGGAGGGGAAGAAGATCTTAGGCGTCTGGAGATGGAGCCCGAGGTACTGCTCCGCTGTGATGGAGGGTTTCATCATTGGAGCAGCTCCGGTGAGTTGTACGACGCCGAGGCTGAAGCAGGACAAGAGAGACAATAAACAACGTTAACCTGAGTGGAATTCTAATAGCATCTCCAATACATGACATAAAATACATAACCACAAAGTGCTAGATGTAAAATACATCTGCCGCTCATCTCTGAACTTAACTATCGAAATTGAATTTAACTGTCGAAACTGAACTTAACTGTCGAAATTGAACTTAACTATCGAACTGAATTTTGCTGTCAAAACTGAATTTTGCTGTCGAAACTGAACGCACTAGCAAGGTGAGGCTACACGTCGGTCAACTGACTTTTTCATCTCTGGTCAGTCAATTTTGCAGCCGTTGGATACGAAATCAAGGGCCTGCGATTCATCTTCAACCTCCACCCCTCTGAGCCGCCAGCCACCACCGGCCAAATAGCAACCCCCCACCGCCCGCGGCCGGCAGTGCGCCGCCCCGCCTGCCCTGAAAACACTCCCCACTGCCGCCCCGGCCATCCCTCTAGGCCCCCTCCCGTGCTGAGCTTTTTCTCCGGCGATCTCCACACCACCGCCCCGCCAACACCGGCGACCACCACCCCCACCCTGAACCCTAAGATAGATAGTGGGGTACCTCTCCGGCGAGCCCCCCTCCCCGCTGCGGCTGGTTCTTCCTTCACCCCGGCGAGCCCCCCTCCCCCCTAAAAATCGACTGACGCAAAAGTTGATTCAGTCGAATGAAGTGTAGCTAAATCGGAGCAGCATCGCGAGAAAGAGCAAGAGCAAGAGCAGCAGCGCGAGCAAGAGCAATAGCAAGAGGAGACCAGGCAGGGGACCGAGAGCAAGAGCAGAGCAGCAGCGCAAGAGAGAGCTAAAGCAACAACAGCTCCTACTGATGTGGACGTCGCCGCCGAGGGAGCGACGCCATTGAGGAAGTGGCCGGCGACGCCGCCGTGGATGGAGCCGCGCTATGTCGGCTCGGGACCGAGCGCCGGCAGCACCGTGAGATCGGATCAAGAAGAAAATGCGGTGATTAGTGTACAACCTCTTTGGTGGCGTTGATTAGGCCGCAGCTTCATCCGAGGAAACGGTGATGATGATGCTCTTCCGGTGGTGCAGGTGAAGACGACTTTGTGGGAATGGAGGTGGCGTGAAAGATGAGGGGAACATCAGGGCAGCTCCTTGGAGGTGGAGGACGGGGTGGCTAAATCGGCGGGACGACGAGATCGACGATGGATCCTCATCCGGTACGGTGGATGAGGGATGTCGAGGTGTTGCTGTGGACGACTTCATCGGGGAAGAGGCTCCGGCTGGGTGGCGGACGGAGCAGGGTGTGGGGTTTCATCGCGGGTTTTCGCGGCCTCGGTGTATGAATGGGTGGGCGGATGGGATGGCAGTGGGGAACCATGGCTTAGGGACATGCTTGTCCGAAATGTGGGGTAAGTTACGAAAGTACCCCCACCGATTTGAGGCGCTTCTTTCGGTTCAGGGTTACCACGGGCATTTTGCGTGTCAGGATTTCACAGGAGGTGGGAGTTTTCGCGCGCGTTGTAATTTCGGAATAGCAAGGCGCGGGTTGAGATGGAGGGAGTTGTCGGAGCACGACGAGACAAAGATATATCTTAAATATTTCAGGCTAACAAGGCGCGGGTTGAAGAGGCGGGAGTTTCGCAGCATGATAGACAGAGACGCTAGCTTGAATTTTTGGCATAACAAGGCGCGGCTTGAAATTTCGGAAGAACAAGCTTAATGTGTACCCAAAAAAAGACAATTTGCACCTCAACACGCACAACACACACACAAACACCATTTAGACTAGAGTATGGTACATGTGCATTGCACGCATGAGATTTAGCAACCAAATTATGAATAAATAACACATTATAGCATGTAAGCTTTGAGTCATATATGCATGATGTAGATGTTCATTTAATTCTTATAGTTCATTTCATTCAAAATCATCTAGTTTTTATAAGAAAGCTAATCTATTTTAAGATTCCCGGAATTGTGGGTTGTAAGACATAAAGTAAAAACAAATAATGGCTGTAAGTGCATCTAGTGCCCCTTAGTGATTTTGGTGTATTGAAGACTTATAGGTTAAGGGACTAATGTGTTTGTGAGTGTACACAGGTCTACAAGTCTATGAGAAGTTTGATATTTAGAGAGAAAGTCGACCCCTAAAAATGAAGTTCTTCAACTGAAGACTTTGATATTCTGAAGACTTTCTGAAGACTTTGAAAGTGAAGAAATTGGTGTGACCTTGAAGACTTGGTATTCATTTGTGGAACATGAAGCGTGAAGGCTTTTGTTTTCGTAGTTTCATTTTCTCTTTCTTGAGTCATAGGAAACACCGTACTGTTAAAGGGGGTCGAGGAAATACTAAGGAAAAATTTCCATGTGATGCTCAACTCAAAATCCTACACCTACCAATCCCTTCGAGTGAAGCCTTTGGAAATCTCATACAGTTCAGTCACTTTCTTCAGTGACAGAGACGAAGTTCTTCTGGTCGCTGATGAATTTGTTCTGACTGAGGAGTTAGGAATTCGCCAGTGCGAATTACCTACACAGTGAGGAACATGATAGCCCTGAGGAATTTGAGAGTCAAATTTCCGACCGTTGCTGTGCTGCGCGCTAGCTGTCCCAAAATATCTTATCCACCTAACGGTCATATCATTGAAGGGCATTTATGTCTTATCATGTCGGGCTGCTCCCTAGGCTATAAATAGCCGCCCCCTACAACCACTAGCTGGTTGGCTGCTCCGAGAGAACTTGACACTTGTCATTTGAGAGCAACCCATCCTCCGAGGACTTTGAGCGAAAATCATCGAGTGAGGAAAACCCAAAACCAAACCCCTACAAACCCAAAGTGATTGAGCATCACTGAAGAAATTGATCCTGCGTGGATCCGACGCTTGTTACCTTTGAAGACTGTGCTTCTTCCAGATGGTTAGGCGTCATGGTCTAGAGCATCCAAGAGGAATTGTGGATCGTCGAGTGACCAAGTCTGTGAAGGTTTGGAAGTCGCCTGAAGACTTACCACGAGTGATTGGACGAGGTCTGTGTGACCTTAGTTCAAGGAGAATACGGTGAGGACTGGGTGTCCTGAGCTGCGTGCTCAGCGATTGGGTGTTCGGGACTGTGTGTCCTCGAGTTTAAATACTTAGCCGCTCCAACCAGACGTACAACTGAGAGAACAGTTGGAACTGGTCTATCAAATCATTGTCTTCACCAACCTAACTGGTTCTATTTCCTCAACCCTTTCATTTCCTCATTACTGTGTTGAGTGTTTGTTCATATCTGTGTTTGAAGACTTTGACTGAAGACTTTCTCAATTTCCTCAGTTCAATTTCTTCAGTCTGTTTGTCTTCATCTTGTGTTATCTTGTGATTACGCTTTTTGTACTCTCTGCTAGTCTTCATTTCATCATGATGACCATGCTTGTATTCTGTTATGCTTACTTCTGAGTACTTATTCCGCTGCTAATAGTTCTTCGCTAAGGAATTTCCTCACCGGCAAATTCCTCAGTGAAGAATTCATAAAAATCGCCTATTCACCCCCCCTCTAGTCGATATAACGCACTTTCAATTGGTATCAGAGCAAGGTACTCCCTTGTTCTGTGTGATTTTGGTTTAACCGCCTGGAGTTTTTGTTATGTCGACCGCAGGTATGAAGAAAGTGACATGCCCTATCTTTGACGGTCATGATTATCCCAAGTGGAAGGCCATGATGAGGAAGCGCCTCATGGCAATGAACAGCAAGCTGTGGACCGTCACTGAGATTGGTCCTACTGATCTATGCAAGATGGTGGACGCTAATGATATTCGCAAGTACACTCGACTTGACATCTTGGCGAAGGATATCATCTGTTCCTGCCTATCTAGAGATGAATTCAGGCGCATTATGCATCTTTGCAATGCGAAGCTTATCTGGGACCGAACCTTTGATGTCTATGAAGGTCATCGAACCCGTCATGATCCCTGGTTTGAGGACTTCAAGGAATCTCTCAAAACGATGACTTTCGAGCCAGAATCATCATCTTCTGCATCATGTCTCATGGCAAAGGGTGACGAGGTAACCGAATGCTCCTCATCCGAGTTTTGTGACGATGAATCTGATGATGATGGATCTGATGATGATATTGAATCTAGTTATACCAAACTTGTTTGCATTGCCACTAAACAACAAACGGCTTTGGAACAAGTTCAAAACATGCTAGACAAAAGTGATGATATGTTGGGTGAAGAAATGGATCGCGCTAAAGCCCTGACTGAAAATCTTCAGAGACTTCAGTCTAGGTTTGATAACCTTCAAAGTCATCATAACACTCTCTTATCTGATCATGAGAAACTTTCTTATGAATTTCTTCAAAGAAATCAAGATCTTGAGAAGCTAAGAGTGAGTTATGAAGATCTTCAGAAGGAGCGCGATTCATTACTAGCTCAACAAATCAGCGCTTCTCAGGAAGAATTTGTTCCTCCATGCTTAAAGTGCATTGAACGTGAATCTGCTAATTCTTCACCTGAATGTTCAAATGCTTCAACTGTTACAAATTCTTCACCTGCCTCTGCTATCACTAATTCATCATCTGAGGACATTGCTAGTATCACTGACGATGCAGGGCTGAAGGAATTGTACATGACACGCATGTACAAAAGCCTCAAAGGGCATTAGACTCTTTGTGATGTGCTTAAAAAGCAGATCCTCAACAGAAAACCTAGGAAAGAGGGCATCGCCTTTGAGAGGAAACTTAATGCTGATGGAACATATTGGAAGCCTGAGCAGTACCCCAAAACCTCATGGGTTGCTGCAAGGGGACCTCCAGTTGATCCATCTAACTTATCTGGCTTTACATGTGAATCTCCTCATCCCTCTGATGAGTCATTTGACTCCAACTATAAACTGTTCAAAAATCAGAATGGTGAAGTATTTGCTAGATATATTGGCACTAACTGCAGGAACGGTTCTCCTATGAAGAAAATCTGGGTTCCCAAGAAGTGCCTTGAAAGTCTTCAGGTGAATGTCCTCATGACACCACCAGTGAAGAACAGGAACCCCAGATCAAATTCTTCATATGGATCAAATTCCTCAAATGGATCAAAGTCCTCATATGATTATCATCGTGCTAACAACTCTGTTTCGCAGGGTAGAGCTAAGGGCTATGAATATGTGCATTATTCTTCAAACCATTATGTTCATAAGTCCTCGAAGAATTTCTCTGCTTATTCATATGCTTACCCTAACCCCTCTTATGTGAAACGAAATGGTTTGGCTTCTATGCCACCATTCTCGTATGGTGCTCGCAGAGTGATGAACTCTTTGCCACCCCTTCAGATGTGGGTGGTGAAGAAAAAGAACTAATCTCTTCTGCAGGGTCAGGTCTCCAGACGTGCCTTAACGTTTAAAGAATTTGCTGGGGACCTGACAAAATTGCCTGAAAGGACGCAGGCGAATCATGATGAAATAAACTTTCATTTCACACGTCCTCCTACTGCTATACCTGTTTACTGCTTGATGAAATTCATCTGATGAACTTGATATCATATTCTTCACTGATGAAGCATATGAGATTGTAAGTTACACTAATTCATCTGCAGGATGATC
Organism: Triticum aestivum; assembly: GCF_018294505.1. Taxonomy (NCBI): domain Eukaryota; kingdom Viridiplantae; phylum Streptophyta; class Magnoliopsida; order Poales; family Poaceae; genus Triticum; species Triticum aestivum. Next base: position 674,997,539 of record NC_057807.1, on the reverse strand, counting down.
AACCCAAAGCCACTGAATGGGTCCTCGATAGTGGATGTACAAATCACATGACTGGTGACAAGAATCTTTTGATGGATGATGCCTTATCACCATCACATTTGAAGCATATCATCTTTGCTGACAAAGGCAAAACTCAGGTATTGGGTCTTGGTAAGGTTGCGATCTCTAAGGATAAACACATGGACAAAGTCATGCTTGTTGAGTCCTTAGGATACAACCTCATGTCAGTCTCAATGCTTTGTGATCTTGATATGGTTGTTGTCTTTGGCAAGTATCGCTGTGTTGTGATTATGGAAGCTGACAATTCCAAAGTCTTCGAAGGCTTTAGGAGAGGAGATTTGTATATTGTTGATTTCTCTACAGGACCACAACCACCCGTGTGTCTACTTGCAAAAGCTTCAGAAGGCTGGCTATGGTATCGACGACTTGGTCACGCAGGCATGAGGAATTTGCACACTCTTGCGAAGAAGAAGCATGTCATTGGCATTGAGAATGTCAAATTCCTCAAGGATGACTTATGCGGAGCCTGTGAAGCTGGAAAAATGACCAAGGCCAAGCATCCAGCGAAGACTATCATGACCACTACTCGTCCATTCGAATTGCTTCACATGGACCTCTTCGGACCTAATCATTACTCAGCAGTCACTAATGATGCATCTCTATATGGTTTTGTCATTGTTGATGATTACTCTCGATATACATGGGTACACATTGTTACTTACAAACATGAAGTGCAGGAAGTCTTCAAACGTTTTTCCACGAGGGCTTCAACCAACTTTGGTGTAAAGATCAAGCACATCAGAAGTGACAATGGAACTGAGTTCAAGAATTCTGGTCTTGATGACTATCTTGATGAACTTGGTATTACTCATGAGTTATCTGCTCCCTATACTCCTCAGCAAAATGGCGTCGTGGAGCGCAAGAACAGAACTCTTGTTGAGATGGCTCGCACTATGCTTGATGAATACAAAACGCCTCATCGTTTTTGGATTGATGCAATTGATACTGCGTGCCACATCATCAACAGAGTATATCTTCACAAATTCTTCAAGAAGACGGCCTATGAACTCCTCACTGACAAGAAGCCCAATGTGAGTTATTTCAAAGTCTTCGGTGCTAAATGTTGGATTAGAGATCCTCACCACAATTCTAAATTTGCACCAAAAGCACATGAAGGTTTTATGCTTGGTTACGGAAAGGACTCGCACACCTACAGAGTCTTCAACATTGTTCTTCACAAGATTGTTGACACTGTAGATGTGCGGTTCGACGAAACTAATGGCTCGCAAAGAGAGCACCTACCTTCTGTGTTAGATGAACCAGCACCTGAGGATTCTATCAAGTTCAAGGCAACTGCGGATGTCATTCCTACTGAAGAATCTGCTGAAGAATTCATTCCAGTTCATGAAGACAATCGAGCTGATGCACCTGAAGAAAATGCTGAGGAAAATGGTGCTGAAGAAAATGCTGATCAAACTCCTCGGCGACAACCAGCTCATCCTCGCGTTGCAAAAGAAGTGCAAGTGGAGAAGATCATCGATGACATTAGAGCACCAGGTCCTCTCACACGCTCAAAAGCTTCACATTTATCTAACTTTTGTGGGCACTATGCTTTTGTCTCTATCACAGAGCCCACTAAGGTAGATGAAGCATTTTTGGAGCCGGAGTGGATTCAGGCTATGCAAGAAGAATTACATCAGTTCGAGCTCAACAATGTCTGTGAACTGGTCAAACATCCAGATCCTCGCAAGCATAATATCATTGGCACAAAGTGGATCTACCGCAACAAGCAAGATGAAAATGGCCTTGTGGTGAGGAATAAGGCACGACTGGTAGCTCAAGGCTACACACAGGTTGAAGGAATTGATTTCAATGAAACTTTTGCGCCTGTTGCTAGACTTGAGGCTATTCGCATATTACTTGCTTATGCTAACCATCATGATATCATCTTATATCAAATGGATGTGAAAAGTGCATTCCTCAATGGTAAGCTTGAGGAAGAAGTATATGTTGCTCAACCCCCAGGTTTTGAAGATCCAAAGAATCCTAACAAAGTCTTCAGACTTAATAAGGCCCTCTATGGCCTCAAGCAAGCCCCTCGGGCGTGGTATGATACATTGAAGGAATTCTTCGTGAAGAATGGCTTCACACCCGGTTCACTCGACCCTACTCTCCTTACTAAATCTTATGATGGTGAACTGTTTGTGTGCCAAATATATGTTGATGATATTATCTTTGGCTGTACTGACCAACGTTATAGTGATGAATTTGCCTATATGATGAGTGAATAATATCAAATGTCTATGATGGGAGAGTTGAAATTCTTCTTAGGTCTTCAAATTCGTCAACAGCGCAATGGCATATTCATATCTCAGGAGAAATACCTCAAAGATGTACTCAGGAAATTCGGCATGCAAGATTGCAAAGGCGTCAAAATTCCTATGCCCACAACTGGTCATCTATGCACTGATGAAAATGGTATTGACTTCGATCACAAGGTATACCGCTCCATGATTGGTTCTTTATTGTACTTATGTGCATCTAGGCCAGATATAATGCTTAGTGTTTGCATGTGTGCCCGATTTTAAGCTGCACCGAAGGAATCACACCATAAGGCTGTGAAGCATATTCTTCAATATCTAGATCACACACCAACACTAGGATTATGGTACCCCAAGGGCTCTGCTTTTGATCTCATTGGATATTCTGACTCTGACTATGCTGGTGATCGTGTGGACCGCAAGTCAACTTCTGGCACTTGTCATTTCCTCGGACGATATTTGGTCTGTTGGTCCTCGAAGAAACAGAACTGCGTATCACTGTCCACTGCGGAAGCTGAATACATTGCTGCTGGCTCTTGCTGTGCTCAACTGCTTTGGATGAAGCAAACACTCAAGGAGTATGGCGTCAACGTGAAGAATGTGCCTCTCCTCTACGACAATGAGAGTGCCATCAAGATTGCTCACAACCCAGTTCAGCACTCGAAGACAAAGCACATTCAGATTCGTCATCATTTTCTTCGTGATCAAGTGTTGAAGGGCGACATCTCCATCGAGCACATGAAGACTGAAGAACAGCTAGCTGATATCTTCACTAAGCCCTTGGATGAGAAGAGATTTAGCAAGTTGCGGTGTGAGCTAAATATCTTAGAATCTTCGAATGTTCTTTGAAAAGGACACACATCCTAACACTTATGCAAAATTGATGACTTAGATGTGCAACACATGAAGAAACGTTTTTCTTCAATCAATGAAGAATAACACTCTAATTGTGAAGAAATTAATGAAGAATTTGATTCTCAGAACCCTACGACAATTGTACGCGGTGTCTGAAATCATCATTCTTATACGGTGGGTCACGCCACCACAAAAAATTGAAAATCTTCAATTTGAGTTTTTCCTCAGTTTTGAAATTCTTCAGTTTTTCAAATTCTTCAACTTTTCAAAATCTTCACTGTTTCCTTCGTTTTTCTTCATTGGCTATATATATATATATGAGTTTATGTCCTCTACAGCATTCACTTATAGCTATTTCTTCAAGTTGCTTTTTCTGCTAAGTGAATGTGATCGGACCCTTCCCCCTCTATGCTATACTCAACCCAATCTATTCACAAATTCTTCATGTGCGTTCTATTTGAAACTCGTTCAAAATCTTCACTGTGTCCTTGTCAGCTGAAGAAATTGTGAACGAAACTTTAAAACAAATCCAAATTTTCGGTTTTGCCGCTCAAACCGTTCCGCATCCCACAATGCATTATTCTATTCACCCACGATCGTACACGATCTCAACTACACAGTACATGGGTGACACATGTCGCAAGAAGGAGAAAGGGCACGGGCACGTTCGTCCCAAATCTTCGGGCGAACAGTTTTTCACCGTGTCTATAAATACCCCTCTCCCCTTCCTCACTTCATTTACTCCTCTCGATCGCTACTCTCTCACTCGAGCTCCTCATACCCTAGTGCCGCCGCTACTCCATCGTTGCCGGTGAGGAAGAGCTTCGCTGCCTCGACCTCGTCGCCGTTGTACTCACGCCGACCGCGGAAATCTTCACTCCGCTGCCGCCGTAGCTGTCTTCCTCTGCCAAGTTATGGCGTGGGAGATCTAACCTGACGAACTTCACATCTGTTCTTCTCAGTTCGTCGTGTTCTTCACTTCGGGTAATTAAAAGTTACTTTTATTACTCACTTTGATTCTCAAACTTTCCTGAAAATCTTCAAAGGTGTTTATTCTTCAAATCTTCACACATATGAACACCTCACACATCATATGATCTTGAACTGTTTCTCTAAGCAATCATTTTCTTCAAGATTCCCTAATTGTGTGGATCTTCGATCTGTACAACTCTGGAACCTAAGACAAGAACGCTTAGTGAAATTCCTCAAGGTTCATCTGGTCAAATTCCTCAAAACTTGTTCTTTTCAAAAAACCTTCTGAGAACGCATATGACCTCTCCGAATTCCTCGCACCTGTACTCTGTTCACAGGTACTCATGTCTGCTGCTGAATCACTAGGTTCTCATCAACTTAACTCATTTGTAGCGTTCCTCGAAGAAACACTGCATACTTCTTCAGAAAACTCGATTGTTCAAATTTCTCAACTGAACAATATGGCAGACGGTAAGAAGCCGCAGAAAGGAGGAAAGAAACCTGAGGTTATGACTTCGTTTGAAATCCCTGAGGAAATTTATGCTAACTATTGCACACCTGATGAAGCAAAATTTGGCAAAGAAAACAAAAATCAGCACAAGGTGCGCATTCAGAGGATTGAACATAGATGGGTAAGGGAATGGAGGGAATACAGATATGTGACTCCAAAGTACATGAGGAAATTCGCCCTCAATCCTGCATGCCCAAGAGCTCCATTGGCACCTGGCCAAGTAGCTGACCCCACAAGCATCAAACGTGGCGAGGACTTTCCTGAAGAATGGGCTAAGCGCCAAGCTAAATTGGCAAGACAAGCCAAGGAGGCAGTGAAGAAATTCAATGAGGATTCTGCCACTGCTACTACTGAGGCCTCGGTCAAACCGAGGAAATCCATGCCAAAGAAGCCTGCTCGTAAGCCAAGTGCTTCACCAACAGCACCCTCACGGCCAAGTTCCTCAGCAATGCCCTCACGACAAATTCCTCACACTGCTACTACTCCACCAAAGTCCTCAACAGCTCCTTCAAAGTCCTCAGATCCTGTGCATCCGGCTACATGTCAAAGGACTGCTGGTTTCTCGATTGCCTCTGGTGTTTCAGCAAGTTCCTCAGCTGCACCAATTTCCTCATCAGGCCCCACACTGTTGAAGACCAAAGCAACAGCTGGACGAGGTCCTCGGCCAAGTCCAAAGAAGAAACAGGTCGCATTCCATGTGCCTTCTGATGATGAACTTGCAGAAATCATCAGAGGCAGAGAGGTGAAGGCCGCTAGAGCCAAAGGCACATTTGTGCCACTGCTTTTGGATCCGAGGAAAATCCTCGATTACATTGATCTCTGGCACAAGGATCCTAACACCCCTATGCCTGATTTTCATCTGACCACTGGTCAAAGTCACATGCTGACCCATTTCATCACTGAAGAGAAATGGAAGTTTGAAAAGGCAAGAGAGATCAAGAAAGCTCAATACAGAAAGGAGAAGCTCCTGAAGAAAAACGTTGTCAGAATGACACCTGAGGAACTTCTCCAGGCTCAGTCTGAAATTCAAGCCCTCAACAAAGACTTTGATGCCTACTATGCTGATTGGCAAGGAGCTAAAGTAAGATTCGTCAATCTAACAAAGAAATTCACAAATGTTGCAGCCCCATCGCAACAAGAAAATCTTCAGGCTGCAGACTCTGCTCGGCCTGCTGAAGAACATGCCAGCACCGCTGATCACTTTCAGCCTGCTGAAGAAAATGCTCGTTCCAGGGCTGGTGAAGAAATTCCAGCCACTGAAGAAATTGCCAGGGCATCCACTAGTGGTGCGCCTAAAGAAACTGAAGAGATCGGAGCAACTGCATCAGTTGCGCCTGAAGAAAATGAACCAGATTCCTCAGCTCCGCCCGCGCCCACACCAACTCCAATTCTTCCATCTGCTTCTGATGTGAAGAAGACCAAGGCTGCAGAGCGAGCTGCAGTGAAGAAAAGGAAGGCATCAGCTGCGTCAAACTCTTCGGCTGTGAAGAAAATGAAGCCAATGACCAGCTCACTCGAAAATCCAATTGATGTTGTTCTGATTTCCTCCATGCCATCAAAGGACCTTGTTCCTTTTGGAGAAGACTATGAGATCCCAAGCGGATCTGAAGAAGAAAATCATTCTGCCGCTTCGATCGAGCAGCTTGATGAAGAAATTGAAGTGGACACAATCCCTTCAACGCCAGTCATTTCCTCACCTATGCCTCAGTTCACAGCTGAAGAGGCTGGTGTTGAGGAAATTGAAGATGAAGATGTGGATATAGGATGCACCACACCTGTGATGAATGATGACTTTGGGGAAAGTCAGCATCCCAATACTCCTCTCTTCATCCTGATCCAACAGATTCCTCAGTCCCCTGCACCAACAGTTCAAATGGGCTCTGAAGAAACTCAACCCACTCTCTCTGTGCATGAAGATATTCCAGCCGCTAGTGCTGAAGAACCTGCTACTGCTGATCCTCAGGTTGCACAAGAAGAGGAACCAGAAATTCCTCAGCCTGAAGAACCTGAGCTTGCGATTCCTGAGGTGGTGATGCAACTCACTGACACCCCTCTGCCAAAGCCAAAGAATCCGTTCTCAAGCAAACAGAAGTTCAAGGCTGAAGATTTCTTTGCCGAGCATGAATTCTTCACTGACTACAACCCCTATGACTCTGCTCGCATAAGGAAGAGGCGTTTCTGGACTGCTAGTCAAGCCAACTTCTATTCCTATGTGCTGTTTGACAAAGACAAAATCTTCGATCATGAACATATTCCCCACGTGGACATGGAATCTCTGCGATGCTTCAAGCCAGTCCTTAGTGTTCTTCATGATGCAGGACTACTAAATTTCTGCACGGACATTTGTGATTGGAATGAAGAACTCATTCTTCAGTTCTACGCGACACTGCATATCACTGGAGACGCTGAAGATGTCAACTCATGGTTGTTGGACTGGATGACTGAAAACACTCACTACAAGGCACCGGCAACTGAATTGCTTCGTGTCCTTCCTCTCAATCCTCCCCATGACAGTGCACGTTGCACCTACAGTGACCCTGAACTGACAAATCACTATATGCAAGTGCTCATGAAGCCTTTGAAGCCTGGGCAGGCCCCACGAACCAAATTCCTCGTCAAGGAATTACTCTATGTGCCTCGGACTGTCTACAGAATTCTGACGAAGAGAATGAGTCCTATCAAAGGCCACGACTCAGATGATGAAGAAGTCATTGGCATCATGAAGAATATGCTTTTCAACATCATTCATGGCGTTCCCGTCAACTTCCATGATTTCTTCATGAGGACTCTGGCCAATATTGCTATGTCACCATTTGAGCTGAAGCCCTATGCTCCTTGGATTATGAGATTCATTAGGGCAAGATCTTCACTGAATTACAAAGCTGACACTCTGAACCACGGTAGCTACTTGCCTCCCATTGAAGTCCTCAAACGGATAGTTTCATCAGCTGATGATAAAGGCAAGGCCGCTGCTGTGATCGATGAAGGCATTCGTCCATTGGATGGTCAATTTCGCAAGGCTGCGTCTTACTCTACCAATGACGATTCTGCCACACATGACTCTGCCGCAAATACCTTAGCCAAGCAAAATCCTCAAGCCACAGCACCCAGGGTGATGACTGGCCATGAGTTACTCCTCAGTCTTCATCAGAAGGTTGATCGCAATCACAAATGGGTAAAGCGTCAGTTTGGTGCACTTCTTCACAATATGACCTCAACACACAATGCAGTGAAGAAGAACCAATACTACCTTCATGCAACCTTCAACCGCACCTGGGCTGTCCTCACTCATGTCTATAGCGCTGAAGAACTGAAGACTATGGGTCTCAAGGAAGAATTTGACTGGTCTGCACCTCCTCCGAAGAAATTCAAGAGGGTCAAAATTCCTCCACTGGTGGCCAGCTCTTATTCTTCATCGCGTGACACTGATGAGTATGAAGATTTGGATGACACTGCGGCAGGCCCTGCAACAACAAACAACCCCGACAACGCTGGCGCTCCTCCATCGACTTGAAATTCTTCAGGGGCGTTAGTCCTCAGTTTCAATCCCTTTGGTCATTTGATGAAAAAGGGGGAGAAATCTGAGTTAGTCTTCAAGCGGGTCTATATTAAGGGCATTTTTTTAAGTTACAACTCTCGCTCTTCTGAAACTTTTATTTGGATCGAGTTGTAATCTTAAACCCGATGGTGCGCTGATACTTTTGTTGCATTATGCTTTGCATGCTTATTCCTCGTTAATGACATTGCACCCATGTTGAATCTCATCAGGCACCATATTTCATCATGCATTTCAAATTCTTCATATTATATATCAAATGCGTGTATGAATTACAAGATATAGGGGGAGATCTCCATGATTCAACTCTTCAAATGTGCATTGCCTCAAAAGCAAATTCCTCACTATGCACATCTTCAGGGGGAGTTCTTCTATATCTTGTAATCAAATTCCTAAATATCAGTGTATACACTTCATATGTTGTCATCAATCACCAAAAAGGGGGAGATTGTAAGTGCATCTAGTGCCCCTTAGTGATTTTGGTGTATTGAAGACTTATAGGTTAAGGGACTAATGCGTTTGTGAGTGTACACAGGTCTATAAGTCTATGAGGAGTTTGATATTTACAGAGAAAGTCGACCCCTAAAAATGAAGTTCTTCAACTGAAGACTTTGATATTCTGAAGACTTTTTGAAGACTTTGAAAGTGAAGAAATTGGTGTGACCTTGAAGACTTGGTATTCATTTGTGGAACATGAAGCGTGAAGACTTTTGTTTTCGTAGTTTCATTTTCTCTTTCTTGAGTCATAGGAAACATCGTACTGTTAAAGGGGGTCGAGGAAATACTAAGGAAAAATTTCCATGTGATGCTCAACTCAAAATCCTACACCTACCAATCCCTTCGAGTGAAGCCTTTGGAAATCTCATACAGTTCAGTCACTTTCTTCAGTGACAGAGACGAAGTTCTTCTGCTCGCTGATGAATTTGTTCTGACTGAGGAGTTAGGAATTCGCCAGTGCGAATTACCTACACAGTGAGGAACATGATAGCCCTGAGGAATTTGAGAGTCAAATTTCCGACCGTTGCTGTGCTGCGCGCCAGCTGTCCCAAAATATCTTATCCACCTAGCGGTCATGTCATTGAAGGGAATTTATGTCTTATCATGTCGGGCTGCTCGCTAGGCTATAAATAGCCGCCCCCTACAACCACTAGCTGGTTGGCTGCTCCGAGAGAACTTGACACTTGTCATTTGAGAGCAACCCATCCTCCGAGGACTTTGGGCGAAAATCATCGAGTGAGGAAAACCCAAAACCAAACCCCTACAAACCCAAAATGATTGAGCATCACTGAAGAAATTGATCCTGCGTGGATCCGACGCTTGTTACCTTTGAAGACTGTGCTTCTTCCAGATGGTTAGGCGTCATGGTCTAGAGCATCCAAGAGGAATTGTGGATCGCCGAGTGACCAAGTCTGTGAAGGTTTGGAAGTCGCCTGAAGACTTACCACGAGTGATTGGACGAGGTCTGTGTGACCTTAGTTCAAGGAGAATACGGTGAGGACTGGGTGTCCTGAGCTGCGTGCTCAGCGACTGGGTGTCCGAGACTGTGTGTCCTCGAGTTTAAATACTCAACCGCTCCAACCAGACGTACAACTGAGAGAGTAGTTGGAACTGGTCTACCAAATCATTGTCTTCACCAACCTAACTAGTTCTATTTCCTCAACCCTTTCATTTCCTCATTACCGTGTTGAGTGTTTGTTCATATCTGTGTTTGAAGACTTTGACTGAAGACTTTCTCAATTTCGTCAGTTCAATTTCTTCAGTCTGTTTGTCTTCATCTTGTGTTATCCTGTGATTACGCTTTCTGTACTCTGTGCTAGTCTTCATCTCATCATGATGACCATGCTTGTATTCTGTTATGCTTACTTCTGAGTACTTATTCCGCTGCTAATAGTTCTTCACTAAGGAATTTACTCACCGGCAAATTCCTCAGTGAAGAATTCATAAAAATCGCCTATTCACCCCCCCTGTCGGTGTCAAAACTGGCGGATCTCGGGTAGGGGGTCCCGAACTATGTGTCTAGGCGGATGGTAACAGGAGACAAGGGACACGATGTTTTACCCAGGTTCGGGCCCTCTTGATGGAGGTAAAACCCTACGTCCTGCTTGATTGATATTGATATTGTGGTAGTTACAAGAGTGGATCTACCACGAGATCAAGGAGGCTAAACCCTAGAAGCTAGACTATGGTATGATTGTAAGGGTTGTTGTTATTGTTGTCCTACGGACTAAAGCCATCAGGTTTATATAGACACCGGAGAGGGCTAGGGTTACATAGAGTCCGTTACAATGGTAGGAGATCTACATATCCGTATCGCCAAGCTTGCCTTCCACGCCAAGGAAAGTCCCCTCCGGACACGGGACGAAGTCTTCAATCTTGTATCTTCATAGTCTTGGAGTCCGGCCGATGATGATAGTCCGGCCGATGATAGTTCGGCCGATCATGGTGATCCGGCTATCCGGACCCCCCCTAGTCCAGGACTCCCTCAGTAGCCCCTGAACCAGGCTTCAATGACGATGAGTCCGGCACACATATTGTTCGGCATTGCAAGGCGAGTTCCTCCTCCGAATAATTCGTAGAAGATTGTGAACACCAGGATAGTGTCCGGCTCTGCAAAATAAATTCCACATTCCACCGTAGAGAGAATAATATATACACAAGTTCAATCTGCTGACGTTTTTTGCGGCATGACGTCACACCACTACCAAGCCATCATTTGAATCATTTTTTTACTTTACCACCTCAGCGCATTTAGCGAAGCGGTTTCCTTGGCACGTCTTGTCGAAGCAGAGATCGTGTTCCCCCTTATTCCGGGATTCTCATCAATACGGACGTGGGTAACCCAACCGCGCCATTGATGGTGACGCTTGGGAGATAAGCGAGTTTTACCAGGCAGGTCGGGGACGCATAGACTTCGCCCGTCCATATATAAGGGGATTAGGATCCACCCTTTCACCCACGCCTTCTTCCTCCTTTGCTTATCCATTTCCGCGCACTCGAGCTCCAGCGCCCAAGCCCGCACATCTCGTCTCAACCTTCCCCAGCCATGTCTGGAGCAGGAGGCAAGTGGATGACCTCCTCCGTTACGGAGGAGCACATCGAAAGACTGCGCAGCGCCGACTATCTGTCTGGCAACATCGCGCACCGGCTGCCCGATGAGGGGCAGCTCATCCCCACCCCCAGGCCCCATGAGAGGGTAGTATTCCTTCCCCACTTCCTCCGCGGACTGGGCTTCCCATTGCATCCCTTTGTCCGGGGGCTCATGTACTATTACGGCCTGGATTTCCATGATCTGGCGCCAAACTTCATCCTCAACATCTCGGCGTTTATCGTCGTGTGCGAGGCCTTCCTCTGCATCCAGTGTCACTTTGGCTTGTGGCTCAAGACCTTCAACATCAACCCGAAGGTGGTGAAGGGCACTCAGGAGGAGTGCGGAGGTGCCATATTGGGTAAGATACCCAACGTCCTCTGGCTCAAGGGTGCCTTCGTGGAAACCATCAAGGGATGGCAATCGGGGTGGTTCTACATCACCGAGCCGCGCGACCCTAGATGGGCAGCGGCCCCCGAGTTCAGATCTGGGATCCCCACGCGGCTCTCCTCTTGGAAGGAGAGCGGCCTGACCTGGGGTAATTCGGAGGAGCTGACCGGACTCCAAGCCTGTATCCAAAGGCTGGTGAACAAGAAGCTCAAGCTTGTCAACATGGTCCAGGTCTTGCTCATCCGCCGGATTCTCCCGTGCCAAGAACGGGCATTTAAATTGTGGGAGTACAATCCGGCACAGCACCAGACCTTGAGCAGGCTCTTCGACACTAGGTACGAAGATGCCTGGAAAGTGCTCTTTAAGGGCGCCGATGCCCCCGCGTCCGCCATCGAAGATCACGGATTTCGCTCGCAGCGCCAAGCTGACGAGGTAAGTGATTCTACCCCTTTACGGGACACTTGTTATTCATAGTTTGACTCTATCGCAGATCTCTGTTATATTCATACATCAGGATCTCTTATTCAAATATTTGAATTCAACTTTACATTGATTATGACCTCACCTAGTCTTTTACACCCACACAGTTGTCTTCTCTTTATAATTGTACCACTAACTTTCCCTCGTGCATGCATGCACACACACACTACCAGTCGGCATTATCCATCGCACACATGCAATCTTTTTCTTCAGGTCGGTTTCCCATGAAGGCACACATCCACACACATCCCCCTCTCCATCATATCGGGCATTCTTTATCTCTCACGCGTGCATGCGCAACGATCGATGTTCCTCTATGTATGTGTGTATATAGATAGGTCTTTCATAGTTTTCCACACAAACCGATCAATCAATATATCAAGTGAGGTCTCACCCTCTTTCCCACGTCCACATCGATCAATCTATACCTCTCTATATAGGATTAACATATATAGCTAATACACCCACGTTAATTTTATATCCAACGTCCCCCTCTCATCATCCACGCCTTCCGCTTCATCTCTCAGACGCGTGCACGATGGCGAAGACAGGGGGCAGTAAGGGCCCTGCCCCCCCTAACATCACTATATATCGAGGCTAATATGAATGTGATCATTAGACAATTGCTGCTAAAAATGGTTTAAGTTCATGAATTAACCCTCCTCGTAAAGGATTAGCAATGCTTGCCCCCTAGCTCATTTATTTTTCATGGCTCCGCCACTGTGTGCAACAACGCACGTTCTCGCCCCCTCTCTCTAAATATAGATCTCGCAGCTGTGCATTCCTTAATAGTCTCCCTCCACTCGGCCCCTCGCACCATCTTATAGCCCCCACCGGATTTTGCCACATGTACAATCTAGCAGACTCCATGGTTGAACTTAAGCATAATGCACAAACCTCAAAACAACAGTGGTTCTCTTTTGTTCTAGAATCTTCCGTATCATAACTGCCGAAACTTTTTTTTAGTTGAATTGCCATTATTTGTTTTCACTTTATGCTTTACAACGCACAATTCCATGAACCATAAAATAGATTAAGGGCTTCTTTGATTCAAAGGATTCTCAAAGGAATTTTGGAGGATTCTAATCATTAGGAATTTTTCCTATCTTGGTTGTTTGATTCGTAGGATTGTAAACCATAGGAAATTTTCCATATGATTCATTTGCACTAGATTTCATAGGAAACATCCCATCCACTCAAACCTCTTTGAAAGAATTCTGCGTTTTTTCTATGCACAATCAAACACTCATACAGTCCTGTAGGATTCAAGACGACATTCCACTATAATCCCATGTCTTTCCTATTCCCGCGTTCTTAGCTTTTTTATAAAAACTAATTGATTTTGAATGAGATGAACTATAAGAATTAAACGAAGGGCTACATCAGGCATATATGACTCAGAGCTTACATGTAGTGTGGTATTTGTTCATAACTTGGTTGCAAAATCTGATGCGTGCAATGCACGTGTACCTTACTAGTACTTCGAGTATGTGCAAAACACGTAAATTAGAATACCAATGGCACGCTACACAGTGTCTCTCTTACAGTTCATGAAGCCACGTGGCACATGTGGAGGCGTTGTCGTGACCTCCTTGCATGGATTGATCACAGTGACGTGCTGCTGGTTCCAGAAGAATGTAATCGTCCTCCCTGAGCCATACTGGCGGTACATGCACGAAGCGAAGATGTGCACGCATGCCACGCACGCTCTCATACCCTTGCACGCACACGCGAGTACACAGGCAGACGCAATTTTGTACCAAGATCCACCCCATGTGATAATTTGACGCGTGTAAAGTCGTTCACTTCATTCATGGTCAATTAATACAGCATATGCAAATTGAGTGGACGTGAGGGCGGAAGAAAGACATTATTACTCCACTGCGCGCATGCGAGTAGTTAAATCGTGGGTTGCTAGTAGTACTTCCATTGGTCTCCTTCGTATTTTGTGCCCATTTTTGATAGTAACATAATATTTACGCATTTGAGCAGTGTAGTACTTGAAATTTATGTTCCGCCAAACTCATCGAGAGCCGTTTCGGGCCTCGAAACCAAAACCATCAATTAATCTTTACCTTGTTCCCATCACATTCAAAAGCCTGCTCACACCTACTAGTACGTACCAAACCTGAACGTGTTCCCACTATGCAGGTATTAGTACTAGTGCTAGTACTTAGGTTATAAAAAGGGGAACTACCTAACCGAAAATTACTCTACCTTTCCTCCTCATAAGTGCTTCTTCTTCGTCCGTCGTAGTCATGGACGGTGAGCAGAGCTCTAGGTCGAGAACTACTCGTAACAAGGGAGCGACAACCAAGGCTGCGGAAAAAAGAGGGCTCGCCGCCATGCAGAGACCTCGAAAGATCTCTCACAGGCAGGCGATGGCTCTCAGGAGCGCCCTAGCCGCAGAGGCAAACATGCTGAGCCGGCGGAGCTGGAGTCGTTATTCCTCGATGGCATGCCTGATCAGCTCAATAAGCACCTCAATAAGCAGAAGGAGTTCATCCAAGGCTTGATGGAGTTGCTGAAGGAGAGCCTCGACGACATGCCCGCTAAGCTCAATAAGCAGGGGGAGTTGACCGCCGGCTTGGTGATGCTGCTGAAGAAGAGCATTGCCTCGGAGAAGAAGGTGACCGGAGAAATCCTGCGACTTCAGGAGCACAAGGCGAAGCTCTGCCCCGAGATCGACCTGTTGAAGGAGAAGAACGTCGGCTGGAACAAGCTGCATGAGAATAGTAGTTCCTCGATGAAGATGCTACGAGCCCTCATCATGGAACAGAAGAAGGAGTTGGCGAAGCTCCGCATCAAGCACCCGGCTGCTGTCAAGGTACGTAATGCGGCCGGGGAACAGATGATGAAGGCTCACATCAAGAAATCCCGTGTCATGAACAGAATGAAGAAGATGGCGGAGGAGATGCACAAGGAGATGGAGGTTGTGGAAGCGATGAAGAAGCAGTTACGACTCCGCGGCGAATTAGATCATTTGGGGTGATAATCTTCCTTCTTCTTTTGCTCCTGTGTTTCATCTTTTGCTTTGGGTGTTTCGCTGCACGTGTCACGTTCTCTACGAGGCATGAATAGAACAATGCTTTTTTAGGGAATGAATAGAACAATGCTAACAATGAGATGACTAGCAAATTAGATCATTTTTATCGCCATATGGCACTGGGCTGCCCTGTTTCGTGCTCCTCTGTCGCAGTACTACTCCAGTGGAAAACTTGAGTATACCGCACGGTTCTTTGCTCCTCCTCAGGTCATCGGTGCATTTATACGAGCAGTCAAATCACAAGGCCCCGCCTTCCAGCAGTAATGAGCCGTCAAATCACAAAGGCCCTTGCCTCTCGTTAAACCAACCAAGCTAGACTGCCCCGCCCTCTAGCCTTTTAAAAAATGTATACTTTTGTACAACAGTAGTATCGATGGATTGCGCCATGGAGCAAAACTTGAAAATAAAAAAGGTGGTACATATAGAGAGTGCTCGTCACCAAATTATGCATATAGTACTATTAAAAAGGCTAATCACAATAATGGTGTCCAGCACAACTCACCCCTCAAAATAAAGTGCCGGCGTGGAGCAACTCGCCACTACTCATCGAGCTGAACTGGAGCGGCGAGTTGCTGAACCACGCGCCTGCTTGGGGCGGCAACTGGCTCCGTCGGGCCAAGCGAGGTTGGTGAAGCACCGAGCGGCCTCGCCCGTATCCGGAGGGCTCGACGGGCCACCCAGTCGGGTAATATGTCGGAGAACGGCTCATCGGAAGCCATCGGAAGAGTGGAGAAAATGGTGAAGAAGGAGATGGGGGAGTGGCGGAGGGGTGCAACTTTTGCCCGTTGTCTGTCTGGCCTCGTGTAAATAGAGGGCGGACGGTAGGAGCTTGGCCAACGTCTGGCCTCGTTTAAACTGAGGGCGGCCGGGAGGATCCCGACCGGTGTTGCATTTAATTCCGGCCCGCTCATGAACGGACGTGTGGCCGGAGTAGGATTCTTGGTTTGCATGCGGGTTTAAGGGAGGGGTTTAATGGAGGCGCCGGGGGTGCAGCGGGCGGTGCAGTACTATTCAATTTGACAGCAGTAATGAGCCGTCAAATCACAAAGGCCCTCTCCTCTCGTGAAACCGACCGAGCTAGACTGCCCCGCCCCCTAGCCTTTTAAAAAATGTATATACTCCACTTTTGTACAGTAGTAGTATCGATGGATTGCGCCATGGAGCAAAACTTGAAATTAAAAAAAAGTGGTACATATAGAGAGCGCTCATCACCAAATTATGCATATAGTACTATTAAAAAAGCTTGTCACAATAATGATGTCCAGCATAAGTGCACAACCCACCCCTCAAATAAAACTAAGCACTCTAGAATTCTTTGACAAAACTAAGCACCCTGAAATTCTTTGACAACTAAACTGCTGGCTATATGATGTTGGCCATATATATTGTACATATATAATGTGAAAAAACGAGTGGTAGTACTATACCAACTAAAAGATGAAATGTAAGAAATACTAGTATGTACGTACTGAAGAGTTAAAGTAACAAGAAGAAACATAACATAGTTCTGCTGGGGGCTCAGCACAACACACCCCTCAATTTAAATTAAGCACACCTGAAATTAAACTTTGCAACTATTTTGGTAGACACTGCATTAGAACAACCATGAGCAATGACACTGCCACCTTACTCGAAGTCCTCGTCCACGTCCTCGACTTCGTCCTTGTCCCTCTTCCTCTTGGCCGATACTTCTTTGCTTGAACCGCACACTTGGCTCTTTCTCTTCATCCAACCCTTGTAGATATTGAAACAAAGGTAGCCATCCATTGCAGCGTAGTGGATGTGGTCTATATCTAGTACATTCTGCTGCCATGCATAACGATGAAACGTGTATGGAGGTTTCTCCAGTTTACCGTACGAAGGATGAATCATGGCTCCTGCCAGGGTCAGCATTGAAGGCTGACGAGAGGACACCAACCGATTCATCTGGAGGTCGAAGGTGTTGCCTACAATGAGGCCTATCCGATACAGGACTTCTTTGTCGTTACCAAAGTCTATAGTAACGAATTTGACTAGGTTGCTCTCGAGGAAGTCCTTAAAATCCAGGCACTCAACTTCGGCATGGCATATGTGGTAGACCAAGCATAAGTCATGCACGCAAACCTGGATCACGGCGGGCTTCTTCCTCTCTTCGTCCTTTAGATCCTTCTCTCGTCCCAGGACTGTGGTGTACTCAACATCTAGCCCAGCGACCCACTCATCATCTGAGTCTTCGAACATGCGTCTGAAGCGAGAAAGGCATCCTTTCACCATTGCGTAAGAACGGGTGTAGATGACGTTGAGCTCATCGCCGGTGATGGTTCTAACCTTGTAGTCACCGCGGATCGTGGAGATTTGGGACACCATGGATTTGGGAGGAGGGTTAGGATTAGAGGAACTTCCGTAATGTGAATGAACAGGATGACTAGGAGCGAACCGCCATAGTATTAAAGGACGTGCGGAGACGAGTAGGAGCGAACTGCCAGCGTGCGAATGACAGGGTAGTGGCTTTCCATTCTCCCATGATACAGGCTTTCGAGAGCCCTTGGATCTGAGATCGAACGGTTGCATGGCGTGATTCTAGACCTATGGGTGAATATCCTATCCTGGAGGGTTATTCTGCAAATTTTTAGCAACTTAGCGTGCGACCGTTTGATCTCAGATCCAAGGGCTGCCAGTAGCCTGTATCATGGTCGCGCCTACAATGACCTTTTCTTCGCTCGCGCGGTCGCGCCCTTGGAGATTTAACATGATGCGTTAGGCTATCTGATGTTGGCATGTCATACATAGTCATCACTTAGTCACTCATACTACAACAAGGTTGGCTATAAGGTTGGCTATAAGTGTATTTTTTACTTCTCTCTATCTCTTTCTTCGTACTCCCTCCGTCCCATAATATAAGAACGTTTTTAACACTAGTGTAGTGCCAAAAATGTTCTTATATTATGGGACACATGGAGTACTAGTATTTATTGCATTTGCCAAGGAGTGACCTCTTCCAATGAAATGGTGTTGCTAAGTTTGCTTCATTTAATTAGCTATAGACTCAAAATTGTCTTTTCACCTAGGTACACGCGCTTAGCACCGTTTCTTCCTTGGGTCACCAAACTAGTCTCTCTCTTCTTGATTAACTTGCCACATCAGACTTTATGCCTATGTGGCAAGCTTAGCACCTGTAGGAGCAAGTAAGGCTGCTTGTAATGGGAGTAGTATCATGCATGCCAACTATGCAATCTTGATGAGGTGACGTCGAATTAAATGAAGAAAAGAGAGAGTTGAGTATCATAATATGATACTGTAGTATCATATTAAATGATGTGCTACTATGTGTTTTATTTGACAATAAATAAACAATCCTATGATACCAACACATGATACTATGCATTACGGATGTAGTATCATACAAAAGTATCATATGCATGATACTAGTATATGATACTCTCCATTACGACCAACCTAAGTACAATAGTGCGCTTTACATGGCATTTTTGCATATGTGGAGGAAAGAGAGGCAAGGAAAGAGTGGAGAAGTGGGCTCTCATGCAAGAGCCAGCCTCTACTACATGGTGGAGCATTGGGAGAGGCACCTGTATGGAGGTGGTCAGGAATCGGGAGACTCACGCCGGTCGTAGCACCGCAGTTAAAATGATCATGGAAAGTCAAATCACGGGGCCCCACCTATCCAGCAGTAACTCACTGTCAAATCACACAGCCCTACATTTGCAGCAGCGTACTCCCTCGTCTTCTCGCGTCTTTGTCAAACCGACTAGGCGGAACTGCCCCGCAGCCTACCGCGCAAGAAAAGCGCCGCCCTCGACTTTTAAATAGTATACCGTATACTAATTTTGTATCCATGGATTGCACCATGGAGCAAAGCCTCTAGAAAACGGTGGTACACATGTACGGAGTATACAACACGCCCGTCGTGTTCGTGTCGCACCCCAGACGGTTGGTCGGTCTGGCATGCTGCTCTCTGAATGGAAAGCGCGTCATATTGCGTTTGCACACACATGTGGGATGGCAATTGAGAACCGACCATAGGCACACTCCCCGGCCCCGCAAGTCGGGTGACTTAATAGAAGAGGGAGACGAGCGATAGTACTAGAGAAGTATTGTACTACGTTGGTGCCTGGACGATCCCTACAAGACACGGAAGATCAGTTCTTCCATGCATGTGACCAGACTCCAGCAGACACGCCGGTATTGGCTATCGTCTACATATCATGCAGGTTGTGTTGTACATGGTTGTAGTTGTGGTGAGAAATCTAAAAAAAGGTTTCTTGTCATCTCGCAAAATTAGGTGTCATGTGCTTCGGATCACTGCGAGGGTTAAACAACGATAACTGAGTTGGGCCAGTCATTGGGGGCACACGCACGAAGACTACTCGTCTGCCATCTAGGTCAAGCCGGCTATGTTAATTAGGACATCTATCAACGGATCCCTTTTCTAGGAGTTAATTTGAGCTTTGTTCCTCGTCTAGTTTGTACGTCGGGATTCATGTTGTCTCCTTTGGGCAGTGAGGTTATGATTTCTTGTCATGTGGCATTTTTTCGTGTTATATGTTATAATCCGGCGCTTCAGATCAAAATGACGACAACTGCGCCTCCGGGTCACGTGCATGAAGACTTTCTCGACAGTCATTGACGAGGTCAAGCCGCCTCTGGTAGACAAAAGAAAACTAGTACTACTCCACTATATAGGTAGGAGCCTCCGCACTTGCTTGCTAGTGTTGCCCTCTTCACACTGTCTCGGCCTCTCCAGATCTAAACACGACAGCGGTGGCCACACACACACACTCTCTCTCTCTCTCTGCTCACCGCTGGTCACAGATCCAGCCGGATCCTCTCCGCCGGGGAAGGTGACAAGGTGCAACGTTCACGCGATCGTTCTCGGCGACGGCTCTTACCCACTGTTGGGCGCGTCCCGATCAGCCTGCCTTGCCATTCTATCCCAAGCACCACTAGTGAGGGAGGGCCTCCGACCCCTTCTTCCTCGCTGCCATAGTGTCAGCAGATCCTGCCTCCCGCCGCCCACCTAGCGACATCCCGATGACCATCAGGTATAACTTCCTTCGAAACTGGCCTTGCTCTACTTCCCGAGCTCCTGACGTCGCTGCATTTGTATCTTTTACTATTTCTCAGTCCACCTCGTAGATAGGACCGATCGGCTGTTCGAAAACCACCTATTTTTTTACATTTAAGAGGTAAAACTAGTTCATGCACTCGAATCAAATACTACTTGGTTCAAACAAGTAATAAAGGGGGTGGGGGTGGGGGAGGATGAAGGAAATATGCCCTAGAGGTAATAATAAATTTATTATTTATTTCCTCATATCATGATAAATGTTTATTATTCATGTTAGAACTGTATTAACCGGAAACATGATACATGTGTGAATACATAGACAAAAACATATAGTCACTAGTATGCCTCTACTTGACTAGCTCATTGATCAAAGATGGTTATGTTTCCTAACCATAGACATGTGTTGTCATTTGATTAGCGGGATCAGATCATTAGAAGAATGATGTGATTGACATGACCCATTCCGTTAGCCTAGCACTTGATCGTTTAGTATATTGCTATTGCTTTCTTCATGACTTATACATGTTCCTGTAATTATGAGAATTATGCAACTCCCGTTTACCGGAGGAACACTTTGGGTACTACCAAACGTCACAACATAACTGGGTGATTATAAAGGAGTACTACAGGTGTCTCCGAAGGTACATGTTGAGTTGGCGTATTTCGAGATTAGGTTTTGTCACTCCGATTGTCGGAGAGGTATCTCTGGGCCCTCTCGGTAATGCACATCATTATAAGCCTTGCAAGCAATATAACCAAATGAGTTAGTTACGGGATGATGCATTACGGAATGAGTAAAGAGACTTGCCGGTAACGAGATTGAACTAGGTATTGGATACCGACGATCAAATCTCGGGCAAGTAACATACCGATGACAAAGGGAACAACGTATGTTGTTATGCGGTTTGACCGATAAAGATCTTCGTAGAATATGTAGGAACCAATATGGGCATCCAGGTCCCGCTATTGGTTATTGACCGAGAATAGTTCTAGGTCATGTCTACATAGTTCTCGAACCCGTAGGGTCCGCACACTTAACGTTACGATGACAGCTTTATTATGAGTTTATAAGTTTTGATGTACCGAAGTTTGTTCGGAGTCCCGGATGTGATCACGGACATGACGAGGAGTCTCGAAATGGTCGAGACATAAAGATTGATATATTGGAAGCCTATGTTTGGACATCGGAATGGTTCCGGGTGAAATCGGGATTTTACCGGAGCACCGAGGGGTTACCGGAACCCTCCCGGGGGTTAATGGGCCTTAGTGGGCCATGAGGGAGAAGAGGAAGGCCGGCCAGGGCAGGCCGCGCGCCCCCTCCCCCCTAGTCCGAATAGGACAAGGAAGGGGGGGCGGCGCCCCCCTTTCCTCTTTCCCCTCCCCCCTTTCCTTCTCCAACAAGGCAAGAGGGGGAAGTCCTACTCCCGGTGGGAGTAGGACTCCTCCAGGCGCACCCCTAGGGGGCCGGCCACACCTCCCCCATCCCTCCTTTATATACGGGGGCGGGGGGGAACCCCATAGACACACAAGTTGATCTACGGATCGTTCCTTAGCCGTGTGCGGTGCTCCCCTCCACCATATTCCACCTCGGTCATATCGTCGCGGAGTTTAGGCGAAGCCCTGCGCGGTAGAACATCATCATCGTCACCACGCCGTCGTGCTGACGGAACTCATCCCCGACACTTTGCTGGATCGGAGTCCGGGGGATCGTCATCGAGCTGAACGTGTGCTGAACTCGGAGGTGCCGTACGTTCGATACTTGGATCGGTCGGATCGTGAAGACGTACGACTACATCAACCGCGTTGTCATAACGCTTCCGCTTACGGTCTACGAGGGTACGTGGACATACACTCTCCCCTCTCGTTGCTATACCATCACCTGATCTTGCGTGTGCGTAGGAAATTTTTTGAAATTACTACGTTCCCCAACAGTGGCATCCGAGCCTAGGTTTTATGCGTTGATGTTATATGCACGAGTAGAACACAAGTGAGTTGTGGGCGATACAAGTCATACTGCTTACCAGCATGTCATACTTTGGTTCGGCGGTATTGTGAGATGAAGCGGCCCAGACCGACATTACGCGTATGCTTACGCGAGACTGGTTTCACCGTTACGAGCACTCGTGCTTAAAGGTGGCTGGTGGGTGTATGTCTCTCTCACTTTAGCTGAATCGAGTGTGGCTACGCCCGGTCCTTGCGAAGGTTAAAACAGCACCAACTTGACGAACTATCGTTGTGGTTTTTGATGCGTAAGTAAGAACGGTTCTTGCTCAGCCCGTAGCAGCCACGTAAAATTTGCAACAACAAAGTAGAGGACGTTGTCGGTGTCAAAACCGGCGGATCTCGGGTAGGGGGTCCCGAACTGTTCGTCTAGGCGGATGGTAACAGGAGACAAGGGACACGATGTTTTACCCAGGTTCGGGCCCTCTTGATGGAGGTAAAACCCTACGTCTTGCTTGATTGATATTGATAATGTGGGTATTACAAGAGTAGATCTACCACGAGATCAAGGAGGCTAAACCCTAGAAGCTAGTCTATGGTATGATTGTTGTAATGGTTGTTGTTGTCCTATGGACTAAAGCCATCCGGTTTATATAGACACCGGAGAGGGCTAGGGTTACATAGAGTCGGTTACAATGGTAGGCGATCTACATATCCGTATCGCCAAGCTTGCCTTCCACGCCAAGGAAAGTCCCATCCGGACACGGGACGAAGTCTTCAATCTTGTATCTTCATAGTCTTGGAGTCCGGCTGACGATGATAGTCTGGCCGATGATAGTCCGGCCGATGATGATAATCCGGCTATCCGGACACCCCCTAGTCCAGGACTCCCTCAGTAGCCCCTGAACCAGGCTTCAATGACGATGAGTCCGGCGCGCATATTGTTCGGCATTGCAAGGCGGGTTCCTCCTCCGAATAATTCATAGAAGATTGTGAACACCAGGATAGTGTCCGGCTCTGCAAAATAAATTCCACATTCCACCGTAGAGAGAATAATATACACAAGTTCAATCTGCTGACGTTTTTTGTGGCATGATGTCACACCACTACCAAGACCTTACTTGAATCGTTTTTTACTTTACCACCTCAGCGCATTTAGCGAAGCGGTTTCCTTGGCACGTCTTGTCGAAGCAGAGATCGTGTTCCCCCTTATTCCAGGATTCTCATCAATACGGACGTGGGTAACCCAACCGCGCCATTGATGGTGGCGCCTTGGGAGATAAGCGAGTTTTACCAGGCCGGTGGGGACGCATAGACTTCGTCCACCCATATATAAGGGGATTAGGATCCATCCTTTCACCTACGCCTTCTTCCTCCTTTGCTTATCCATCTCCGTGCACTCGAGCTCCAGCGCCCAAACCCGCACATCTCGTCTCAACCTTCCCCAGTCATGTCTGGAGCGGGAGGCAAGTGGATGACCTCCTCCGTTATGTAGGGGCACATCGAAGACTGCGCAGCGCCGGATATCTATCCGGCGACATCGCGCACCGGCTGCCCGACGAGGGGCAGCTCATCCCCACCCCCAGGCCCCATGAGATGGTCGTATTTCTTCCCCACTTCGTCCGCGGACTGGGCTTCCCATTGCATCCCTTTGTCCGGGGGCTCATGTACTATTACGGCCTGGATTTCCATGATCTGGCGCCAAACTTCATCCTCAACATCTCGGCGTTTATCGTCGTGTGCGAGGCCTTCCTCTGCATCCAGCCTCACTCCGGCTTGTGGCTCAAGACCTTCAATGTCAAGCCGAAGGTGGTGAAGGGCACTCAAGTGGAGTGCGGAGGCGCCATGTTGGGTAAGATACCCAACATCGTCTGGCTCGAGGGTGCCTTTGTGAAAACCATCAAGGGATGGCAATCGGGGTGGTTCTACATCACCGAGCCGCGTGACCCTAGATGGGTAGCAGCCCCCGAATTTAGATCTGGGATCCCCATGCGGCTCTCCTCTTGGAAGGAGAGCGGCCTGACCTGGGGTAATTCGGAGGAGCTGACCGGACTCCAAGCCTGTATCCAGAGGCTGGTGAACAAGAAGCTCAAGCTTGTCAACGTGGTCCAGGTCATGCTCATCCGCCGGATTCTCCCGTGCCAAGAACGGGCATTTAAATTATGGGAGTTCAATCCGGCACAGCACCAGACCTTGAGCAGGCTCTTCGACACTAGGTATGAAGATGCCTGGAAAGTGCTCTTCAAGGGCGCCGAAGCCCCCGCATCCGCCACCGAAGATCGCGGATTTCACTCGCAGCGTCAAGCTGACGAGGTAAGTGATTCTACCCCTTTACGGGACACTTGCTATTCATAGTTTGCCTCTATGCAGGTTTCAATTTCCCCTATTCCTTTGATAGGACTGGATGAGGAAGGCGGAGCAGATCATCTGTCCGGCTCCTATGCCAGAAAACCCAGTAGACGCCCGTCTAGCGGGGTTGCTGGTTCCGGCACCGCACGTGGTGCCGGAGAAGAAGGCCAAGAAGGAGGCCACGGGTACTCGAAAGAGTTCCTGTTTTCAGGTGTCAGACGACTCCGAGGCGGACTCCTCCCCCGAAAACGAGGAGGAGAAAGAGGACTCTCTCCCAGAGGAGGGAGAGAGGAAGAGGAAGGCTTCCCCAACAGGGGAGGCCGAAGGGTCCAAGAGGGGAAGGACTATTCCCCCGGACAGCTCCGCCAACGTCAATGTTGGCGACGAAGAATGGCCCTCAAGGGCCAGGCCTCCGGCGAGATCGTAAGTATCCGGATTCCTGAATGATTTACATTTTCTCTTTTGTGTCACATAGTGTCATTCTAATGCCGCACGCTGCCTGTAGTCCGGCCATTGATGATCTCCCCGCTTCATCAAGCGGGTCGTTGGCTCCGTCGGATGTAGACTCCATCCCGACCGCCTCCACCCCTCGCGACGCCGAGGACGCCGAGGTGGGATCCCAAGAAGGGACCCATCAGGGGGAGGCTCCGGATGCGCCACAAGGCGGCCTCCCGGACTTTGCGCTGCACTCCATGTCGGAACCCGCAGTGGTTCCGGAGTCCGGCCGGCGGCCCCTTCGCAAGAA
Source organism: Triticum aestivum (assembly GCF_018294505.1). Taxonomy (NCBI): domain Eukaryota; kingdom Viridiplantae; phylum Streptophyta; class Magnoliopsida; order Poales; family Poaceae; genus Triticum; species Triticum aestivum. The sequence continues at coordinate 674,972,223 of NC_057807.1, read as the reverse complement.
GGTCAAGACCGTGACGCCGGCGGCCTCCGTCCAACCGGAGGCGCCGGAAAACTTGTTGGAGGCGCTCAAAGGTGCTTCCATCGAGGAAGAACACCGCACTATTATGAGTGCGGTGATTCAGAAGGTACAACTCGCCAAGAGCGGGCTGACCGAAGCCTGCAGTAGCCTTCTATCAGGCTTTGAGGTAAGAAGTTAAAAATATGCAATGTAATACCGCATAGACAGTAGCCCCTGATGCTCGGTTCGGTGTTCAGAAAGAAAAGCCGGACTGAGGATCTAAAAAAGATATACGCAGGGTTGCTAAAAAATTATGTCAATATGGGTTTGCAGGCTGCGCTGCTGACCTCTGCCGCACTGACTGAGGAGGTCGGTGCTTTAAAGCAGGAGCTCGAGCGGTCCGAGCAAGAGCTCGGCCGTGCCAAGAAGCAGCTCGAGGACAAAGAAGGTGAGTAACACCACTTTGAATTTGTACCTTATAGAAAAGGATTTAGGTTGCGATAAAAATAACAAGGATAACGTGGGTACTGCAGGGGCCACGAACGAGGTGGCAACCCTGTAGGAGGCCGTGTCCGCGGCTGAACGCAATGCGGCCGTGGAACGGGCAGAGTGAGAAAAGCAGGAGGCGCGGGTGGCGCAGGTGCGGCAAGAGCTCCAGACTCTCATGGAAAAGCATGAGAGTTTGGAGCGTTACTCAAAGACTCGAGAGTCCGAGCTTACCTCGGCTCTCGAAAGTGCCAAAGCCGCCAAGGCCGAGCCCATAAGTCCCTTCAGGAGATTGAGTCGATGAACAAGATAGCGGCGGGTAAGGCATTTTTCATGCAAAGCAAGCATGTGAATGGAAATTACGTGTTACTTACCCGAATTCGGAGCTCTCCAGGGGCGTTTGCAGATCTGCCTCGCAGCGTGTCTGATGCTGCCGCATTCTACCGAGCCGAGGAGGGGAGCTCAACGGAGAAGGTCTTCTGGTCTCAGTACGCTGAGGCCGGCCATCCGGTGCCCCCTAGCGACCAGCTGAAGCAGCTGGTCGAGCTCCACAAGGTAGACAAGCAGGCCATGAAGGGCCTCATAGTCCGGCTGTGGCCTGGAGAGGCTATGCCTGGGAGCTACTTCGGCCTCGTGCGGCAGTTGGTGGATGCGTGCCCCTGGGTGGAGGTTATCAAGTGCTCCGCCTATATTGAAGATGCTCGTCGGGCCCTTGCCCGCGCAAAGGTGCATTGGGGCAAGCTGGATGCGGAGAAGCTTATCACTGACGCGCCACCAACGGGCAAGGAGTATCTTACGCCCGAGATGTACTATAAGACTGTCCTGAAGGGTGCCCGCAAGATTGCGGATGAGTGCCCCAGAGATGTAATTATTGAGTAAATTCGCAATGTGTTATCCTGTGAGCTGAAAACTTTGTTCATATGCGCTAAGCAACGCTTATTGATTTAAAATATTACCTTTTGTGCGACCGTTTATTAAATCTGAGAGATGGCAAGTCGTCGGCTTCAGCCCCCATGCCACGAGTGCTGGGGTGTTCGGGATAAACTTGAGCACTCTTGTTCCCATTTTTGGGTCCATCTAGGGAGGCGCTCAACACAACGAACAAGGCAACCGGACTTATAATGCTTGAACACTCTCACTTAGCCATAGAATTCTATAATTTTAAATTTCGGCGAAGCCCCTAGTATTCGGAAGACCGAGTTCGGGGCGCTATCCACGCCTTGGCCGGACATTATCTGGTTCTTCGCTCGAAGCGGCATAAGTCTTTAGGGACTCGAAAAGACCTCTCGAACAGCGACCAGTCTCTCGCCTTATCATGACAGTCAGTTTTAGCTTTCTCCACTGAGGCGTTAACCCGGCTCAACCGGGGTGCAATCGCAGTGGTTCTCCCAGTGCTACCTTAGCCGACAGAACAGAACGTAAGGTGCCAAACATGGGAGCCGGGCAAACCCAACTATTGACCCAAGACATGATTCGGAGCCGATTCATATAATGCTATAAGTTCGGGGTGCCGCACTTGTGAAAGTGTTCGGACTTATCACACCATAATGCGGGGAACATAAGCCCCTGGTGTATTCGGCCGTACCAAAATATACGGATGCAGCATGTCGTAAATGAACATATATATAAAGTAATGCAATTATAGGCAAAAAATGTTGCATTATTTATTCAAGAAATTCTGCTATGAGTGCGGAATGATACAAATAGTGCGGTAAGCAAGGGATTGGACTAACTAAAGGTGTCTCCCTCCAGGGGTAGGCTGCGGAATGGTGTATTTAACAAATTTAATGCTCGTAATGGAGACCACCTGAGTGTTCGTCGCAGCCTTTGTCCCTCCCTGGCTGTTGCATCATGAGTTCGGCAGGTTCGCCGCCGGACAGAGTCCTGTGTAAAAAAGAAGAAAAATAAAAGACAAAAAGAACGACACACTTGGGAGCCCCTGGTGTGGTCGAACCACACTCTGGGTCTGTTGTGGTCGTGCCCCTCCCCCTATGCCCATGGTATCTCCAGAGCGTAATGATGTACACTGAGAGTTTGTCTTGCAATTGTGCGAGGGTTGGGGTTTGGGCCGCATTGCTACGTGTGCTCGGAACGTGCCAGGTGGTCTTGGTTGATGTTGCTCCGGGCGCGTTTGGTCGTGTCCGGTCGTTTAACGGCCGGACTCGAAAATTGCCTTAAAAGGCTGCTCTGTACTCCTGCCGCGAGAGCCGCTGTATGTTCCTCCGTTCGGAGGGAGCATTCCGTGTTTCCATTGACCGTGATGACTCCACGAGGGCCTGGCATCTTGAGCTTGAGGTATGCATAATGCGGCACCGCGTTGAACTTTGAGAACACGGTCCGTCCGAGCAGAGCGTGATAGCCACTGCGGAATGGGACTATGTCGAAGATTAGCTTCTCACTTCGGAAATTATCCGGGGATCCGAAGACCACTTCCAGTGTGACTGAGCCTGTACAATTGGCCTCAACACCTGGTATGACGCCTTTGAAGGTCGTCTTTGTAGGTTTAATCCTTGAAGGGTCTACGCCCATCTTGCGCACTGTATCCTGATAAAGCAGGTTCAGGCTACTGCCGCCATCCATCAGGAATCTCGTGAGGTGAAATCCATCGACGATTGGGTCTAAAACCAATGCGGCGAATCCGCCATGGCGGATACTGGTCGGATGGTCTCTTCGATTGAAAGTGATCGGGCAAGAGGACCATGGGTTGAACTTTTGGGCGACTGGCTCCATCGCATATACGTCCCTTAGTGCACGCTTCCGCTCCATCTTGGGTATATGCATTGCGTATATCATGTCTACCGTCCGAACTTGTGGGGGGAAGCCCTTCTGTCCTCTATTGTTCGGCGGCGGGGTCTCTTCCTCGTCATCGCTGTGTAGCCCCTTGTCATTGTTTTCTGCAATTAATTTGCCTGCCTGCTTGAATACCCAACAATCTCTGTTGGTGTGGTTAGCTGGCTTTTCGGGGATGCCATGTATTTGGCAAGAGCGGTCGAGTATTCGGTCTAGATTGGACGGGCCCGGAGTGGTTCTTTTAAATGGCTTCTTCCGTTGACCGGGTTTGGAGCCTCGGAATCCGGCGTTGACTGCCGTACCCTCATTGCTGTCGCCGTTGATGCGGCGTTTGTTTTTGTTTCGACGCGACCTACCATTGCGGTCCTTGGTATCCGGTCTGCCAGCATTTTTATTGAGGTTGTTGCTGCAAGCTAGCCAGCTATCCTCTCCCGCACATAAGCGGGTCATGAGTGATGTGAGGGCTGCCATGGATTTCGGCTTTTCCTGTCCTAGGTGCCGGGCCAGCCACTCGTCGCGGATGTTATGTTTGAAGGCAACGAGGGCCTCTGCGTCCGGACAGTCGACAATTTGATTTTTCTTTGTTAAGAACCGTGTCTAGAATTGTCTGGCCGATTCGTCTGGCTGCTGGATTATGTGGCTTAGGTCATCTGCGTCTGGTGGTCGCACATATGTGCCCTGGAAGTTGTCGAGGAATGCGGCTTCCAGGTCTTCCCAACACCCAATTGACTCTGCGGGCAGGCTGTTGAGCCAATGCCGAGCTGGTCCTTTAAGCTTGAGCGGGAGATATTTGATGGCGTGAAGATCGTCGCCGCGGGCCATATGAATATGAAGGAGATAATCCTCGATCCAAACCGCGGGGTCTGTTGTGCCATCGTAGGATTCGATGTTAACGGGTTTAAACCCTTCAGGGATTTGATGATCCATTACTTCGTCAGTGAAGCATAGTGGGTGTGCGGCGCCTCTGTATTGAGCAATATCACGACGTAGCTCCAGAGAGCGTTGTCTGCTGTGTTCGGCCCGGCTGGAGTTGTAGTATCCGGTGCGACGGTATTCGTCGTGGGTCTTGGGGCGCCCACGTGATCCATAGATAGATCTGGATTGTCTTGCCTTGTCCTCCAATATATCCCGCAAGTCCGGCGCGTTCCCCCGTGGCTTCATACTTTTTGAGCGGTGCTGGGGTACGGTTTTGGTGGAGGGCTTAGATGCCTCTTTGTCGCGGCCACGAGGTGGTCGATCTGCCGTATTGTGCGCTGGTGATGAAGGTTTGTATGCTTCCTCCTCTACTCGGGGGAGCAACTTGCGTTTTGGGTAGCTTTTGGAGGGGCGTTCGAGTTCATACTCTTTGCCGCGAGGACCTCGGTCCATCTGTCGGCCAGTAGGTCTTGATCAGCTTGAAGCTATTGCTGCTTTTTCTTTAGACTATTTGCTGTGGCCATTAGCCTGCGTCTGAAACGCTCTTGTTCGACGGGATCCTTAGGCATGACGAATTCGTCGTCGTCGAGGCTTGCCTCGTCTCCGGAGGGAGGTATGTAATTATCATCCTCGACCTCTTCGTCTGCCGCTCTCTCGTGAGGGCTTGCTTCTGCATCCTCCTGCGCTGAATCTTGCTGGAGGTGGTTATCTTCGGCACTTTCTGGGGTGTTGTTATCTCCTGTGCCGGATTCTCCATTCTAGCTGTGGCGGGATTTAGAGTGGCACCGCTGACGTCGGCGCTTGGGCTGTTTCTTTAAGGAATCTGCCTCCGCTGCTTCTTCGTCGTCCCCATCTTTTGGGGTGTCCACCATGTATATGTCGTATGACGAGGTGGTCTTCCAGTGCCCTGTAGGCGCTGGTTCTTGATCGTCTCCGGCATCGTCGTCCATACCGTCGATGTCTTCGGAGTCGTAGTCTAGTACGTCGGTTAGATCGTCGACAGTGACTACAAAGTGGGTGGTGGGTGGGCTTTGAATTTCTTCGTCGTCTGCATCCCAACCATCTTGGCCGTAGTCCGGCCAGGGCTCTCCGGATAGCGAGAGATGCTTTAGCGATTTTAGGATGTCGCCAAAGGGTGAGTGCTGAAAGATGTCCGCAGTGGTGAACTCCTTGATCGGCGTCCAATCAGATTCGATTGGTAGGAGCGGAGGAGGTTCGGAGTCCAGCAGGGAGTCCAGCACCTCGGAGTCACGAGCTTTATAAGGGACGAGGTCAGCGTTCGGCTCCATCGCCGTGGAAGTTGCAGCTCCCGAGGCGGTGTCCAGCCACCCGTCCTCAATCTGCGCGATCGGCTCCGGACTATGGGTCGGAGCGGATTCGTGTGCGGCCTCCAAGGTACTGTCCGGCGGCAGAGTTAGGTCGTGCCCATCGTGACAGTGCGGCACGCTCGGCTGCGGCTCGGATCCATCGAAGATCAAGTCTCCGCGGATATCGGCCGTGAAGTTTAGGCTTCCAAACCTGACTTGACAGCCAGGGGCGTAGCTTTTGATCTGCTCCAGATGGCCAAGCGAATTGGCCCGCAGTGCGAAGCCGCCGAATACGAAAATCTGTTCGGGGAGAAAAGTCTCGCCCAGGACTGCGTCGTTGTTGATTGAAGAGGCCATCAAGCCTATTGGTGACGACACAGAGGAACTCTCAATGAAAGCACCAATGTCGGTGTCAAAACCGGCGGATCTTGGGTAGGGGGTCCCGAACTGTGCGTCTAGGCGGATGGTAACAGGAGACAAGGGACACGATGTTTTACCCAGGTTTGGGCCCTCTTGATGGAGGTAAAACCCTACGTCCTGCTTGATTGATATTTATAATGTGGGTATTACAAGAGTAGATCTACCACGAGATCAAGGAGGCTAAACCCTAGAAGCTAGCCTATGGTATGATTGTTGTAATGGTTGTTGTTGTCCTACGGACTAAAGCCATCCGGTTTATATAGACACTGGAGAGGGCTAGGGTTACATAGAGTCGGTTACAATGGTAGGAGATCTACATATCCGTATCGCCAAGCTTGCCTTCCACGCCAAGGAAAGTCCCATCCGGACACGGGACGAAGTCTTCAATCTTGTATCTTCATAGTCTTGGAGTCCGGCTGACGATGATAGTCCGGCCGATGATAGTCCGGCCGATGATGATAATCCGGCTATCCGGACACTCCCTAGTCCAGGACTCCCTCAGACGTCTAACTTGTTTTTGCAGGGCATGTTGTGATGTGATATGGTCAAGTCATGATGCTATATTTTATTGTATGAGATGATCATGTTTTGTAACCGAAGATATCGGCAACTGGCAGGAGCCATTTGGTTGTCGCTTTATTGTATGAAATGCAAATGCCCTGTAATTGCTTTACTTTATCACTAAGCGGTAGCGATAGTCGTAGAAGCAATAGATGGCGTAACGACAACGATGCTACAATGGAGATCAATGTGTCGCGCCGGTGACGATGGTGATCATGACGGTGCTTCGAAGATGGAGATCACAAGCACAAGATGATGATGGCCATATCATATCACTTATATTGATTGCATGTGATGTTTATCCTTTATGCATCTTATCTTGCTTTGATTGACGGTAGCATTTTAAGATGATCTCTCAACTTATAATCAAGAAGTGTTCTCCCTGAGTATGCACCGTTGCGAAAGTTCTTCGTGCTGAGACACCACGTGATGATCGGGTGTGATAGGCTCTACTTTCAAATACAATGGGTGCAAAACAGTTGCACACGCAGAATACTCAGGTCATACTTGACGAGCCTAGCATATACAGATATGGCCTCAGAACACAGAGACCGAAAGGTCGAGCGTGAATCATATAGTAGATATGATCAACATAGTGATGTTCACCATTGAAACTACTCCATCTCACGTGATGATCGGACATGGTTTAGTTGATTTGGATCACGTGATCACTTAGATGACTAGAGAGATGTCTATCTAAGTGGGAGTTCTTAAGTAATATGATTAATTGAACTTAAATTTATCATGAACTTAGTACCTGATAGTATTTTGCTTGTCTATGTTTGTTTGTAGATAGATGGCTCGTGCTGTTGTTCCGTTGAATTTTAATGCGTTCCTTGAGAAAGCAAAGTTGAAAGATGATGGTAGGAATTACACGGACAGGGTCCGTAACCTGAGGATTATCCTCATTGCTGCACATAAAAGTTACATCCTGGAAGCACCGTTGGGTGCCAGGCCTGCTGCTAATGCAACCGACGATGTTAAGAACGTCTGGCAGAGCAAAGCTGATGACTACTCGATAGTTCAGTGTGCCATGCTTTACGGCTTAGAACCGGGTCTTCAACGACGTTTTGAACGTCATGGAGCATATGAGATGTTCCAGGAGTTGAAGTTAATATTTCAAGCAAATGCCCGGATTGAGAGATATGAAGTCTCCAATAAGTTCTATAGCTGCAAGATGGAGGAGAATAGTTCTGTCAGTGAACATATACTCAAAATGTCTGGGTATAATAATCACTTGATTCAACTGGGAGTTAATATTCCTGATGATAGTGTCATTGACAGAATTCTTCAATCACTGCCACCAAGTTACAAGAGCTTTGTGATGAACTATAATATGCAAGGGATGAACAAGACTATTCCCGAGCTCTTCGCAATGCTAAAAGCCACGGAGGTAGAAATCAAGAAGGAGCATCAAGTGTTGATGGTTAACAAGACCACCAGCTTCAAGAAAAAGGGCAAAGGGAAGAAGAAGGGGAACTTCAAAAAGAACAACAAGCAAGTTGCTGCTCAAGAGAAGAAACCCAAGTCTGGACCTAAGCCTGAAACTGAGTGCTTCTACTGCAAGCAGACTAGACACTGGAAGTGGAACTGCCCCAAGTATTTGGCGGATAAGAAGGATGGCAAAGTGAACAAAGGTATATGTGATATACATGTTATTGATGTGTACCTTACTAATGCTCGCAGTAGCACCTGGGTATTTGATACTGGTTCTGTTGCTAATATTTGCAACTCGAAAAAAGGGACTACGAATTAAGCGAAGATTGGCTATGGACGAGGTGACGATGCGCGTGGGAAATGGTTCCAAAGTCGATGTGATCGCGGTCGGCACGCTACCTCTACATCTACCATCGGGATTAGTTTTAGACCTAAATAATTGTTATTTGGTGCCAGCGTTGAGCATGAACATTATATCTGGATCTTGTTTGATGCGAGACGGTTATTCATTTAAATCAGAGAATAATGGTTGTTCTATTTGTATGAGTAATATCTTTTATGGTCATGCACCCTTGAAAAGTGGTCTATTTTTATCGAATCTCGATAGTAGTGATACACATATTCATAGTGTTGAAACCAAAAGATGCAGAGTTGATAATGATAGTGCAACTTATTTGTGGCACTGCCGTTTAGGTCATATCGGTGTAAAGCGCATGAAGAAACTCCATACTAATGGGCTTTTGGAATCACTTGATTATGAATCACTTGGTACTTGCGAACCGTGCCTCATGGGCAAGATGATTAAAACGCCGTTCTCCGGAACTATGGAGCGAGAAACAGATTTGTTGGAAATCATACATACTGATGTTTGTGGTCCAATGAATGTTGAGACTCGCGGCGGGGATTGTTATTTTCTCACCTTCACAGATGATTTGAGCAGATATGGGTATATCTATTTGATGAAACACAAGTCTGAAACATTTGAAAAGTTCATAGAATTTCAGAGTGAAGTTGAAAATCATCGTAACAAGAAAATAAAATTTCTACGATGTGATCGTGGAGGAGAATAATTAAGTCACGAATTTGGTACACACTTAAGGAAATGTGGAATCGTTTCACAACTCACGCCACTCACGCCACCCGGAACACCACAACGAAATGGTGTGTCCGAACGTCGTAATCATACTTTACTAGATATGGTGCGATCTATGATGTCTCTTACTGATTTACCGCTATCGTTTTGGGGTTATGCTTTAGAGACGGCCGCATTCACATTAAATAGGGCACCATCAAAATCCGTTAAGACAACACCTTATGAACTATGGTTTGGCAAGAAACCAAAGTTGTCGTTTCTTAAAGTTTGGGGCTGCGATGCTTATGTGAAGAAACTTCAACCCGATAAGCTCGAACCCAAATCGGAGAAATGTGTCTTCATAGGATACCCAAAAGAGACTATTGGGTACACCTTCTATCACAGATCTGAGGGCAAGATTTTCGTTGCTAAAATCGGATCCTTTCTAGAAAAAGAGTTTCTCTTGAAAGAAGTGAGTGGGAGGAAAGTAGAACTTGATGAGATAACTGTATCTACTCCCTTATTGCAAAGTAGTTCATCACAAGAACCGGTTCCTGTGACGACTACACCAATTAGTGAGGAAGCTAATGATATTGATCATGAAACTTCGGAACAAGTTTCTACTGAACCTCGTAGGTCTACCAGAGTAAGATCCGCACCAGAGTGGTACGGTAATCCTATTCTGGAAGTCATGTTACTTGACCATGATGAACCTACGAACTATGAGGAAGCGATGATGAGCCCAGATTCCGCAAAATGGCTAGAGGCCATGAAATCTGAGATGGGATCCATGTATGAAAACAAAGTATGGACTTTGGTTGACTTGCCCGATGATCGGCAAGCCATTGAGAATAAATGGATCTTTAAGAAGAAGACTGACGCTGAGGGTAACGTAATTGTCTATAAAGCTCGACTTGTTGTGAAAGGTTTTCGACAAGTTCAAGGGGTTGACTACGATGAGACTTTCTCACTCGTAGCGATGCTTAAGTCTCTCCGAATCATGTTAGCTATTGCTGCATTTCATGATTATGAAATTTGGCAAATGGATGTCAAAACTGCATTCTTGAATGGATTTCTGGAAGAAGAGTTGTATATGACGCAGCCAGAAGGTTTTGTTGATCCAAAAGGTGCTAACAAAGTATGCAAGCTCCAGCGATCCATTTATGGACTGGTGCAAGCATCTCGGAGTTGGAATAAACGTTTTGATAGTGTGATCAAACAATATGGTTTTATACAGACTTTTGGAGAATCCTGTATTTACAAGAAAGTGAGTGGGAGCTCTGTAGCATTTCTGATATTATATGTAGATGACATATTATTAATTGGAAATGATATAGAATTTCTGGATAGCATAAAGGGATACTTAAATAAAAGTTTTTCAATGAAAGACCTCGATGAAGTTGCTTACATATTGGGCATCAAGATCTATAGAGATAGATCAAGACGCTTAATAGGACTTTCACAAAGCACATACCTTGACAAAATTTTGAAAAAGTTCAAAATGGATCAGGCAAAGAAAGGGTTCTTGCCCGTGCTACAAGGTGTGAAGTTGAGTCAAACTCAATGCCCGACCACAGCAGAAGATAGAGAGAAAATGAAAGATGTTCCCTATGCTTCAGCCATAGGCTCTATCATGTATGCAATGTTGTGTACCAGACCTGACGTATGCTTAGCAATAAGCTTGGCAGGAAGGTACCAAAGTAATCCAGGAGTGGATCACTGGACAGCGGTCAAGAACATCCTGAAATACCTGAAAAAGACTAAGGAGATGTTTCTCGTATATGGAGGTGACAAAGAGCTAGTCGTAAATGGTTTTGTCGATGCAAGCTTTGACACTGATCCGGACGATTCTAAATCGCAAACCGGATACGTGTTTTTATTAAACGGTGGAGCTGTAAGTTGGTGCAGTTCTAAACAAAGCGTCGTGGCGGGATCTACATGTGAAGCGGAGTACATAGCTGCTTCTGAAGCAGCAAATGAAGGAGTCTGGATGAAGGAGTTCATTTCCGATCTAGGTGTCATACCTAGTGCATCGGGACCAATGAAAATCTTCTGTGACAATACTGGTGCAATTGCCTTGGCAAAGGAATCCAGATTTCACAAGAGGACCAAGCACATCAAGAGACGCTCCAATTCCATTCGGGACCAAGTCCAAGTGGGAGACATAGAGATTTGCAAGATACATACGGATCTGAATGTTGCAGACCCATTGACTAAGCCTCTCTCACGAGCAAAACATGATCGGCACCAAGACTCCATGGGTGTTAGAATCATTACTATGTAATCTAGATTATTGACTCTAGTGCAAGTGGGAGACTGAAGGAAATATGCCCTAGAGGCAATAATAAAGTTATTATTTATTTCCTCATATCATGATAAATGTTTATTATTCATGCTAGAATTGTATTAACCGGAAACATGATACATGTGTGAATACATAGACAAAAACATATAGTCACTAGTATGCCTCTACTTGACTAGCTCATTGCTCCAAGATGGTTATGTTTCCTAACCATAGACATGTGTTGTCATTTGATTAGTGGGATCACATCATTAGAAGAATGATGTGATTGACATGACCCATTCCGTTAGCCTAGCACTTGATCGTTTAGTATATTGCTATTGCTTTCTTCATGACTTATACATGTTCCTGTAACTATGAGAATTATGCAACTCCCGTTTACCGGAGGAACACTTTGGGTACTACCAACCGTCACAACGTAACTGGGTGATTATAAAGGAGTACTACAGGTGTCTCCGAAGGTACATGTTGAGTTGGCGTATTTCGAGATTAGGTTTTGTCACTCCGATTGTCGGAGAGGTATCTCTGGGCCCTCTTGGTAATGCACATCATTATAAGCCTTGCAAGCAATATAACCAAATGAGTTGGTTACGGGATGATGCATTATGGAACAAGTAAAGAGACTTGCCGGTAACGAGATTGAACTAGATATTGGATACCGACGATCAAATCTCGGGCAAGTAACATACCGATGACAAAGGGAACAACGTATGTTGTTATGCGGTTTGACCGATAAAGATCTTCGTAGAATATGTAGGAACCAATATGGGCATCCAGGTCCCGCTATTGGTTATTGACCGAGAATACTTCTAGGTCATGTCTACATAGTTCTCGAACCCGTAGGGTCCGCACGCTTAACGTTACGATGACAATTTTATTATGAGTTTATAAGTTTTGATGTATCAAAGTTTGTTCGGAGTCCCGGATGTGATCATGGACATGACGAGGAGTCTCGAATTGGTCGAGACATAAAGATTGATATATTGGAAGCCTATGTTTGGACATCGGAATGGTTCCGAGTGAAATCAGGATTTTACCGGAGCACCAGGGGGTTACCGGAACCCTCCCGGGGGTTAATGGGCCTTAGTGGGCCATGAGGGAGAAGAGGAGGGCCGGCCAGGGCAGGCCGCGCGCCCCCTCCCCCCTAGTCCGAATAGGACAAGGAAGGGGGGGGGCGCCCCCCTTTCCTCTTTCCCCTCCCCCCTTTCCTTCTCCAACAAGGCAAGAGGGGGAAGTCCTACTCCCGATGGGAGTAGGACTCCTCCAGGCGCACCCCTAGGGGGCCGGCCGCACCTCCCCCCTCCCACCTTTATATACGGGGGCGGGGGGGGCACCCCATAGACACACAAGTTGATCTACGGATCGTTCCTTAGCCGTGTGCGGTGCCCCCCTCCACCATATTCCACCTTGGTCATATCATCGCGGAGTTTAGGTGAAGCCCTGCGCCGGTAGAACATCATCATCGTCACCACGCCATCGTGCTGACGGAACTCATCCCCGACACTTTGCTGGATCGGAGTCCGGGGGATCGTCATCGAGCTGAACGTGTGATGAACTCGGAGGTGCCGTACGTTCGGTACTTGGATCGGTCAGATCATGAAGACGTACGACAACATCAACCGTGTTGTCATAACGCTTCCGCTTACGGTCTACGAGGGTACGTGGACATACACTCTCCCCTCTCGTTGCTATACCATCACCATGATCTTGCGTGTGCGTAGGATTTTTTTTGAAATTACTACGTTCCCCAACAGAGGATTTGTTACCTGAATCTAGGAATTGGTTGAAAGAGCAAATAATGGGGGCGAAAAGTAGCAGAGACTGGCTATCCAACTGGTCTCTAGGTCTAATAGGGAAATAAAGGGAAACACAGTACAAACTCAATATAAACCCGATCTATTGGTTGAAAAAGGAAAGAAAGTGGGGACTGGGGGACAAGTCAATAGAGTAAGTCCAGCACTAGATTTTCTAGCCTCACACAGTTGAAGGTGGCTACACCGAACAAAAATGGGACCAACCCAGATATCATGTCCTGATGTTTGTTACCCCGAGCCACTCTTATGTAATGCCACTTGTAAAATGTAGCAGTCGCACTGTTAAAAGTAAGGACACGTTAAACCAATGTTGTTTTCAATGTAATGCCTCCAGTAATATGAATCAATGGCACTTCTTTACATGTCCTGCTAAAATTTCCCATTAAGATAAGTTGGTTATTTTCATTAGAAATTCAACTGTTCTGGTCCGCCTAGTCTTCCGTGCCCAAAGTAATGTCGTATTTAACGGTTGTCATAGTTAATCCTAATGCCCACACTAATATCTAGCAACGCCACTGCTTTAGAAATTGCTACTGTCCTCGTAGGATTGCCATTCAGATAAGGAACATGCTTCTTTTCATTTGATGCGTGTTTCATCACTTGTTAGTCACCCTCCTTTCCACCTTTTTTGTGCAAACAGAGATATACATTTCACGCTCGATCTTAGTTGAACTGCACAAATGATATCCAAATTATAGTTGAGCGTTCCAGGAGCTTCACAACCAACCTTGATGTTGCTCAATTTTATTGCAATTAATGAAGAAGAAGCTCTGTAGGTTTTGTTTTCTGATGGAAATGGAACCGGGGCTGGAGCCCTTTTCATAAAAAAATTGAAGAAGAAGCTGCTAGCTCACGGGACATTGCTTCATTTCAGGTGAACTGCACCAAAAGGTCCCATGAATTGAATCATCCATGTTGGTGACTGAAAGTGCCAGCTTCAGCATCCCATTCTAATCACCCCCTGGCCTCCATCCTTGCGACGCACAGTACACCTCGTTTGCCACCTGCTCGACCCTAGTGTCACTGATAAAATGAAGTAATAATACAGTTAACATAGAGCGAGTGTCATCTCTATCATTTCATTTCCAATGTAGATAAAGAAAGTGCTTCTCTTTGTTAAAGTATGATTCATCAACTAGTCCCATTGTTAATGTTTAAGCATTTCTGCAAACTGGGGTGCTTAATTTTAGCTTATATGTACAAAAATAGAGATTTGAATGTCTCAAGGCACCTCCTTGTACTACCGTTGTACACTGATGTTCATCACTGGCAGAAGGTGTATCTGGGAGACTTGGGACGATGTCCAGTATGAGGCGTACCGTATGAGGCGTGGCAGGGCCCATCTCGCCCTCGCAGCATGGCATACTATGATACTATCACAATATTTTCTTCTATTTATTTTTTGTGTTTCATCAACTAGTGCCACTATAATGTAATCACGCTTTTTCATTATCTGTGCAAACTGGGTTATTCAGCTGCATTTTGGTGGAGCTGCACAAATGTACGTATGGAACTGGCATATATGCAAAGTGCAAGGTGTGCCAAGTAAAAAGTACCGACACCAACCATGCTGTGTGCACGCATTGACATCCACCACCACCAGTGGGATATGTGGCGCTCTCTATGGACGGATCTTTCTCGGCAGCAAATCCTATAACCAAATACTAGTAGCTTCTATTGGCAGTTTTCTAGGGAGTACTCTTTTCTGAAAGAAGCACCAATCTATTTTTCTTTATTTGTACAATGTGTCACAACTTTGACCCAAAGGTCCAGAGCTATTTTAGGGCAATTGGCGTAGTACTCGGATACTGATTGTAAGCATGATTTTCATTAGCTGTCACACTGATTGTAAGCATGAGAAGGTGGAAGATTAGGTTAGTGCGAAGCTTACCTTAAACCCTACCGCCGCTGTTGAAACGAGGCGAGCGTCGAGGGAACCGTGGACAACGACGGGGAAGCGACGTCGCGCCATCCGGCCTCCTCTTGCGGTGGGAGAACGAATACTCCTGTGGCTCCGCCTGGCTCTCCACCCTCATGAACGGCACACCATACTCGATCGATTCATTATCCTCTGGGTGCTCGACCTTCGACCTGTACGCTCACCACCTCCGCCTGACTATCGCCTCGGGCGAATCTGTCTGCTCCATCGCCCAGAGGAGATACTCGATGAACTCGGAGGACTGCGGCGTGACTGCCGCCGAGGAGTACATGTACATCGCCTCCCTCGTCGCCGCCGTCTCGCTCTTTCGCATACATTGCCACATGGCACGCACCGTCCTCGAAATCTCCCAATCATTGTCAAACCAACTAAGGATCTCTTTCAACCTGGCTAACTTTGCCTGGTCGCCGCTGGCGATATGCCTGATTCGCTGCTGCATCCTCTCCATAGATGTCCTTCTGAGTGGTATGGTGCTAGCTTTGGAAGATGGGAGGAGAGACGGTGGTCTTGCAATAGAGAAGAGGGAGAAGCAAGACGGTGGTTTTGGAATGGAGATGATGGAGAGGAGAGGAGGTGGTTTTGCAATGGAGAAGATCAGAAAAGGGAGAGGCGAGACAGTGGTTTTGTAATGGAGATGATGGAGAGGAGAGGAGGTGGTTTTGCAACGGAGAAGATCAGAAGAGGGAGAGGCAAGACGGTGGTTTTGGAATGGAGATGATGGAGAGGAGAGGAGGTGGTTTTGCAATGGAGATGATCAGAAGAGGGAGAGGCGAGACGGTGGTTTTGGAATGGAGATGATGGAGAGGAGAGGAGGTGGTTTTGCAATGGAGAAGAGGGAGAGGAGCGTGCGGCAGCGATTTAGGATTGGACGAGAGGGCCGGCGCGCTGTGACTGGATCAAAATCAAAATCAATTTACCCTTCAATTAAGAAAGCAACCCCACATTAACTAGTCTCCCTTTTATTCTGGGTCATAATTAACCATTATTTTCGCACATAAAATATATGTTATACATTGCAAAAAATAATAATTTGAAAGTACATTCAGATACGAACCAAACGATACAATTTTTGGTGACATGCATTCACATTTTGCTTGTCAAATACAGTACGTGGTCAAACTTTGACCCAAAATACGCAAAACAACAAAAAAATACTTCCAAGACTGGTGCCACTCTTCCGCTCTTCTCCTCTTAAACCACCGCCGCTCCTCTCATGTTCCAATCTAAATCCAGCGCCGCTCCTCTCCTCTTCCATTTCAAAACCACCGCCCCTGCTCTCCTGTTCCAGTCCAAAACCAGCGTCGCTCCTCTCCCGTTCTAATCCAAAACCAGCGCTGCTCCTCTCCTCTTCCATTCAAAAACCACCGCCGGCGTGTGAAGGTGCTGTGGAGAAGTAGATCGATGGAGGAGTACAACCGATACGTGAGGATCGCAGACGGTGACCCTGTGAAGCTAGCTAGGATGTTGGAGATACAGTCTTGGTTTGACAACAAGGACCAACTAGCGGTGACGGTGACATCCTTGGCCAAATATCTGCAACAGAGCGAAAAGGCGGCGATACTCTCGGAGGGAGTCACACCGGAGTACATAGAGCTACTCCTCTGGGCCATGGACCAAACAGATTCACCGAATCCGATCGTGAGGGAGCGGTGGTGAGAGTATCGATCCCAGATGGAGCATCCACCAGAGATTGAAGGATCGAGCATCTACAGGGTGCCATTTGTGAGGGTGTCCTGCCAGAGCGATTCGGTCAAGTCTTCGTCAACCGAACCCAACTGCAAGAGGAGAAAAGCAGTTGGCCCGACGACGCTTCCCCGCCATCGTCTCCCTCTCCGTTCACATCGTCTCACGGGGAGGCTGTCTGCGGCCGAGGAATAGGAGGGGACTGCCGCCCCCAGCCCAATAGTCGGGCAGGTTGTGAATTGTTAGGAGGATCTTAGGGTTGTCACTATTTGCAGGTTGTGAATTGTGTTTTGTGTTGTGTATTTTGAGAGTACTTTCAGATATGAATGTCTTTTGAATTTCAGATTTGCAGTATTGAGCATACGAAGTATTTTATGAATTCTAGAGATCTATTTTTAGCACTTAAAAAAATGTAGTTTATAGGAGTATAAAAGTGCAGACAATGTGATTCTCAGAGAAGCAACTGCAAGTTTCAGTTTCAGATAAGAAACTGCAAGTTCAGTTTTAGATAAGAAACTGCAAGTTCGGTTTTAGATAAGAAACTACAACTTTCAGAGGCAGAGCATTTATATTAACATGGCCTTTTCAAACAGGGTTAACATCATGTTGGAAGTTTTATTCATGGTCGAAAATGGAACTACCAGCCTGTTAACATCATGTTGATGAACATTCATGCATAGCACATCTTCATATGATGCACAGTCAAAATGCCCACACAATGTCGAGTGTGCGAAACATAGAGAAAATGAGGGACGAAGTTTTTTTTAGAACAATGAGGGACGAAGTTTTGGCAAGTGTTGGACGTGGTTTTGGGCTGCCCTGTCTAGGCTTTCAATTTTAACATGCGCAACCCACGACCTCGGATGGGAGGTCCATAGGCCTGTTTGTATTTTCTTGAGGGTCGTCATGTATCGACCGGCCTATGGACCTCCCATCCGAGGTTTTATTTTTCATGAATATCGGCAGCCCAATTTATGTATTTTTTTTAAGAAAACGCAGAGGTTTGTTCTATTTTTCTATATAAGAATAGGAACGCCAGGTCCAACTTATGTTTCCCTTATAACTATATTATATATATTTAAATTATTTTATATGTTATTATTTATTATTTTTATTATCATCATATATTTAACAGATACTTACATATGTAAGAAAACAATATCCCACATCTTATTAACTTATAAAAATAATTTCTTAACAATAAAATCCTGGATTGTTTTGGCACGAAAATCCTAGTTATTGTGTACAAAAGCTTGGTAAGATTTAAGTACGAATGTAATAATATCACTTATTATTTAAATATATTTATAACAATATGCTCATCCCCTTTTTATTTTTTGATAACATTGTTGTCCCAATCCAACATTATAATTAGAATCAGCCCAGCAAAATCGTGTATTTCGAGAAAGTGAAAATGGCCTTTAATTTTTAGGAAATAAAATAAATGGGCCGCATGGACGCTACATAATTTGTTCACCCAACCCAGCTAATGGCTGTAATTCAAAAAAATAATATCAAATTGACTGTAAATTCTACCGCGCAAAAAAAAGACTGTAAATTCTGAAAAATGGGTTGAATATGTGCCACATTTTTGGAGGCTGAAATATGGGCCAATAGGTCGAAGCCAACGCAAGTCGTTGTCAATTTAGTCAACAAATGATTCTGACATGTTAGCCATTGGATTTACATCCAACGACCGGCATCCATCTTCAATCTCTCGTCTTCTTCCTCCAGCGCCGCCGGGACCACCTCCCGCCTCCTGCGGCTAGCAGCTCTGCTTAGCATACTTCGCTATGAAGCGCTACTCCACCGTTGGCCAGGCCATCCCTCCACCCCTCCACCCCTCCTGTTCTTCTCCACCGACTGCCGAGCCACACCGCACTAGAACCAGTTAACCCTCGTACACCTCTCCGTCTGCGACTCTACTCCCGCGTCTTCCCATCTCTGGCTCGTTGCTAATCGGGGCCTCGCCGTCGTCCAACACCTTGGATGCGCTCGGCACGGCGTGGTCAATGTGGTCAACAAACGACACCATCGGAAGTAGATTGTGCGTGGAGAGGCTGACAGTTGGGTCCACAGCCGCACACAAGGAAATGCCTCCTTCTTACGCGCAAAATAATGATTCCTCCAACTGACATCTGGGACCCATCGGAAGGGCCTCTGTATTTCATGAAAAAAGCGTGCCCCCCGCTGAAAGGTCAGACCCACCAGCTATCTTCGCACGCAAGGAAGTGCCTCCTTATTACGCACAAAAAAATGAATACTCCCCCTGCCAGCTGGAACCCAGCATAGTGGGAGGCTGACTTGTGGGCCTACCAAGTTGACGGGGATGGAGGGCTTTGTCAACTTAATCAATATGAACGATTCTAGCTCGTGTTACAGTACGATGTTCATCCAACGGCCGTACTGCTTCTTCAACCTCTGGTCTTCTTGCTCCAGCCGCCCAAACCAGCGCCGGTTGTGCCGCGTGCTCCTGCCTCCCGTGGCCGGATGTGATGCCACGGAGGTCTCACCGCCCCCTACTACTCCCACCGCTGGCCAGGCCATCCCTCTACTCACCCACACCCCATGTTGTTCTGCGGCGACAGCAGCCTCACACCACAGCCGAACCAGTGAACCCTCGTACTCCTCTTCGTGTGGGCATCCACTTTTGCGTCTTCCCCGGCTCGAGTCGTCCCCTTCCTAGGCCTCACCGTCGTCCACCGCCGTGGTGCTCTCGGTGCGGCGTGGTCAAGGTGGTCAAGGAACGACTTCCATCGGACGTGGACTGTACGTGGAGAGGATGACAGCTGGGTCCACGGCCGCAGCAAGGAAGTGCCTCCTTATTACGCGGAAAATAATGATTCCTCCACCAGACAGCAGGGACCCACTGGACGGGCCACCATATTTCGCAAAAAAACGTTTCCCCTGACTGCTGGGACCCAGTAGCTACATCTTCGCACACAAGGAAGTGCGTCCGGGCAAAAAAAATGATTCGCCCCCCTGACTGCTGGGACCCACCAGCTACATCTTCGTATGCAAGGAAGTGTGTCCGGGCAAAAAAAATGATTCACCCCCCTGACTGCTGGGACCCGCCAGCTACATCTTCGCACGCAAGGAAGCGCATCCAGGCAAAAAAACGATCCGCCCCCCTGACTTCTGGGACCCACCAGCTACATCTTCGCACGCAAGGAAGTGCCTGACAGTCGGGACCCACCTGGTCGAAGCGTACGTAGCATTGTCATTCTGGTCGTGAATGTGTACGTACATGCTGGTGGATGTAGAGGCATGCATGTGTCGTAGTAGAGGCGCACACGTGTCGTAGTAGAGGCGCGCATGTAGCATGTACACGTACGTACAACGGCCAGGGTTCAAGAAATTAAATACGGCCACGTACATACATACGGGTGGGGTCTCGAATGCCTACTCGCGCATACATATGGCCATGGCTCGTGCACATGGCTGGGTCAAAACGGACAAACAACATCGTCGTCGTGTTCATGGGGAGGCAACTGAATGCATCATGTTCATCGGGAGGCAACGGAATGCGTCATGTTCATCGGGAGGCAACGAAATGCGTCGTGTTCATGGGAAGGCAACGGAATGCTTCGTGTTCATCGGGAGGCAACGAAACGCGTGGGAGCCAACCGGCTGGGTCGGAACGGAATGCGTGGTCATGTTCATCGGGAGGGCTTGGACGGAACAGGGGATGGAAACGAGGCTTGGCGTACCGCAGAGCGGAGGAAACGACCTTGTGTTCGACCGGCCACATTCGAAACGGGATCCTGTTCATCAGGAGGGGTCTGCTATACCACAAAACGGAGAAAACGGCCCTCCTATGGTCGAAACGGGAGTCCTGTTGATCTGGAGGGGTGTGGCGTACTGCAAAACGGACGAATCGGACTTGTGTTGGAGTGATACGGTCGAAACAGGGGTCATGTTGATCGGGGGGGTGGCGTACCGCAAAACGGACGAAACGGACTTGTGTTGGAGCGCGACGGTTGAAACGGGGGTCCTGTTCATCGGGAGGGATGTGGCGTACCACAAAACTGGACTCCACGGGATAGTGTTCATCTCCACCGTCGACCTCCTCCAGCCTCCATGGGCTACCGTCGACCTCCTCCGGCCTCCACGGGCTCCTGTTCATCCAGCCTTCACCGTGTGCTACTCCACCGGCTAATGTTCAACCACCCCTCCACGGGCACCCCTCCATCGTCTACTGTTCATCCAGCCCTCACACCACGGGGTCCTGTTCATCCATAGGCAACGCCACCACTCATTGTTCATCCAAACCCCCCCGCAACACTCACTGTTCATCCCAGAGGCAGCATTGATCGACCTTAGTTAGCAGCAGTATCGAAGGAATCGCTCGATCGGGTTCAGTTAACAGCCATCGATCGATCGCTCAGGTTCAGTAATGCGTAGCCTGCAGTGAAATCGCTCGGGTTCATTTAGAGCCCAACGCCTCACTCAGGTTCAGTTAGAGCCAATGCCTCGCACACACGCGCGTACGTGTACGAGAGAAATGCGCATCGCTCGGCCCTCGACCTCCCACCGTAACCGGGAACTCCCCGAAATTTTCCTCGCCCTCGCTTCTACCACGTTTTTTTTCTGTGATGGATGGCCCAAAGAATTTCATGCAGTTGCGTCTCCGGCCCGCCCAGGACGAAAAGCCCATTTTCTATCATGATTTTTTGTCATAGAAGTAGGAGCCTACCACATCTATGATGATACTGGGTTTTGTCACAATTATCATCATAGAAGTGTCATATGTATGACAGAAAAAAATTTCGTTCGGCCCAAAATGTTACGGATGTGTCTTTTTTTGTAGTGCTAGTTGGGTACTTGTCTGTTCAAGCACTTATGACCCCTACGCCTGGTTTTAGGGCTGGAAAAAAAGCTTGAAGCTCGCGAGCTAAAAGAGTAGCTCGTGACTTGGCTCGAATTGACTCGAACTCGAACAATAACGAGTCTAGCCGAGCTTTAGTTTAAGATCGTTTACATAACGAGTTAAACGAGCCGATCTCACAACTACTCGTATAACTCGCTAGGCTCGGTAAAACAATTAGTGTTTCTTGATGGGTAGTAAAAAAAAGTCACTAAACACCTTGCGTCTAAGCACAAGGCCCAACCTCTCAAGGCCTAGTCACCTAGGAGGCTCACACGTACATGACCATATATGTCCATGTTAAATTCCCGGTTAATCTTTTTGTCGTATTCTTTAGGTTTTTATGTTCATATCTTTAACGAGCTTAACAAGCTAAACGAGCTAGCTCACGAGTTATACGAGTCGAGCCAATCTTGGATTTGAGCTCGTTATAGTAACGGGTCGAGTCGAGCTAGCTCATTAATGAAACGAGCTTTAGCGAGTCGAGTCGAGCTGGCTCGACTCGGCTCGAATTCCACCCCTACCTGGTTTCCACGTGTACCCCGGTCTAAATGACTGAGCGGGTATTTGGATACACTTCGGACTGTTGGGTCCCGAGGTTGAAGCGAAAAGGTCCGCCATGACAAATGATTTACAATCCGTCTAGGGACAAAATATGTCAATTGAAGTACACAGTCACTTAGACTGGCTAAATTCTTATTCTATACCATCCAATAGGCTGTCTAGCCTACAAACCTGTCGGGAATACTTTGCAGCTAATCCTACCTGGTCATATACGAGACTAACGGGGATCTCTTTCCCATCTGACCCTACAAGTCCGACCTGGGCAATGTGATTTGGATCAACCTTGGTGTACCCTGTTTTCACCATAGCCCAGGCTTCCCTCGCTCCTTGTCGGTAGGCCGATATCTTCCATAATCGGAAGCGCCGCCGTGCTCCCTTGAGCATCTCTACATGCTCCCCAATGCCTCCTACCAGGGAGGCAGATGGCCACAAGGCCTAGGCAATACCCTGCATCACGTGCCAAACTTGTTCGTGCAGTTGTGAAAGCTCTTGTAGAAGATCGCCTATGGATCCGGGCATCTCCTCTTCGGGATGACATGTCAGCATACCTACAGACATAATTCTGTTAGCCTGTTTCTTCACTGAACTGTATAAAGGTTCATTTGAGCACATACTAAAAATTTCACGTCGAAGCCTCTTATTGTCCTTCACGGAGTCAGCAAGCTGGGCCCGAACATCTTTTAATTCAACGCCTAGCCGGGTATTGGCATCTTGGAGATCATTTTTCTCCCGCCTTACCCGTGTAAGCACACGCTCGCAAGCCTCTAGCTCTAGTTTAGCTTGTTGCTCATCCTCTTGTGCAATCCCTGGATTCCCTCTGGGATTATCTACAGAATCTATTGTTAGATTCACAAGCATTCCGAATACTAACTCGTACATGTAATTACATTCTTTTTGAGACAAGTATGACCAGATGAGGCCTTCTTAGATTCCTCCATTTCGGCAACTGCGGCCCTTAGCTGGGCTTTGCACTCCTCCAGCTCTTAGGACAAATAGGTGTTCATCTTTGTAAGAACCTATGCATACAATGATCCTTAAATCAGTTGTGCCAACTGTCTCAAGTCTCAGGGGCTACTGATATACATAATTATCAGATTTTTCTTACCCGTATATCCTTTAAATACTGGTATGTGGCTCTAGCAAGCCCACCTTCAGCAGCTCGGATGTACGCGTCTCCCGAGTTGAAGGCATTGAACGCCTCTTTGGAGAAATTAGGGTCGCGGAGTACGGCCCGTCGACGCCTGTGATTCATGGCGCTCTCCACTTCGGAATTTGTAGCGGATATTCTATGTGCATCCTCTATAGGAGGACCGTCCAGCGTTGTCCCCATGCCGGCCTCTGCCTTTGAGTCTAGTTCTTGAGTCCGGCTGGTGGAGGCGTGGCCGGCAGGATCCCCGGTCACAGTCCGGCGAGCACTCTTTCTGCCAGGAGAAAAGGGACATTGTTATATTTTAAAGACGATAATCACAGAGCAGGTTTTAAATCATACTTCTGCGATGGCGTCTCGGTCCTGACCGCCTTCCTTTTAAGCCTATCCGGCTTCGGTGCCCCTTGTTGGCGAGTCACCGCGGGTTCGGCGCGGTGCCCCGATGGCCTTCCCTGTAAAACGCAGTACATGTGCGGTGGGTAAGGCACAAAGAAGGGATCCATCTTGGAAGTTAGGACTCTGGTTTTACTTACATGCGATGTAGGGAGTAGGCTAGGATAATCAGCTATGATGGCCACCAAGGTACCGTCACAGCTTAACTGGTAAAATGTCCTGTCAACGAGCTCCATGAATATGTCCGGATCTTCTTCAAGTCCGGGGTCGAGGGCCCGATTGGGGTCCTATAGCTGTGGAGATGGGCTGTGGACCTCCCTCATGCCTTTTCGCAGTTCCTACTATGAATTAGCAAGGTAAATATTTGTGATGACAGAACGCGGGAATGAATAGAGTTGAGTAAAAGATAGCAGCTCACCCAGCTTGGGGGGTTGTACATGGAAAATCCATCCCGTGGCTTAATGCGTAAAAACTCCTCTTCTTCTCCTTTATACAAATCGGATAGTATTTTTGCCAGAGCGGTGGCGGAGTCCGGACCTTTACAACCGTAGCGGGTGGCATCGTCTTCTCCATTGAAGTGCCACATGGGTTTCCCCCGATACTGGAGTGGCTGCACCCCCCGCATTATGCATATTGACATGACCTCGATTATTGTCAATCCTTATTTGGCCATCGCTTTTATCCTGCCCATCAGATAGAGGACCTCTCTGTTATCTTCTTCCTGGGGGCTCCGGGGAAGCCAGCTGTGGCGTTTCTTCAGCGGGGCATTGGCAAACTCAGGAAGGCCCATCCGAATAGGGTCCGAAAGGGGACGTCGTCTATATAAAACCATTCTGAAGGTCAGTCTTCGGATGTCTTCTTTGGAGTGCCGGACAGGTATCCGGTCCCGGCGATGCGCCATATTTAGTCTCCACCCACTTGATATATTGATCCTTCCTGATTACGAGGGACGAGGTAGAATAGCCTCTTCCATAGCTCAAACTGAGCTTCGCAGCCCAGAAATAGCTGGCAAAGGGCTACATAACCTGTGATGTGTAGTATGGAGGCAGGAGTGAAGTTATGCAGCTGGAGGCCGTAGTACTCCAGGAGCCCGCAGAGGAACAGATGGATTGGAAATCCGAGGCCCCTCAGCATGTAAGGGACAAGGCATACTCGCTCCCCCTGGATGGGTTGGGGAAGCTCTCTGCTTGCTCCCCACCATCTTAAGTGGCTAGGCCGGCTCGGACGGGGACCATGTATGCAGGAGGGAGAAACCCCTGGGTCTGCAACTCCACCAATCATCTGTGGGTGATAGTACACTTCACCCAATCACCTGGCTTGGCGCTGTGGGCGCGAGAGGAGGAGCTGCGGGGGCCGACCATGATGGGATGGTTTTTTCGGGAGCGCTCTGATGATTCCTCGCTTGGGGAAGATGGTGTGATTTGGGTCTGAGGATCACCGTCTCTTTAATGGACGATTTACTAACATGGTCAGGGTGGCAAATGTAAAAATGCCCTGACTTCTTGCATTCGCTCTACACGTGGAGTCTGCCATTATTAAGGTACATAAGCCGAGGATTGCAACATTAATGGGAAGCCGGACACTGCTCGTTACAACAGATACTCAGAGATTTGGAGAAGAACCCGCCATGCAATGCCAAAGACATTCTGCGTGCTAGACACATCGCCATTGAAGCCTAGTTCAGGGGCTACTGAGGGAGTCCTGGATTAAGGGGTCCAAGGACAGCCGAACTATGTACTTGTGCTGGACTATTGGACTATGAAGATACAAGATTGAAGACTTCGTCCCATGTCTGGGTGGAACTCTCCTTTGCATGGAAGGAAAACTTGGCAATTCGGATATGTAGATCTCCTTCTCTGTAACCGACTCTGTGTAACCCTAGCCCCCTCTGGTGTCTGTATAAACCGGAGGGTTTAGTCTGTAGGACAAGAACAATCATAATCATAGGCTAGCTTCTAGGGTTTAGCCTCTACGATCTCGTGGTAGATCAACTCTTGTAATACTCATATCATCAAGATCAATCAAGCAGGAAGTAGGGTATTACCTCCATCGAGAGGGCCCGAACCTGGGTAAACATTGTGTCCCCCGCCTCTTGTTCCCATTAGCCTTAGATGCACAGTTCCGGACCCCCTACCCGAGATCCGCCGGTTTTGACACCGACATTGGTGCTTTCATTGAGAGTTCCACTGTGTCGTCACGATAAGCCTTGATGACTCTTTCAATCATCTGCAATGATGCGATCCAAGGTTAGGTTTTCCTCCCCGGATAGATCTTCGTATTCAGCGGCTTCGTACGGCGGGCCAACTCGCTTGGCCGTGTGGAGCAGGTCGATAGCTACGCCTCTGGCCATCAGGTGAGGTTTGGAAGCTTGAACTACACCGCCGACATCCGCGGAGACCTGATCTTTGACGGATTCGAGCCCATGTCAGGTGTGCCGAACAGTCACGACGAGCATGACTTAGATCTACCATCGGACGGTGTTTGGGAGATCACACCTATGGCTGCCCTGGCCCTTAATCGGGAGCAGATCGTGCCATCCGAGGACGGGTGGATGGACCCCGCCACGGAAGCCGCACACTCATTGGCGATAGAGCCGAACACAGACTTCACCTCCGATGAGGCCTGTGTCATCAGACCCTCGGACTTGCATCCGTCTATAGGCTCCGAATCACGTGCATCCGTGTCTACCGAATATGACCGGGCACCGATCATGGAGTTTACCTCCGCGGATATCTTTCAGCACTCGCCCTTGGGCGATGTGCTAAATTCATTAAAGTCTCTC
This sequence comes from Triticum aestivum, assembly GCF_018294505.1. Classification (NCBI taxonomy): domain Eukaryota; kingdom Viridiplantae; phylum Streptophyta; class Magnoliopsida; order Poales; family Poaceae; genus Triticum; species Triticum aestivum. Next base: position 674,945,747 of record NC_057807.1, on the reverse strand, counting down.
TCCCTGTCAGGAGACTCCTGGTCGAACAATGTCCGACTTGAGTGGGAAGCGGACGACGAAGAAATTCGTTCCCGACCCACCACCCACTTAATAGCCATTGTCGATGACTTAACCGACATGCTTGACTTCGACTCCGAAGACATCGACGGTATGGACGATGATGCAGGAGAAGAACAGGAACCACTGCCCACAAGGCGCTGGACAACCACCTCATTGATACGTCTTCGTCGTATCTACTTTTCCAAACACTTTTGCCCTTGTTTTGTACTCTAACTTGTATGATTTGAATGGAACTAACCCGGACTGACGTTGTTTTCAGCAGAATTGCCATGGTGTTGTTTTATGTGCAGAAAATAAAGGTCTCGGAATGACCTGAAACTCCATGGAACACCTTAGAAAAAACAATAAAAAATCCTCGCCAAAGATGAAGACCAGGGAGCCCACACCCTGTCCATGAGGGTGGGCGCCCCCCTGGGCGCACCCCTTACCTCGTGGGCCCCCTGGTGGCCCTCCGACGCCAACTCCAACTCCATATATTGGCTTTCGGGGAGAAAAAAAATCAGGGAGAAGAAATCATCGCGTTTTACGATATGGAGCCGCCGAACCCTATTCTCTCTCGGGAGGGCTGATCTGGAATCCATTCGGGGCTCCGAAGAGGGGGATTCGTCGCCGTCGTCATCATCAACCATCCTCCATCACCAATTTCATGATACTCACCGCCGTGCGTGAGTAATTCCATCATAGTCTTGCTGGACGGTGATGGGTTGGATGAGATTTATCATGTAATCGAGTTAGTTTTGTTAGGGTTTGATCCCTAGTATTCATTATGTTCTGAGATTGATGTTGCTATGACTTTGCTATTCTTAATGCTTGTCACTAGGGCCCGAGTGCCATGATTTCAGATCTGAACCTATTATGTTTTCATGAATATATGTGTGTTCTTGATCCTATCTTGCAAGTCTATAGTCACCTACTATGTGTTATGATCCGGCAACCCCGAAGTGACAATAATCGGGACCACTCCCGGTGATGACCATAGTTTGAGGAGTTCATGTATTCACTATGTGCTAATGCTTTGTTCCCGTTCTCTATTAAAAGGAGGCCTTAATATCCCTTAGTTTCCAATAGGACCCCGCTGCCACGGGAGGGTAGGACAAAAGATGTCATGCAAGTTCTTTTCCATAAGCACGTATGACTATATACGAAATACATGCCTACATTACATTGATGAACTGGAGCTAGTTCTGTGTCACCCTATGTTATGACTGTTACATGATGAACCGCATCCGGCATAATTATCCATCACTAATCCGGTGCCTAGGAGTTTTCCATATACTGGTTCTCGCCTATTTACTTTTCCGTTGCTACTGTTACTATCACTACAAAATACCAAAAACATTACTTTTGCTGTCTTTACTTTGTTACCGTTACCACCATTATCATATTACTTTGCTACTAAACACTTTGCTACAAATACTAAGTTTCCAGGTGTGGTTGAATTGACAATTCAGCTGCTAATACTTGAGAATATTCTTTGGCTCCCCTTGTGTCGAATCAATAAATTTGGGTTGAATACTCTACCCTCAAAAACTGTTGCGATCCCCTATACTTGTGGGTTATCAAGACCTTTTTCTGGCACCGTTACCGGGGAGCATAGCTCTATTCTTTGAGTTACTTGGGATTTATATCTGCTGGACACTATGAAGAACTTGAAAGACGATCGAACTACTATTTTGCCCTCAACTATGAGGGGAGGTAAGGAACTACCATCTAGCCTTGCACTAGATTCTCCTTCTGTTATAAGTAACTTTGCGACACCTAAACCTACTACTGCTATGAATTCTGATATGTCGCATGTTATTGATGATGCCACTTCTGCTATGCATGATACTTATGATGAAACTACTTCTATGCTTGATACTACTGTGCCCCTTGGTGAATTTCTTGATGAGCAAATTGCTAGGTCTAGAGGAAGAGAAATTATTGAACCTGAATACAATGATGATAGTGATGATGAGAATATGCCTGCTATTCCTGAGGGTTATCTTTTTGATGCGGAATCTTCTACAGCTATTTTTGCTTGCCACGATAGATATGAACTTAAGAGGTTGCTCGTTAAATGGAGTAAAGAATCTTTTAGAGATAGAATGAGACCCGACCCTGCTTTTGCTACTTCACCTATTTGTGTTCCCGATAAGGATTATTATGATTTTCTGTTGATCCAGATATAATTACTTTGGTTGAATCTGATCCTTTCTATGGTTATGAATCTGAAACTGTTGTGGCACATCTTACTAAGTTAAATGATATAGCTGCCATGTTTACTAATAATGAGAGATCGCGCTACCTTTATTTACTCAAGTTATTTCTGTTCTCATTAAAGGGTGATGCTAAGATATGGTATAATTCTCTTGATCCTGGTTGTGTGCAAAGTCCCCAGGATATGATTTATTACTTCTCTGCTAAATATTTCCCTGCTCATAAGAAACAAGCTGCTTTGAGGGAAATATACAACTTCGTGCAAATTTAAGAAGAGAGTCTCCCACAAGCTTGGGGGAGGCTTCTCAAGTTACTTAATGCTTTGCCTGATCATCCTCTTAAGACACCTGAAATACTTGATATCTTTTATAATGGACTAACTGATGCTTCTAGAGATTACCTCGATAGTTGTACTGGTTCTCTTTTCAGGGAAAGAACACCGGATGAAGCCGAAATTCTATTGAATAATATGTTGAAAAATGAAAATAATTGGGCACCTCCTGAGCCACCTCCTGAGCCAGCTCTAGAGCCAATTACTGAGCCTATTCCTAATACAACTCCGAAGAAGAGAGGTGTTCTATTTCTCAGTCCCGAAGATATGCAAGAGGCAAAGAAACCTATGAAAGAAAAAGGTATTAAAACTGAAGATGTTAAGAATTTACCTCCTATTGAAGAAATACATGGCCTTAATTTACCACCTGTTGAAGAAGTATATGATCTCAACTACTTATTTACTGAAGAACCTCCCGATATCCCGACACGGGTAGTAAATGTAAATTCTCTCTATAGATATGATAAAGCTGAAGTCCCTCCTACTAAAATTGCTAGTCGGTGCTTGGATGAGTTTGATGACTTTATGTTTAAGCAAGATGACTTTAATGCTTATTTTGGTAGACAATTAAAACAGAATACCTTTATGATTAAATGCTTGGGTGATTATATGGCTGATATTAGAGGTGAACTTAAACTTGTTAGCAAACATGCTTCTATGGTTACCACTCAAGTAGAACAAGTACTTAAAGCTCAGAAAGAAGAGCTTGATGAAATGAATAGTAAGAAAAATGATTATGTTGTTAGAGTGGCTGCTAGAACTGGTAGAATGACTCAGGAACCTTTGTATCCTGAAGGCCAGCCTAAGAGAGTCAAGCAAGATTCCCAGAGAAATAATATTGATGTACCTAGTTCTTCTAAGAGGAAGAAAAAGAAAAATGATATGACTTTGCAAACATCTGGTGAACCTATTACTGAACCACTTGAGAATCCATATGATATTTCCAAGTCTGATGCTGAAACACAATCAGGTGATGAACATGAACCTAGTGAAAATGTTAATGATGATGTTCATGTTGATGCTCAACCTAGTAATGATAATGATGTAGAGATTGAACCTGCTGTTGATCTTGATAACCCACAATCAAAGAATCAACGTTATGATAAAAGAGACTTTGTTGCTAGGAAACATGGTAAAGAAAGGGAACCATGGGTTTTGAAACCCATGCCTTTTCCTCCAAAACCATCAAAGAAAAAGGATGATGAGGATTTTGAGCGCTTTGCTGAAATGATTAGACCCATCTTTTTGCGTATGTGATTAACTGATGTGATAAAAACAAATCCTTATGCTAAGTATATGAAGGATATCATTACTAATAAAAGAAAGATACCTCAAGCTGAAATTTCCACCATGCTTGCTAATTATACTTTTAAGGGTGGAATACCAAAGAAACTTGGAGATCCCGGAGTACCTACTATACCATGCTCCATTAAGAGAAATTATGTTAAAACTGCATTATGTGATATTGGAGCCGGTGTCAGTGTTATGCCTCTCTCTTTATATCGTACACTTGACTTGAATAAGTTGACACCTACTGAAATATCTTTGCAAATGGCTGATAAATCAACTGCTATACCTGTCGATATTTGTGAGGATGTGCCTGTTGTGGTTGCAAACGTTACTATTTTAACGGACTTTGTTATTCTTGATATTCATGAGGATGATAGTATGTCTATTATTCTTGGAAGACATTTTCTTAATACTACAGGGGTTGTTATTGATTGCAACAAAGACAATGTCACTTTTCATGTTAATGGCAATGAGCACACGGTACACTTTCCGAGAAAACAACCTCAAGTTTATAGTATCAACTCTATTGGAAAAATTCCATCGATCATATTTGGAGGTTTTGAATTTCCTCTCTCTACTGTCAAGAAAAAGTATGATATTCTTATTGTTGGGGATTTTCATATCCCCGTAGAGGTAACTTAGTGCTATTCAAAATTTCTCCGGTTCCATGATTATCGGAATGAGTTTGTTAACAAGACTTGATCAACCTTGTTAGTGGATTCTTTTTGATGAGCATGAGATGGATGAAGCTAGAAGCACAACATTTTGTACCCTCTTTTTATTTTCTGTTATTTAGTAGAAATAAAGTAAAATAGTATTTTTTTTGTCTGTCTCTTGACTTATCCGTGCAATATAAAAATACCCCAAAAATAAAAGTCCTCAGAATGCCATGCCAATTTAATATGATTTTTTCGGGAATATTTGAGGATTTACTGTGCAAAAATCGCCGCGGGGGGAGCTGCCACCTGGCCACGAGGGTGGAGGGCGCGCCCTACCCCCCTGGGCGCTCCCCCTGCCTCGTGGGCCCATGGTGGCCCTCCTCCACTTATTCCTGCACCCATCTTCTTCCTCTGCCTCACACAAACACAAAAAACCAACTCAAGCACGAGTTCCAGCCCCCGTTGTTGTGATTTTTGATCTCCTTGCTCAAAGCACCCCTCGCAAAACTTCTTGGGGAGATTGTTCCTTGTTATGTGAATCCAACATTGGTCCAATTAGTTTTTTTTCTAGTGATTTATTCATTGCAAATTTGTGCTGCATAGGTGACCATGTTCTTGAGCTTGCATGTCAAATTTATTTGGTTCCATGTAGTTCCAATGCTTTATATAGGCTCTAGGCACTTGTGGGAGTTGTTGCTATCAATTTTATTGAAGTTGGTTCACTTTTATTTGAAGTTACTAAAAATTCCAGATTGTTTCAGAAAATAATGAAGAGACTTTTGAGGGGCTCGTCGAGCCGAAGCTCAAAGGAAAAACAAGAGGAAGAAGAGCAGAAGCCCAAATTTAATTTTCCTCGCACCACGGAGGTCCGGCCGTGTGAATGGCCTTCCGATGACTTTTTGAGGAGAGCCGGGATTTATAAGGATTTCTATTTATTGATTGAGAACACCGGCCTCACCGACTTCCTCCGTGACCAACGTCATCAGTATCTCTTACTCACAAATACTTTTGTGCAAAACTTCTACTTTTTCCCTAAGAAATCACCTCCAACAGTAGAATTTCATTTATATGATGTTGTTAAAGAGATGACATTAGATGAATTCTGCGAGGTCTGCAGAATACCCTTTGAGGGCACCTTACATGAATCCCACCGTAGCGAAGTAGAAGCTTTTATTAGCACTATCATTATGGGTGAAACCAGGAAGGTTTCTGATGCAAGGATCACTAGCATACATTTTCCTGTTTTACGCTACTTTGCCTTATTTGCTAGTCGTTGCTTGATTGGACGCGGAAACTGTGGAAACCTTAGTATTCCTGATATTAGCATTTTGTTCCATGGTTTATACCGCAATAACTCTGTTAGTATGGGTGGAATTGTTGCTAGACGGTTGAGTCTGAACCGTACTAAGGGCCCCATCTTTGGAGGCATTTATGCTTCACGCCTAGCTGAATAGTTTGAAATACCTATTAGGCATGAGGAGGAAGAGGAAATATCGCTGCCCCGTGTTTATTTAGACTATAAGAGTATGATAGCGCATGATTTTTCTTGTTAGGAGTCGCGAAGGGGAGCTCAAATACAAATTATACTTTGATAAACATCACCCTGAGACTATTACTTTGCCAGCTCCTTCCTTGTTTAATTTATTTGTAGGTCCTCACATCGTTCCGTGGTCGGCTATTCAAGCCTATCGGAATCCTGCACCAGCCCCTGAACCGAAACCACAAGATGAGCCTCCACGACTATCTCTTTATTCTTGAGATCTAGAGGAGGTTGCCAGCCAGTGGCAGCCGAAGCCTTCTTCGTCACAGTATAACCCCAGCTTCACCTACGGGTATCCGCGAGGCTATCCCTGGCAATAGACCAACTTAGGCCAAAAGCCTAAGCTTGGGGGAGTACATATTTCCCACCGACATTACATTTATGTTCACACACACTCATTGCTAGATGTCGGTGCTCATACTCTTTCACTGTAATATCCATGCTAGTTTATTTTCTTTTTCCTGCTTTCTTCTTGTGTGTTTGATAAACCTTGAGAAAAAACCAAAAAATTAGTAGTAGTTTATTTCTTTGCTGTAGTAATTAAAAAGAAAACCCAAAAATATTTCCCATTCTTCTTTTGCTTGTTGGGAGCTTTCCCGTGTAAATAGTTTTTATTTTCTTTTCCTTTCTTTGGGGGTCGAGAAGACTATATTGAAAATGCTTAGTGGCTCTTATATGCATGATTGTTTATTTAACTTAGAGCCCATATTACTCGTCTTCTCTCTTGAGTTGAATGCTTGCAGATTCCAGCTTAGTCCAACACACGTGCACTCTTATTATTATACACTACGTTCGGTCGTGCAAGTGAAAGGCAATAATGATGATATATGATGGACTTATTGGGATGAGAAAAGCTGGTATGAACTCAACCTCTCTTGTTTTTGTAAATATGATGATTCATCGTTTCTGATTCAGCTATTATGAAGTCAACATATTTGCAATGACATTTAGAGATTATAGTTGCTTGTGCCATGCTTGATTAGCTATGAGTTATAATGGTTTACCTTGCGTGCCAACATGCTATTAGAATGATTATGATGTGGTATGATGGGATGGTATCCACCTTTAAATGAATTGAGTGACTCGACTTGGCACATGTTCACGCATGTAGTTGAATCAAATCAACATAGCCTTCATGATATTTATGTTCATAATAGATTATATCCTACTCATGCTTGTATTTGGTGTAAATTAATTTTAATGCATGTTTACAACCATTGTTGCTCTCTCAGTTGGTCGCTTCCCAGTCTTTTGCTAGCCTTCACCTGTACTAAGCGGGAATACTGCTTGTGCATCCATACTCCTTAAACCCCAAAGTTGTACCATATGAGTCCACTATACCTTCCTATATGCGGTATCTACCTACCGTTCCACGTAAATTTGTATGTGCCAAACTCCAAACCTACAAATGAAATTCTGTTTTGTATGCTCGAGTAGCTCATGTTTCAACTAGGGCTGCCCTTATCTTCCATGTTAGGCGGTTATTCTCAAGAGGAGTGGACTCCGCTCCTCATTCACGAGAAAAATGGCTGGTCTTTGGGATACCCAGTCACATGCTTTATGCAAACTAAATCAAAATAATCGCAAACAAAACTCCACCTGGGACCCGTTGAATGTTGGAGGCACTCGTTGTTTCGAGCAAGCCATGGATTGATGCTTGTGGAGGAGGGGGAGTATAAACTTTACCATTCTGTTTGGGAACCGCCTATAATTTGCGTAGCATGGAAGATATCGTCATCTCATAGTTGTTGCGTTGACAGCAAAAGTATGCCACTCAAAATGTTATTTGATCTCTATTTTAAAACCGAGCTCTGGCACCTCTACAAATCCCTGCTTCCCTCTGCGAAGGGCCTATCTATTTACTTTTATGTTGAGTCATCACCCTTCTAAGTAAAATGCACACGCTCGAGAGCACACTGTCGTTTGCATTCATTATTATTGGTTTATATTGGGTATGACTTGACTGGATCTCTTTTACCATGAATTACAATGTTTAGTCAGTCCTTGATCTTTAAAGGTGCTCCGCATTTATGTTTTGCGGTCTCAGAAAGGGCTAGCGAGATGCCATTTCGTTATATCATGTTATGATTATTTTGAGAAAGTGTTGTCATCTGAGTTTTATTATTGTGGCTCGCTAGCTGATTATGCTATTGATATGAGTAATTGTGAGACCTTTGTGTTATTGTTAGTATGGTTAGTTCATAATATTTGCTGAAACTTGAATGCTGGCTTTTCTTGTTTACAACAACGAGAGCAAACAGAGTTTGTAAAAGTTTTTCTTTTTCTCTTTCCGTTTGTCAACTGAATTGCTTGAGGACAAGCAAGGGTTTAAGCTTGGGGCAGTTGATACGTCTTCGTCGTATCTACTTTTCCAAACACTTATGCCCTTGTTTTGGACTCTAACTTGTATGATTTGAATGGAACTAACCCGGACTGACATTGTTTTCAGCAGAATTGCCATGGTGTTGTTTTATGTGTAGAAAATAAAAGATCTCGGAATGACCTGAAACTCCACGGAACACCTTAGAAAAAAATATAAAAAATCCTCGCCAAAGATGAAAACCAGGGGGACCACACCCTGTCCACGAGGGTGGGGGGCGCCCCCCTGGGCGCGCCCCCTACCTCGTGGGCCCCCTGGTGGCCCTCCGACGCCAACTCCAACTCCATATATTGGCTTTCGGGGAGGAAAAAATCAGGGAGAAGAAATCATCGCGTTTTACGATACAGAGCCGCCATCAAGCCCTAATCTCTCTCGAGAGGGCTGATCTGGAGTCCGTTCGGGGCTCCGGAGAGGGGGATTCGTCGCCGTCGTCATCATCAACCATCCTCCATCACCAATTTCATGATGCTCACCGCCGTGTGTGAGTAATTCCATCATACGCTTGCTGGACGGTGATGGGTTGGATGAGATTTATCATGTAATCGAGTTAGTTTTGTTAGGGTTTGATCCCTAGTATCCATTATGTTCTGAGATTGATGTTGCTATGACTTTGCTATGCTTAATGGTTGTCACTAGGGCCCGAGTGCCATGATTTCAGATCTGAACCTATTATGTTTTCATGAATATATGTGTGTTCTTGATCCTATCTTGCAAGTCTATAGTCACCTACTATGTGTTATGATCCGGCAACCCCGAAGTGACAATAATCGGGACCACTCCCGGTGATGATCATAGTTTGAGGAGTTCATGTATTCACAATGTGCTAATGCTTTGTTCCGGTTCTCTATTAAAAGGAGGCCTTAATATCCCTTAGTTTCCAATAGGACCCCGCTGCCACGGGAGGGTAGGACAAAAGATGTCATGCAAGTTCTTTTCCATAAGCACGTATGACTATATACGGAATACATGCCTACATTACATTGATGAACTGGAGCTAGTTCTGTGTCACCCTATGTTATGACTGTTACATGATGAACCACATTCGGCATAATTATCCATCACTAATCCGGTGCCTAGGAGTTTTCCATATACTGGTTCTCGCTTATTTACTTTTTCGTTGCTACTGTTACAATCACTACAAAATACCAAAAACATTACTTTTGCTGTCTTTACTTTTGTTACCGTTACCACCACTATCATATTACTTTGCTACTAAACACTTTGCTGCAGATACTAAGTTTCCAGGTGTGGTTGAATTGACAACTCAGCTACTAATACTTGAGAATATTCTTTGGCTCCCCTTGTGTCGAATCAATAAATTTGGGTTGAATACTCTACCCTCGAAAACGGTTGTGATCCCCTATACTTGTGGGTTATCACTCATCATATGATATATATATGTGGTGGACACGCCCAGAGAAAGCGATGGCGATGAGACAATGGAGGATAATCCCCTTGAGAAGCAATCTAAGCACCGGCGTCATAGGCGCGCTCTAAGCCCCACCATAGCAAAAATAGCCATACCGGCACAAGAGACGATAGCTCTCCGAATGGTGCCGAAGACGAAAACAATCCCGCCCAGCCAAGCTTCGAGCAGGCCGAACGGGAGGATGGGCAAGCTAGCCCCAAGGAACAGGCAATGGATGGAGAATCAGAGGATGACTGACGGTGTCCTGGACTAGGGGGTACTCACCACGTCATCTCCCGATCTGTTAGATTGGGCCGAGGTCCCCCATGGCCGTATACTCATGGGCCAGTCCGGACAGCTGCCGCATACAAGGAAGATTCCACAAGACTTCTAGGGTTTAGCCTCTCTGATCTCGTGGTAGATCTACTCTTGTACTACCCATATCATCAATATTAATCAAGCAGGAGTAGGGTTTTACCTCCATCGAGAGGGCCCGAACCTGGGTAAAAACATCGTGTCCCTTGTCTCCTGTCACCATCCGCCTAGACGCACAGTTCGGGACCCCCTACCCGAGATCCGCCGGTTTTGACACCGACATTGGTGCTTTCATTGAGAGTTTCGTTGTGTGTTCGGCAAAAGGTCGATGGCTCGCCTGCAGATCAACTGCGACTTCGGCATCTTCGTCACCAGCTCGACTGGTCGCCTTGGTTCGATCGAGGACTGCGCCCTACCTCTAATCGTCATGTTCGGACGAGGGCCTTCATCAACATTAGCTCCGATCTCTATCAAGATCATGGAGGAATCATCCAGGGAGCCCTGGGGCTCAACGTCAACATTGCCCTCGGGCGAACGTGCTGTTTTTCTGGACAGTGAACTTATGTCCGCCGTCACCGCCTCCTCGAGCATCGGTTCGACGATTGCTTAAGTGGAATAGTGCGGAATTGAATCTACAACAACCCTGGAAAATTTCGTCGAGTTCCAATGGAGGAATCTCTGGCAATCCGCGACATACCGGAGCCTTGTCAAATCTGAACGAGGATCTGGATGAGTTTAGGGCGTGGTGTCCAGCTTCTAGCTCGAACGTCCTTCGGAAGATCCAGCCGTTGATCGGCTGCGGTATTCCTATACCTACCTCCTCCCAAAATTTCAGCTCGATCCGACCGTCCAAACTCCGGGAACCTTCCGATTAGTGCATCACTTTTCGGATCTGTTTTCTGCGTGAAAACGAATCCGACCCGAGTTCGTCTTTTTTATGAACGGGAATTCGGACATTCTTTTTGAAGGAAGTTTTGTATGGGGTATCGTGTTTTGGTTCCCGAACACATCCCGTAACCTTAAAATCTTTTGAACATGATCTTCAACATCATGCTGGTGTCAAACCAGTCCGGCAATATTGCTCCACGGCTGCCGACCTGCGCTAGACACGTCGTCACTTTATTGAGCCGCGCTCAACCTCTTCGGATCATCATCTCGGCAAGCCGAATAAGAGTCCGGCATCGCGAAGGATAAATCATCACCAACATCGCCTCCCCACGGATTACACGGAGCGGGCACACCTGCATCGCCGCACGGTCACTTCATCAAGCCGGCATCGACCACGTCACGACCTGCATCGGCAGGGCCGCGCTGTTGCTTTTTCAAGCTGGTGTCCATCATGCCGACCTACTTCGACTCATCGGCTGACACCGAGGCTTCATCACGTTAGCTAGACCGGGGGCTCCATCATCTCTTCATCAACCTACTCAGGAGACTTCGGCGTCGCTGGCCGACCAGCTCCGTCACGTTAGCAGGACCGAGGGCTTTGCCTCGGCGAGCCAACCTTTGCCAGCATCGCCATGCCGTTGCTTTATCGCCCATCAGGCGATAGGTGTGCGGATTGAGTCCCAATTTTGGGAATCACCTTTCTTCGGATTGCTACAACAAATAAGCTAGGTGCTATTAATCCTAGCATTTTTTGCTTGTTTGGATTCGTTTTTTCCAACGAATTATTACTCTGGTTTGTCCATCATATGTACGCAGGTCTATCAAATGGTGGCCGCATTAACGAGGGTCGCATGGTGGTTCGGTCAGTTTTCGTACATAGTCCGGCGAACGCCGCATCCGGAACTCGAACCGACCTGTGAATTCAGGCCTTATCATGCCTTTACCGCATCACGCCGCCGCCTTGCATCGACATTGACTTGGGCGCCAGGCCATATTTCTTTTATTACTCACTTTGCATAAATTATTTGTTATGCAACGAATTTTTTTATTATTACTACTATCTCTGGTTTGCACTATTTTTTGTGCACAAGAAAATGATCCAGCCGGACTATATCCTTTGGCATCACCTTGGCTTGACGGGGGGCTTCTTCAACACTTCATTACCCCATGCCGGGGACTTTGGCATCACCCTGCCGTCCTGCATTGACCGTGCTATGTCACCACTTCGGAGTGCCGAGCTCTTTGCTCCACCACCTCGGGACCGGCTTGGGGGATGGAACCTTGTCCCGCATCAAGCTCGGACCGCGTCATCAATACCGAACACATTAACCAGCTAGGTTGCCTTCATGCTCAAAGTTTTAAATTTTTAACTTGTGTTCGGCTTGACCAAGCATTATACTTTTTTGGAAAAAAGTTGCTTGTAAAAATTTCCTTGTCCAAACTTTGTTTGTGACACGCACATTCAAATACCCCATTTACTTGGGGGCTTCCTTCATGAAGCTTTTTCCTCTTGCATATGATTATACTTGTACGGCTTCGTTCCTTGCTCGTGTATTATGCCACAATATGCACCATATTGACTTAAGCGATTTGCAAGCTGGGTTGCCTAGCTCCTGTGCTTACCCCTACGTTCCCGATTGTTTGGCTAGGGAGTAAAGGGAGCACATCTGCGATTGTCATGATCGGGTCACCCGAGCCGGACCTCAGACTGGGTGAAGCCGAAAGCTAGCGCTCTTATTGTTTTCAATCATGGTCGGCACACAACGGAACTCATGAGTACAAAAAATCTGTTGCACAAGTCTCATAATAACAATGAGCACCGAAGAAAGGTATCGGTGGGGGTACTATTTTCTTCAAAGATGCTTCTTATACTTCGCAGTAATATAGCATAAGTTCCCTGAGCACACTTTGTTTGTTACAGCCTTATGGCCTGATTGCCTGGTTATTGGAAACACCGTCGATATTCTCGACAGATGGAGTACATAACACTTTTCGGTCTTTGACCGAAGAGGGAGAAGCCGACGGTCAGTTAAGACGCATTTAAAGTTCGGTTGAACATAGATATGATACAAGTACTTTGGTACATACAATCATTGTTTTACCCAAGTCACTTGGGGGCTCTTATGTTTATTTGAGCCGGTTTATAATAAGTATTTTTCTTCTTAGTCGTTGCAAAGTTTTTATTATTATTTATCACTCCTTTTTTCGACACAAGTGTGCGCTCACTAGCCGGGGAGCCTAATTTCTCTCTCAAAGCCGCTAGAGTTTAGTTTGCTAAACTGGACTAGTAAGATGTACTCCGCCTTCAGGATAGGAGGTTGAAGCCATAGGCTGACCCGCTTGAAGTTTTGAAATAGGATGTGTCATGTTAAAGCATGGTAGAAGCACCTTTTTTTTAGAGTCCAATTTTCGGATTGGCACCGAAGACTTGATCTAGCTCGGACATTAACCTTTTGACTAAGTTTTTTGGCTTTTCGAGCCCATGGCACTTTTAAACTATTTATGTGTTTTCAGCACAAGTCTCGCAGTGCAACGCCGGACACCTTTAGAGATTCGGCAAAAAAATTCTCGGATATTGCTCTATATGCATCGGTTTCGAATTGTGTCCTCGGTCAATAGTTGGGTTGCCCGGCTCCTACGCTTGCCCCATGTTCCGCTTTGTTCGGCTAGGTGTGCAAAGGGAGAACCACTGCGATGGTGCTTCCATCTCACATGGTTAAGCACCTCAGTGGAGAAAGCCAAAAACTGACTGTCACAATAAGTGTAAACTGGTCAGTGATCCGATGACTATGTTAAATGATGGGCCATTCATAACATTGGCCGAAGTGTTTACGGCTTGACCTCAAGTGTCGCTGAACACTACCGGGGGCTAGTAAATGGCCTCCCAAACTAAAACCTCAATATTTTGCTCTTACATTAGAGCTGAGGTTTCATGATCACGCTTAGCATGCCAACCCAAAGAAAGGAACCGATAGTGGAACTATTTTCTTTGGAAGACATTTCCTATGTTAAACAGCAATATAACATATCTCTCTGCGTACCTTTGTTTATAAAACTGTATGGCCAGATTGCCTTGTTTGTCGTAAATCTTTGCCCTCATAAAGGCTTTATAAAGTAGGACAAACACTCCTCGGCTACTGGCCGAGGAGGTTGAAGCCGATGGTCGGTCAACAAAGTTTTGTACAATGCGGATCCGAGCATTAATGACATAAAGTACTTGGATACATAGATTCATTACACATAATTTGTGATTTTACTATGGATATCGATCCTTAATTCGGCCACCTGTGCCCGCATTAAGGCTCGGGGGCTAGTGGGCTTCGGGCTTATTATTTACAAATATTAAATGGGCACATCGATCCCTGATCTGGTGTTGCCACCCGACCAGTGTCTCGGGGGCTACTGCATTGCCTGTCCAATGCAGAAAATTTTAAGTGTAATACAGTCTCCTAGGAGATTTTGATCCTCAGGTTGGTCGGCCGCACCCAACCTGAGTCTTGAGGACTGAACACGCCGCTTTTTGTGTCCCGAAGTATTCTGCCGAGCTAGGACTTGATCCTCACACCGATTTTGCAAATCAACCTGAGTCTCAGCGGCTACGGGGGTCAGCGGTCTTATGTCATCCTTCATGTGCATCTCGGGTTTTAGACCGATACCCACCTTGAGGGCTACTGGCTATGTATCTCGGCAGAGAATAAATTGCACCAATCAAAAATATTGACAAAAATTGGCCCACATTTGGGGTGGTGCACCACCTCGGAAGCAGTCCGGCATAAAGCTTGGGCGCTAGTGGCTGGCTCCATAGAGGGCATTTCCGGCATTAAGCTCGGCTAAACTCCTTCAAACTTCTTTGAACCAAGGTGATTTACGACACCTCGGATACAGTCCGACATTGGAGCTCGGATACAGTCCGGCGTTGGAGCTCAGATACATAGTCCGACGTTGGAGCTCGGATACAGTCCGGCGTTGGAGCTCGGATACATAGCGGCGATAGAGCTCGAATACGTTCCGGCGTTAGAGCTGCAAAGCGGTCCGGCGTTGGTGCTCGGCTGCAAAAGATACCTCGAATGCGGTCCGGCATTGGAGCTCGGACGCAAGAGGACGCTGCCGCCCGGGAACAACTTCAAACCCGAGGTGTGGCATAAAAATAACAAGGCATTGATAAAGGCCAGAAACATAAAGGGGCTCCTCGGATACCCGACGTGTAAACTCGTCGAATGCATTTCGGCGATCCTCAAGATCGAAGATGAGAAGATTTGTTGAACCAGTTTTCAAGACCGATGACTGAAGATGAAGAACGGTTCGGAAGAATCTAGGAGCATCCCTAAAACTTGAAGACCGGTTCAGGGGGCTACTGACGGTGTCCTGGACTAGGGGGTACTCACCATGTCATCTCCCGATCTGTTAGATTGGGCCGAGGACCCCCATGGCCGTATACTCATGGGCCAGTCCGGACAGCTGCCGCATACAAGGAAGATTCCACAAGACTTGGCGATCAAGACAAGGACTCCTCCCCACCGGCGTATTCGACTAGGACTCTTGTCCTCCTAGGCCATTGGTGCATTATATGAACCAGGGCCAGGCTAGCTGATAGATCATATAAACAACAATCATACCATAGGCTAGCTTCTAGGGTTTAGCCTCTCTGATCTCGTGGTAGATCTACTCTTGTACTACCCATATCATCAATATTAATCAAGCAGGAGTAGGGTTTTACCTCCATCGAGAGGGCCCAAACCTGGGTAAAAACATCGTGTCCCTTGTCTCCTATTACCATCCGCCTAGACGCACAGTTCGGGACCCCCTACCCGAGATCCGCCGGTTTTGACACCGACAATGACAATTACATGCCCCTCTCGAAGACGAGGTGAGCCTCGGCGACAAAGAATTCATTGTGCCTGAGGATCCCATCGAGCAGGAGTGCTTCAAGCACCGGCTTATAGCCACTGCAAAAAGCCTGAAGAAAAAGCAGCAGCAGCTTCAAGCTGATCAAGATCTACAAACTGATAGATGGACCGAGGTCCTGGCAGCCGAGGAATACGAACTCGAGCACCCAACCAAAAGTCACCCAAAGCGCAGGTTGTTACCTTGATTCGAGGAGGAGGCCCTAGAGCCTACACTACCAGCACAGGATGCGGCTGAACGGCCACCTCGTGGCCGAGATAAAGCAACGTATTAGCCCGCACCCCGTCGCCAAACAAGCAAAAACACGAAGACCCGGGGCTACACGCATGACCTGCGAGACAAATTGGAAAACAAAGCAGGACAGTCAAGATCGATCTATGGATCACGGAGGCGCGCCCCAACGCATGACGATGACCGTCACGCTGGATATACTAAAAGAAAGTCTGGCCGGGCCGAATACAGCAGACCAGACTCATTTGAACTTCGTCGTGATGTAGCTCGGCATAGAGGCGCCGCACACCCCCTATTCTTCACCGATGAAGTAATGGATCATGAATTCCCAGAAGGTTTTAAGCTCGTAAATATCAAGCCCTACAATGGGACTACAGACCCCGCGGTATGGATAGAAGATTTCTTTCTCCACATTCACATGGCCCGCGGGGATGATCTAGACGCCATCAAGTACCTCCCACTAAAACCAAAGGGACCGGCGGCATTGGCTGAATAGTTTGCCGGCAAACTCCATTCGAAGCTGGAGAACCTGGCAGATGCATTCCTGGATAACTTCCAGGGCACTTATGTGCGACCACCAGATGCTGATGATTTAAGTCACATAACCCAACAACCCAGAGAGTCAGCCAGGAAATCCTGGACTCGGTTCCTAACTAAAAAGAACCAAATTGTCGACTGTACGGATGCCGAAGCCCTAGCGGCCTTTAAGCATAACATCCGTGACGAGTGGCTTGCCCGACATCTCGGCCAAGAAAAGTTGAAGTCCATGGCAGCCTTCACAACACTCATGAACCGCTTTTGTGCAGGCGAGGATAGCTGGTTGGCTCATAGCAACAACACAACAAGTAATCCTGGCACATCAAAGGCCAGAGATAGCAATGGCAAGCACCGTCACAACAAACACAAGCGTCACAAAAATGGTGATAACGCCAAAGACATGGCAGTCAATGCTGGATTCAGTGGCTCTAAGTCCAGTCAGCGGAAAAAGCCATTCAAAAATAATAATTCGGGCCCATCCAGTCTGGACCGCATACTCGATCGTCCATGCCAAAGTCATGGCACCCCAAGAACACCAGCCAATCATACCAACAGAGAATGTTGGATCTTCAAACAAGCCAGCAAGTCAGGTGCAGAAAACAAAGAGAAGGGGTCTCAAAGCGATGACGACGACGAGGAGCCCCGATCACCAAACACGGGAGGGCAAAAGAAATTTCCCCCACAAACCAAAACGGTGAATATGACAAACGCCACCCACATTCCCAAGCTGGAACGGACATGCACTCTTAGGGATGTCGACTTAACGGAGCCAGTCGCCCCACAATATAAACTATGGCCGATCACTTTCAATCGTACGGATCGTCCGGCCAATACCAATCAGGGCAATTCAGCCGCACTAGTCCTTGACCCAATAATTGACGTATTCCACCTCACACAGTCCTTATGGATGGAGGCAGCAGTCTAAACCTGTTGTATCAGGACACAGTGCGCAAGATGGGTATTGATCTTTCGATGATCAAGCCCACTAAAACCACCTTTAAAGGTGTTATACCAGGTGTGGAGGCCCGTTATACAGGCTCCATCACTCTGGAGGTAGTCTTCGGATCATCGGACAATTACCGTACCGAAGAGTTAATCTTTGACATCGTCCCTTTTCGCAATAATTATCATGCACTGCTTGGACAAACCGCGTTTGCTCGATTCAACACGGTGCCACATTATGCCTATTGAAAGCTCAAGATGCCCGATCCGCGCGGTGTCATAATAGTTAATGGCAAGGCCGAACTCCCCCTCTGTGCCAAAGAGTATACCGCCGCCTTAACAGCAGGAGCAACGAGTGGCATCCTTCAATCGAACCTTGAGTCAACGACCAAGCTCCCAGGCACCGTCAAGGGAGTCTGAACTACTTCGCGGCAGGATAGCCCGGCTCATCCGGAGCTCAATTAAAACACTCCGGCAGTAAACGGAGGCACAACTAGGATAGGCCACATAATGCGGCTTAACCGCTCCGCGGCACACAAATATCTTTTTGCACTTTCTTTGCAGGTCCACTTTTGCGTAGGCCAGGACTCGCGACATGGAAACAGCTCGGATGCATAAGGGAATCGTTAGTTATGCCCCTTGAAGACCATCTGATTACACTCTGGATCCGCACACAACCTCCCGCTTGATCTCAGCAGGTTCCGAAGTCATATTTCTTTTTCATCACATTACTTGTATTCATACGCATCGATGTATTATTCAATTACAACATGTGGCTTTATATGACGCTTATCTGCTGTTGTTTCTTACTGATACTCTTTGTCAAATGGCATACATACAGCGCGATATGCCTTAATATGCCAGGGGCTTCATTGTACCCATAATAACGGCAGTAAAGTCCGAACAGCTTCGAACCCCGAACTTATAGCATTATATGCATCAGCTCCGAATCATGTCTTGGGTCAATAGTTGGGTTGCCTAGCTCCCATGTTTTGCTGCGTTACGTTCCGCTATATCGGCTAAGGCGGCACAGGGAGAACTACTGTGATTGTGTCCCGGTTCTTCCGGACGAGTGCCTCAGTAGAGAAAGCCGAAAACTGACTGTCATGATACGGTGAGAGCTAGTCAGCTGTTCGAGAGGTTGTAAAATATTTAAGGATTTCTTCCGCATTATGCGATAACTAATGCAGCGGGCGATTGATCGGATTTTCTTCTGATCGGGCACTTATAGACCCCCTCGTGCGGTCTTCCGAACACCCGGGGCTGCGCCTACCTTCCTTTTGTCAAACTCCTATGGCTAAGTGAGAATGATAAAGACCTATAGTCCGATTGCCTGGTTCGTTGTGCTGAACACCTCCTTCAAGGACCCAAAACTAGGATAAAGAGTGCTCAGGTTTATCCCGAACACCCCCATACTTCCTACGTGGGGGCAGAAGCCGACGACTGGCCAACTCTCAGGATTAATATATAAAACGGCCATGCAGGAGGAAAAACTTTCAAATAACAGGCAATAAATAATAGAAATGACATTGTTCAACATTACAAAGGACACCATGACTGTATTCATGGACATATAGTGTCCTTGGTGCATTGCTCCGCCGCAAGGCTGGATCCTTTTAGGACACTATCATAATATAGTTCGGGCTTGCGGTGCTCCTTCCCCTCCGGTGGTCCCTCGGTCATCAGCTTTTCAGCATCCATCTTCCCCTAGTGCACCTTTGCATGGGCGAAGGCCATTCGCGCACCCTCCATACAAACCGGCCGCTTGATGACTTTCAGTTGAGGGCAGGCACTCACAGGCCGCTTCACGAGCCCGAAGTAGCTGCTTGGAATCGGCTCGGCGGGCCATAGCCAGATAATTAAATCCTTCATGGCTAGTTCGGCCGCCTTATGCAGTTCGATCAGCTGCTTCAGCTGATCGGCAAATGGCACTGGATAATTCGGCGCCGGATATTGCGACCAAAAGAGCTTCTCCGCAGTGCTTCTTTCTTCGGCTCGGTATAATTGGGCAGCATCAGATATGCCGCGCGGCAGCTCCGCAAATACCCCTGAGAAATCCGAATTCAAATTAGTAAACATGATTTTCTCCCTTCAAATACCTGCTTTGCATAGAAAAAGCCTTACCCACCGCGATCTTCCTCGCCTCCAGGATTTCCTTCAGGGCGCCTTGGGCTTCCCTCCGGGCATCACATGCGGCTTGGCAAGCTTGGGAGAGTTTGGACTCTTTCCCCGCTAAACACTGCTCCAAGGTCCCACATTTCTTCACGACCTCTTGAAGCTCTTGCTCAGCTTCAATAACCCTGGCCTCATGCTTTTCGCAAAGAGCCTGCTCTGCGGCTGCCTTCTTCTCGGCTTCGGCCATAGCCTTCTTAAGAGCCTCAATTTCGGCCGTCGCCCCTAGAGCACATCACAAAAATATTTTTATCATACTAACTTATTCATTCACGCTGATTGCGAACAAGGTTTCTGCATACCTTGGTTATCCTCCAACTGTTTCTTCAATCGGCCGAGTTCTTCTTCGGCCCACTCCAGACTCTGCTTCAGTCCGGAGACTTCCAGAGTATGAGAGGCGGCAATCACTATAGACGCCTGCTTACAAAATAAAAAGAGGGAGAGATGGCATAAAGTGAGTCTCCTGCGAACATATATTTAATCCTCTGTCTGGCTCCTTCTTTCACCGAACAGTGTATCAGGGGCTACTACCTATAATATGATACTCTTTGAAACCTCACAAAACATACCTCAAAGCCCGTTATAAGGCTGATGCAGACTTCATTCAGTCCACTCTCAGCGGACTGAATCTTCTCAATCACCGCACCCATAAGGGCACGGTGTTCTTCAACAATGGAGGCGCTCTTCAGCGCCGCCGATAAAGTATTTGGCACCTCTGGTTGGACAGAGATTGCCGGCGGAATAGGCGCACCCCCTCCAGTCAAGGGAGGCTGCTTGCCTGATTCCGGAGCTGTATCGGTCTCCAGAACTGTATCCGGCTGGGGGCCGAATTCAGGATAACCCACGAATCGATGTCCATGGGGGCCTTTTCTCCCGTGTGTCCGGTCACCAAGGTTTGACCCCCTGGTGCTGCCTTAACATTCCTGTCGCCCCCTCCTTGGCCTAGGTCCCCTTGGGACGATGTCTTGGTGTCACTCACGTGTTTTGGGGAGGGGGCCTTCGAGGGTGTCCCGATGTCCATATCATCCGAGCTCAGTAAATCCTTCGATGAGGATTGTTCGGTGCGAGACCTCGCCGGACTGCAAAAAGTATGGCTTGATGATTAAAACATCATGCCATAGTGAGTCTGGATGCGTAAGCGTGGTCGGATTTTATACTGACGAGTTCACCAGGGGCTGGGCCCTGGGATCCCATTCTGGGCTACTGTCGGCAGCAGTGGACTCCTCCGGAAGGGGAGTTTTTCCCTTCTTAGCTGACTCAGCCTCCAAGGATGTGGAGGCCGTCCTTTTCTTTCTTTCCCTCACTAGGGGTTGGTCTTCCTCTTCTTCCTCGTCCTCTCCGGAGGAAGAGCGGGCATCGGAGTCTTCGGATATTGTGTCCGGAGTGCCACGGTGACGAAGGCCGCCCCTGGTCTTTTTGGCCTCCTTCTCGTCCTTCTTCTTCGGCGCGCCTTGTAAGGCGCCGGGACCAGCATCTTTGTCAGAAGTGGGCCAGCTAGTTCTTCTGGCAGTGGGGCCGGACAGTAGATCCGCCCTGCCTTCTTCGTCCAGCCCTAGGAGAGTTGTGGAAAACACATTAAGCATTTCCCTTGGGTTATGCGAATAAAACATATGACTTGCTAACATATAATGACTTACCGAACTTGCAGGGCGGGATAGTTGGTACCCGCGGTCCTCGACTAAGTCCGACCATGATTTGCCGGACTTGAAAAGCACCTTCCAGATGTCCTTCTGCGAGGAACCAAAGAGCTCTAGCAGGGTCCGGTGCTTGGCCGGGTCGAATTCCCATAAATTGCAAGCCCTGTGTTGACAAGGAAGGATCCGGCGAACTAACATCACCTGGACTACATTGACAAGTTTGATATTCTTGTCTTCCATATCCTTGACAGGCGTCTGGAGCACTGACAATTCGTCAGGCGAAAACCAGTTTAGGCCCTTCTTGGGCCAGGACGTAAGCCGCAAGGGAGCTCCGGATCGGAATTCGAGAGCTGCGGCCCATTTTGGGTCGCATGGCTCGGTGACGTAGAACCACTTCTGCTGCCACTCTTTGATGGAATCATTGAAGGTACCTGTTGGCCATGTGACGTTGGGCATCTTGCTCGCCATGGCGCCTCTGCACTTGGCGTGCTCGCCGCTCACTACCTTGGGCTTCACATTGACAATCTGCAGCCATAAGCTGAAGTGTGGAGAAATGCAGAGAGAGGCCTCGCACACGATGATGAACGTCGAGATGTTGAGAAAGGAATTAGGGGATAGATCATGAAAATCGATCCCGTAGTAATACATGATGCCACGAACGAATGGGTGGAGGGGAAACCCTAGCCCGCGGACAAAGTGAGGGAGGAATACAACCCTCTCGTGGGGTTCCGGAGTAGGGACGATCTGCCCCGCCATCGGAAGACGGTGGCTGATTTTCTTGGCCAGATACCCGGCCTCCCGAAGCTTTTTGATATCCTTCTCCCAGATGGTAGAGGCCATCC
This sequence comes from Triticum aestivum, assembly GCF_018294505.1. Taxonomy (NCBI): domain Eukaryota; kingdom Viridiplantae; phylum Streptophyta; class Magnoliopsida; order Poales; family Poaceae; genus Triticum; species Triticum aestivum. The sequence continues at coordinate 674,923,411 of NC_057807.1, read as the reverse complement.
ACTTGCCTCCTGCTCTGGATCCAGACATTTTCGGAATACCTTTGTGGGCGGAGAAGATGAACGCTTGGGCCCTGGATCTCGAGCAAGGGGGAATGGATGAGCAGTGGGAGAAGAAGGCGTGGGTGAAAAAGGGGAGTCCTTATCTCCTTATAAAGGCAGCAGAGATCCTGCACCTCCCCACTTGCCCGGTAAACTCGCTTATTTCCCAAGGGCTGCGCTGATGGCGTGGTTGGGTTACCCACACCTGTATTGATGAGAATCCCGTGATAAGGGGACACGATCTCTGCTTCGACAAGATGTGCCAATAAAACCGCCTCGCGATATGTGCGGTAGCAGGTTGAGAAAAATGGTTCGCATAAGGATCGAGCCGCAGCGTGATGTCACGCTATGAAAAGTTGTCAGCAGATTAGATTTGTGGAATATTGTTCTCTCTATGGTGGTATGTGGAAATTGTTTTGCAGAGCCGGACATGATCATTGTGTTCATGATCTTCTATGGAGTATTCGGAGAAGGAACCCGCCTTGCAATGCCGAAGACAATCTGCGCATCGGACTCATCGTCATTGAAGCCTGGTTCATGGGCTACTGCGGGAGTCCTGGATTAGGGGGTCCTCGGACAGCGAGACTATATACTTTGGCCGGACTGTTGGACTATGAAGATACAAGATTGAAGACTTCGTCCCGTGTCCGGGTGGGACTCTCCTTTGCATGGAAGGCAAGCTTGGCAATTCGGATATGTAGATCTCCTTCTCTGTAACCGACTCTGTGTAACCCTAGCCTCCTTCGATGTCTATATAAACCAGAGGGTCTAGTCCGTAGGACAAAAACCATCATAATCCTAGCCTAGCTTCTAGGGTTTAGCCTCTACGATCTCGTGGTACATCAACTCTTGTAATACTCATATCATCAAGATCAATCAAGCGGGAAGTAGGGTATTACCTCCATCGAGAGGGCCCAAACCTGGGTAAACATTGTGTCCCCCGCCTCCTGTTACCATTAGCCTTAGACGCCCAGTTCGGGACCCCCTACCCGAGATCCTCCGGTTTTGACACCGACAGAGACCCTGCTACCAGGAGTGGAGAAAATCTTTTCTCTTTATGCAAGGTGCTACTAGCAAAGATTGTTAACGTAAGCAACCAATAGACTCTAATAAACATCGCCATGTGATGAGTTCTTGTATCGTTGGGCCAACTCTAAACATGGCCAACAGACTAAAGAAATTCAAAAAAAGGCATTGCAACTTTGAAAAAACAAAATGGGCTGGCATCTTGTGCAGGCGGTGGTGTTGGAGACATTGGTGCTAGTGACCACGGTGCCCACACCGCCCGCGGTGCTGGTGGCGGCGTCGACAGCGGGTTGCATGGCATTGTGGTCGTCCATGTCCACAACAACCCGTGCAGCGCCTCATTCCACACCGGGGTGGGCAGCCGGTCCTCCTCCATGGCCTTCTCCTTCACCTCCTGCTTGATATCCAGCTCTAGCATGTAGACAACGCGACGCGCGTCCTACGAGCACGGCCGACAAAAGTAAGGTTGTCGGCTCATGCCGTTGATAACCCACAAGTATAGGGGGATCGCAAAAGTTTTCGAGGGTAAAGTATTCAACCCAAGTTTATTGATTCGACACAAGGGGAGCCAAAGAATATTCTCAAGTTTTAGCAGTTGAGTTGTCAATTCAACCACACCTGGAAACTTAGTATCTGCAACAAAGTGTTTAGTAGCAAAGTAATATGATAGTGGTGGTAACGGTAACAAAAGTAAAGACAGCAAAAGTAATTTTTTGGTATTTTGTAGTGATTGTAATAGTAGCAACGGAAAAGTAAATAAGCGAGAACTAGTATATGGAAAACTCGTAGGCACCGGATTAGAGATGGATAATTATGCCGGATGCGGTTCGTCATGTAACAGTCATAACATAGGGTGACACAGAACTAGCTCCAATTCAACAATGTAATGTAGGGGTATTCCCTATATAGTCATACGTGCTTATGGAAAAGAACTTGCATGACATCTTTTGTCTTACCCTCCCGTGGCAGCAGGGTCCTATTGGAAAATAAGGGATATTAAGGCCTCCTTTTAATAGAGAACCGGAACAAAGCTTTAGCACATAGTGAATACATGAACTCCTCAAACTATGGTCATCACCGGGAGTGGTCCCGATTATTGTCACTTCGGGGTTGCCGAATTATACACATAGTAGGTGACTATAGGCTTGCAAGATAGGATCAAGAACGCACATATATTCATGAAAACATAATAGGTTCAGATCTGAAATCATGGCACTCGGGCCCTAGTGACAAGCATTAAGCATAGCAAAGTCATAGCAACATCAATCTCAGAACATAATGGATACTAGGGATCAAACCCTAACAAAACTAACTCGGTTACATGATAAATCTCATCCAACCCATCACCGTCCAGCAAGCCTACGATGGAATTACTCACGCACGGCGGTGCGCATCATGAAATTGGTGATGGAGGATGGTTGATGATGACGACGATGACGAATCCCCCTCTCCGGAGCCCCGAACGGACTCCGGATCAGCCCTCCCGAGAGAGATTAGGGCTTGGCGGTGGCTCCATATCGTAAAAGGCGATGATTTCTTCTCTCTGATTTTTTTCTCCCCAAAAGCCAATATATAGAGTTGGAGTTGGCGTCGGAGGGCCACCAGAGGGCCCAGGAGGTAGGGGGTGCGCCCAGGGGGGCGCCCCCCACCCTCGTGGACAGGGTGTGGGCCCCCTGGCCTTCATCTTTGGCGATGATTTTTATTGTTTTTTCTAAGGTGTTCCGTGGAGTTTCAGGTCATTCCGAGAACTTTTATTTTCTGCACATAAAATAACACCATGGCAATTCTGCTGAAAACAGCGTCAGTCCGGGTTAGTTCCATTCAAATCATACAATTTAGAGTCCAAAACAAGGGCAAAAGTGTTTGGAAAAGTAGATATGACGGAGACGTATGAACTCCCCCAAGCTTAAACCCTTGCTTGTCCTCAAGCAGTTCAGTTGACAAACTGAAAGAGAAAAAGAAAAACTTTTACAAACTCTGTTTGCTCTTGTTGTTGTAAACATGAAAAGCCATCATTCAAGTTTCAGCAATTATTATGAACTAACCATACTCACAATAACACGAAGGTCTCACAATTACTCATATTAATAGCATAATCAGCTAGCGAGCCATAATAATAAAACTCGGATGACAACACTTTCTCAAAATAATCATAACATAATATAACGAAATGGTATCTCGCTAGCCCTTTCTGAGACCGCAAAACATAAATGCAGAGCACCTTTAAAGATCAAGGACAGACTAAACATTGTAATTCATGGTAAAGAGATCCAGTCAAGTCATACCCAATATAAACCAATAATAATGAATGCAAACGGCAGTGTGCTCTCCAGCAGGTGCTTTTTAATAAGAGGGGTGATGACTCAACATAAAAGTAAATAGATAGGCCCTTCACGGAGGGAAGCAAGGATTTGTAGAGGTGCCAGAGTTCGGTTTTTAAAATAAATATTTAATAACATTTTGAGCGGCATACTTTTGCTGTCAACGCAACAACTATGAGATGACGATATCTTCCATGCTACACAAATTATAGGCGGTTCCCAAACAGAATGGTAAAGTTTATACCCCCCCCCCTCCTCCACAAGCATCAATCCATGGCTTGCTCGAAACAACGAGTGCCTCCAACATCCAACGGGTCCCAGGGGGAGTTTTGTTTGCAGGTATTTTGATTTAGTTTGCACAAAGCTGAAGGAAATATGCCCTAGAGGCAATAATAAAGTTATTATTTATTTCCTCATATCATGATAAATGTTTATTATTCATGCTAGAATTGTATTAACCGGAAACATTATACATGTGTGAATACATAGACCAACATAACGTCACTAGTATGCCTCTACTTGACTAGCTCATTAATCAAAGATGGTTATGTTTCCTAACCATAGACATGTGTTGTCATTTGATTAATGGGATCACATCATTAGTAGAATGTTAGCCTAGCACTTGATCGTTTAGTATATTGATATTGCTTTCTTCATGACTTATACATGTTCCTGTAACTATGAGATTATGCAACTCCCGTTTACCGGAGGAGCACTTTGGGTGCTACCAAACGTCACAACGTAACTGGGTGATTATAAAGGAGTACTACAGGTGTCTCTGAAGGTACATGTTGGGTTGGCGTATTTCGAGATTAGGTTTTGTCACTCCGATTGTCGGAGAGGTATCTCTGGGCCCTCTCGGTAATGCACATCACTATAAGCCTTGCAAGCAATGTAGCTAATGAGTTAGTTGCGGGATGATGTATTACGGAACGAGTAAAGAGACTTGCCGGTAACGAGATTGAACTAGGTATTGGATACCGACGATCAAATCTCGGGAAAGTAACATACCGATGACAAAGGGAACAACGTATGTTGTTATGAGATTTGACCGATAAAGATCTTCGTAGAATATGTAGGAGCCAATATGGGCATCTAGGTTCCGCTATTGGTTATTGACCGAGAATAGTTCTAGGTCATGTCTACATAGTTCTCGAACCAGTAGGGTCCGCACGCTTAACGTTACGATGACAGTTTTATTATGAGTTTATAAGTTTTGATGTACCAAAGTTTGTTCAGAGTCACGGATGTGATCACGGACATGACGAGGAGTCTTGAAATGGTCGATACATAAAGATTGATATATTGGAAGCCTATGTTTGGACATCAGAAGTGTTCCGGGTGAAATCGGCATTTTACCGGAGTACCGGGAGGTTACCGGAACCCCACGGTGACCTAATGGGCCTTAGTGGGCCTAGTGGAGGAAGAGGAGAAGGGGCTAAGGGGCAGTCGCGCGCCCCTCCCCGCCCAAGTCTGAATAGGACAAGGAGGGGGTCGGCGCCCCCCCCCCTTTCCTTTCCCCCCTCTCCTCCTTCCCCCCAAGTCCTAGTACAACTAGGGAAGGGGGGAGTCCTACTCCCGGTGGGAGTAGGACTCCTCCGGCGCGCCTCCTCCTAGGGCCGGCCGCACCCCCCCCCCCCTTGCTCCTTTATATACAGCGGCAGGGGGGCACCCTAGAAACACACAAGTTGATCTACGGATCATTCCTTAGCCGTGTGCGGTGCCCCCCTCCACCATATTCCAGCTTGGTCATATCGTCACGGAGTTTAGGCGAAGCCCTGCACCGGTAGAGCATCATCATCGTCACCACGCCGTCGTGCTGACGGAACTCATCCCTGAAACTTTGCTAGATCGGAGTCCGGGGATCATCATCGAGCTGAATGTGTGCTGAACTCGGAGGTGCCGTACATTCGGTACTTGGATCTGTCGGATCGTGAAGACGTACGACTACATCAACCGCATTGTCATAACGCTTCCGCTTACGGTCTGCGAGGGTACGTCGACAACACTCTCCCCTCTTGTTGCTATGCCATCACCATGATCTTGCGTGTGCGTAGGAAATTTTTTGAAATTACTACGTTCCCCAACAGTGGTATCAGAGCTAGGTTTTATGCGTAGATGTCATATGCACGAGTAGAACACAAGTGAGTTATGGGCGATACAAGTCATACTGCTTACCAGCATGTCATACTTTGGTTCGGCGGTATTGTGAGATGAAGCTGCCCGGACCGACATTACGCGTACGCTTACGCGAGACTGGTTTCACCGTTACGAGCACTCGTGCTTAAAGGTGGCTGGCGGGCGTCTGTCTCTCTCACTTGAGCTGAATCGAGTATGGCTACGCCCGGTCCTTGCGAAGGTTAAAACAGCACTAACTTGACGAACTATCATTGTGGTTTTGATGCGTAGGTAAGAATGGTTCTTGCTAAGCCCATAGCAGCCACGTAAAATTTGCAGCAACAAAGTAGAGGACGTCTAACATGTTTTTGCAGGGCATGTTGTGATGTGATATGGTCAAGACGTGATGCTATGATTTATTGTATGAGATGATCATGTTTTGTAACCGAAGTTATCGGCAACTGGCAGGAGCCATATGGTTGTCGCTTTATTGTATGAAATGCAAACGCCCTGTAATTGCTTTACTTTATCACTAAGCGGTAGCGATAGTCGTAGAAGCAATAGAAGGCGTAACGACAACGATGCTACGATGGAGATCAAGGTGTCGCGCCGGTGACAATGGTGATCATGACGGTGCTTCGAAGATGAAGATCACAAGCACAAGATGATGATGGCCATATCATATCACTTATATTGATTGCATGTGATGTTTATCCTTTATGCATCTTATCTTGCTTTGATTGACGGTAGCATTTTAAGATGATCTCTCACTAAATTATCAAGAAGTGTTCTCCCTGAGTATGCACCGTTGCGAAAGTTCTTCGTGCTGAGACACCACGTGATGATCGGGTGTGATAGGCTCTACGTTCAAATACAACAGGTGCAAAACAGTTGCACACGTGGAATACTCAGGTTAAACTTGACGAGCCTAGCATATAACAGATATGGCCTCGGAACACGGAGACCGAAAGGTCGAGCGTAAATCATATAGTAGATATGATCAACATATTGATGTTCACCGTTGAAACTACTCCATCTCACGTGACGATCGGACATGGTGTAGTTGATATGGATCACGTAATCACTTAGAGGATTAGAGGGATGTCTATCTAAGTGGGACTTCTTAAGTAATATGATTAATTGAACCTAAATTTATCATGAACTTAGTACCTGATAGTATTTTGCTTGTCTATGTTTGTTGTAGATAGATGGCTCGTGCTGTTGTTCCGTTGAATTTTAATGCGTTCCTTGAGAAAGCAAAGTTGAAAGATGATGGTAGCAATTACACGAATTGGGTCCGTAACCTGAGGATTATCCTCATTGCTGCACAGAAGAATTATGTCCTGGAAGCACCACTGGGTGCCAGGCCTGCTGCTGATGCAACTGACGATGTTAAGAACGTCTGGCAGAGCAAAGCTGATGACTACTCGATAGTTCAGTGTGCCATGCTTTACGGCTTAGAACCGGGTCTTCAACGGTGTTTTGAACATCATGGAGCATATGAGATGTTCCAGGAGTTGAAGTTAATATTTCAAGCAAATGCCCGGATTGAGAGATATGAAGTCTCCAATAAGTTCTATAGCTGCAAGATGGAGGAGAATAGTTCTGTCAGTGAACACATACTCAAAATGTCTGGGTATAATAATCACTTGATTCAACTGGGAGTTAATCTTCCTGATGATAGTGTCATTGACAGAATTCTTCAATCACTGCCACCAAGCTACAAGAGCTTCGTGATGAACTATAATATGCAAGGGATGGACAAGACTATTCCCGAGCTCTTCGCAATGCTAAAAGCCGCTGAGGTAGAAATCAAGAAGGAGCATCAAGTGTTGATGGTTAACAAGACCACCAGTTTCAAGAAAAAGGGCAAAGGGAAGAAGAAGGGGAACTTCAAGAAGAACAGCAAACAAGTTGCAGCTCCAGAGAAGAAACCCAAAGTCTGGACCTAAGCCTGAGACTAAGTGCTTCTACTGCAAGCAGACTGGACACTGGAAGCGGAACTGCCCCAAGTATTTGGCGGATAAGAAGGATGGCAAAGTGAACAAAGGTATATGTGATATACATGTTATTGATGTGTACCTTACTAATGCTCGCACTAGCACCTGGGTATTTGATACTGGTTCTGTTGCTAATATTTGCAACTCGAAACAGGGACTACGGATTAAGCGAAGATTGGCTAAGGACGAGGTGACGATGCGCGTGGGAAATGGTTCCAAAGTCGATATGATCACGGTCGGCACGCTACCTCTACATCTACCATCGGGATTAGTTTTAGACCTAAATAATTGTTATCTGGTGCCAGCGTTGAGCATGAACATTATATCTGGATCTTGTTTGATGCGAGACGGTTATTCATTTAAGTCAGAGAATAATGGTTGTTCTATTTATATGAGTAATATCTTTTATGGTCATGCACCCTTGAAGAGTGGTCTATTTTTATTGAATCTCGATAGTAGTGATACACATGTTCATAGTGTTGAAACCAAAAGATGCACAGTTGATAATGATAGTGCAACTTATTTGTGGCACTGCCTTTTGGGTCATATCGGTATAAAGCGCATGAAGAAACTCCATACCAATGGGCTTTTGGAATCACTTGATTATGAATCACTTGGTACTTGCAAACCGTGCCTCATGGGCAAGATGACTAAAACGCCATTCTCCGGAACTATGGAGCGAGCAACTGACTTGTTGGAAATCATACATACTGATGTTTGTGGTCCAATGAATGTTGAGACTCGCGGCGGATATCATTATTTTCTCACCTTCACAGATGATTTGAGCAGATATGTGTATATCTACTTAATGAAACACAAGTCTGAAACTTTTGAAAAGTTCAAAGAATTTCAGAGTGAAGTGGAAAATCATCGTAACAAGAAAATTAAATTTCTACGATCTGATCGTGGAGGAGAATATTTGAGTTACGAGTTTGGTTTACATTTGAAACGATGCGGAATAGTTTCGCAACTCACGCCACCCGGAACACCTCAACGAAATGGTGTGTCCGAAAGTCGTAATCGTACTTTACTAGATATGGTGCGATCTATGATGTCTCTTACTGATTTACCGCTATCGTTTTGGGGTTATGCTTTAGAGACGGCCGCATTCACGTTAAATAGGGCACCATCAAAATCTGTTGAGACGACGCCTCATGAACTATGGTTTGGCAAGAAACCAAAGTTGTCGTTTCTTAAAGTTTGGGGCTGCGATGCTTATGTGAAGAAATTTCAACCAGATAAGCTCGAACCCAAACCGGAGAAATGTGTCTTCATAGGATACCCAAAAGAAACTGTTGGGTACACCTTCTATCACAGATCTGAGGGCAAGATTTTCGTTGCTAAATTCGGATCCTTTCTAGCGAAGGAGTTTCTCTTGAAAGAAGTGAGTGGGAGGAAAGTAGAACTTGATGAGGTAACTGTACCTGCTCCCTTATTGGAAAGTAGTTCATCACAAGAACCGGTTCCTGTGACAACTACACCAATTAGTGAGGAAGCTAATGATATTGACCATGAAACTTCAGATCAAGTTTCTACTGAACCTCATAGGTCTACCAGAATAAGATCCGCACCAGAGTGGTACGGTAATCCTATTCTGGAAGTCATGTTACTTGACCATGATGAACCTACGAACTATGAGGAAGCGATGATGAGCCCAGATTCCGCAAAATGGCTAGAGGCCATGAAATCTGAGATGGGATCCATGTATGAGAACAAAGTATGGACTTTGGTTGACTTGCCCGATGATCGGGAAGCCATTGAGAATAAATGGAGCTTTAAGAAGAAGACTGACGCTGATGGTAATGTAACTGTCTATAAAGCTCGACTTGTTGCAAAAGGTTTTCGACAAGTTCAAGGGGTTGACTACGATGAGACTTTCTCACCTGTAGCGATGCTTAAGTCTGTCCGAATCATGTTACCAATTGCCGCATTTTATGATTATGAAATTTGGCAAATGGATGTCAAAATTGCATTCTTGAATGGATTTCTGGAAGAAGAGTTGTATATGATGCAACTAGAAGGTTTTGTTGATCCAAAAGGTGCTAACAAAGTGTGCAAGCTCCAGCGATCCATCTATGGACTGGTGCAAGCATCTCGGAGTTGGAATAAACGCTTTGATAGTGTGATCAAAGCATATGGTTTTATACAGACTTTTGGAGAAGCCTGTATTTACAAGAAAGTGAGTGGGAGCTCTGTAGCATTTTTGATATTATATGTAGATGACATATTATTAATTGGAAATGATATAGAATTTCTGGATAGCATAAAGGGATACTTGAATAAAAGTTTTTCAATGAAAGACCTCGGTGAAGCTGCTTACATATTGGGCATCAAGATTTATAGAGATAGATCAAGACGCTTAATAGGACTTTCACAAAGCACATACCTTGATAAAATTTTGAAAAAGTTCAAAATGGATCAGGGAAAGAAAGGGTTCTTGCCCGTGCTACAAGGTGTGAAGTTGAGTCAGACTCAATGCCCGGCCACAGCAGAAGATAGAGAAAAAATTAAAGATGTTCCCTATGCTTCACCATAGGCTCTATCATGTATGCAATGTTGTGTACTAGACCTGACGTATGCTTAGCAATAAGCTTGGCAGGAAGGTACCAAAGTAATCCAGGAGTGGATCACTGGACAGCGGTCAAGAACATCCTAAAATACCTGAAACGGACTAAGGATATGTTTCTCGTATATGGAGGTGACAAAGAGCTAGTCGTAAATGGTTACGTCGATGCAAGCTTTGATACTGATCCGGACGATTCTAAATCGCAAACCGGATACATGTTTTTATTAAATGGTGGAGCTGTAAGTTGGTGCAGTTCTAAACATAGCGTCGTTGCGAGATCTACATGTGAAGCGGAGTACATAGCTGCTTCGGAAGCAGCAAATGAAGGAGTCTGGATGAAGGAGTTCATTTCCGATCTAGGTGTCATACCTAGTGCATCGGGACCAATGAAAATCTTCTGTGACAATACTGGTGCAATTGCCTTGGCAAAGGAATCCAGATTTCACAAGAGGACCAAGCACATCAAGAGACGCTTCAATTCCATCCGGGACCAAGTCGAGGTGGGAGACATAGAGATTTGCAAGATACATACGGATCTGAATGTTGCAGGCCCATTGACTAAGCCTCTCTCACAAGCAAAACATGATCAGCACCAAGACTCCATGGGTGTTAGAATCATTACTGTGTAATCTAGATTATTGACTCTAGTGCAAGTGGGAGACTGAAGGAAATATGCCCTAGAGGCAATAATAAAGTTATTATTTATTTCCTCATATCATGATAAATGTTTATTATTCATGCTAGAATTGTATTAACTAGAAACATTATACATGTGTGAATACATAGACCAACATAACGTCACTAGTATGCCTCTGCTTGACTAGCTCATTAATCAAAGATGGTTATGTTTCCAAACCATAGACATGTGTTGTCATTTGATTAATGGGATCACATCATTAGTAGAATGATGTGATTGACATGACCCATTCCGTTAGCCTAGCACTTGATCGTTTAGTATATTGCTATTGCTTTCTTCATGACTTATACATGTTCCTGTAACTATGAGATTATGCAACTCCCGTTTACCGGAGGAACACTTTGGGTGCTACCAAACGTCACAACATAACTGGGTGATTATAAAGGAGTACTACAGGTGTCTCCGAAGGTACATGTTGGGTTGGCGTATTTTGAGATTAGGTTTTGTCACTCCGATTGTCGGAGAGGTATCTCTGGGCCCTCTCGGTAATGCACATCACTATAAGCCTTGCAAGCAATGTAGCTAATGAGTTAGTTGCGGGATGATGTATTACGGAATGAGTAAAGAGACTTGCCGGTAACGAGATTGAACTAGGTATTGGATACCGACGATCAAATCTCGGGCAAGTAACATACCGATGACAAAGGGAACAACGTATGTTGTTATGCGGTTTGACCGATAAAGATCTTCGTAGAATATGTATGAGCCAATATGGGCATCCAGGTTCCACTATTGGTTATTGACCAAGAATAGTTCTAGGTCATGTCTACATAGTTCTCGAACCCGTAGGGTCCGCACGCTTAACGTTACGATGACAGTTTTATTATGAATTTATAAGTTTTGATGTACCGAAGTTTGTTCGGAGTCCCGGATGTGATCACGGACATGACGAGGAGTCTCGAAATGGTCGAGACATAAAGATTGATATATTGGAAGCCTATGTTTGGACATCGGAAGTGTTCCGGGTGAAATCAGCATTTTACCAGAGTACCGGGAGGTTACCGGAACCCCCCGGTGACCTAATGGGCCTTAGTGGGCCTAGTGGAGGAAGAGGAGAAGGGGCCAAGGGGCAGCCGTGCGCCCCTCCCCCCCAAGTCTGAATAGGACAAGGAGGGAGGGTCGGCGCCCCCCCCCCCCTCTTTCCTTTCCCGCCTCTCCTCCTTCCCCCCAAGTCCTAGTCCAACTAGGGAAGGGGGGAGTCCTACTCCCGGTGGGAGTAGGACTCCTCCGGCGCGCCTCCTCCTAGGGCCGGCCGCACCCCCCCCCCCTTGCTCCTTTATATACGGGGTCAGGGGGCACCCTAGAAACACACAAGTTGATCTACGGATCGTTCCTTAGCCGTGTGCGGTGCCCCCCTCCACCATATTCCACCTCGGTCATATCGTCGCGGAGTTTAGGCGAAGCCCTGCGCCGGTAGAGCATCATCATCGTCACCACGCCGTCGTGCTGACGGAACTCATCCCCGACACTTTGCTGGATCGGAGTCCGGGGATCGTCATCGAGCTGAACGTGTGCTGAACTCGGAGGTGCCGTACCTTCGGTACTTGGATCGGTCGGGTCGTGAAGACGTACGACTTCATCAACCGTGTTGTCATAACGCTTCCGCTTACGGTCTACGAGGGTACATGGACAACACTCTCCCCTCTCGTTGCTATGCCATCACCATGATCTTGCGTGTGCGTAGGAATTTTTTTGAAATTACTACGTTCCCCAACGAAAGCATGGGACTGGGCATCCCGAAGACCAGCCATTTTCTCGTGAATGAGGAGCGGAGTCCACTCCTCTTGAGAATAACCGCCTAACATGGAAGATAACGGCAGCCCTAGTTGAAACATGAGCTGCTCGAGCATACAAAACAGAATTTCATTTGAAGGTTTGGAGTTTGGCACATACAAATTTACTTGGAATGGCAGGTAGATACCGCATATAGGAAGGTATAGTGGACTCATATGGAACGACTTTAGGGTTTAAGGAGTTTGGATGCACAAGCAGTATTCCCGCTTAGTACAGGTGAAGGCTTGCAAAAGACTGGGAAGCGACCAACTTAAAGAGCGACAACAGTCGTAAACATGCACTAAAATTAATTTACACCGAATTCAAGCATGAGTAGGATATAATACACCATAAACATAAATATCATGAAGGCTATGTTGATTTGATTCAACTACATCCATGAACATGTGCCAAGTCTAGTCACTCAATTCATTTAAAGGAGGATACCATCCCATCATACCACATCATAATCATTCTAATAGCATGTTGGCACGCAAGGTAAACCATTATAACTCATAGATAATCAAGCATGGCACAAGCAACTATAATCTCTAAATGTCATTGCAAATATGTTTACTTCATAATAGCTGAATCAGAAACGATGAATCATCATATTTACAAAAACAAGAGAGGTTGAGTTCATACCAGTTTTTCTCATCCCAATAAGTCCATCATATCTCATCATTATTGCCTTTCACTTGCACGACCGAACGAAGTGTATAATAATAAGAGTGCACGTGCATTGGACTAAGATGGAATCTGTAAGCATTCAACTCAAGAGAGAAGACAAGTAATATGGGCTCTAAGTTAAATAACCATTCATGCATATAAGAGCCACTAAGCAATTTCAATATAGTCTTCTCGACCCCCAAAGAAAGAAAAAGAAAATAAAAACTATTTACATGGGAAAGCTCCCAAGAAGCAAAAGAAGAATGGAAAATATTTTTGGGTTTTCTTCTTAATTACTACAGCAAAGGAATAGACTACTACTAATTTTTTTTGTTTTTCTTAAGGTTTATCAAATACACAAGAAGAAAGCAGGAAAAAGAAAATAAACTAGTACGGATATTATAGTGAAAGAGTATGAGCACCGGCATCTAGCAATGAGTGTGTGTGAACATGAATGTAATGTCGGTGGGAAATACATACTCCCCAAGCTTAGGCTTTTGGCCTAAATTGGTCTATTGCCAGGGATAGCCTGGCGGATACCCGTAGGTGAAGCTGGGGTCATACTGTGATGCAGCTGCTATCGCCGCCTGAGCTGTAGCGTGGCGTCGAGCAGACTCCGCTCTCCTCTCGTACTCATCTGCCTCCTCTCTAGTAATAATATATCTTCCTTTTGTCTGAAAATCAAAGAATGCAGGAGCAGGAAGAGCAATATGGACTAAATGGCGTTTGTTAAAGATTAGTCGATACTGGAGAGGTGGTTCAGTCCTCTCAACAAACTGGTGGGAAACCATAGAATCAAAATCTAAATAAGAAGGGGGTAACTCCATATCACCCTCACAAATGTCTATCTCAAGAAAATTAGCTAAGCGGGTTGCATAAATTCCTCCAAAGAAATCTCCGCTATGTCTATTCTGATGCAACCTGCGAGCTACAATGGCTCCCATATGATAAGATTGGTCTCCTAACACAGCACTCCTGAGGATGCTGAGATCAGGAGCACACATGTGACATGCTTCATCCTTAGCATTTATGCATCTACCTATAAAGAGAGAAAATAGTGTATAGCAGGAAAGTGAATGCTCCCTAAAGTGGCTTGTGTTATATCTCTAGATTCCCCCACAGTTATTCTAGCAAGAAAGTCTCTATATTCAGATTTAGGGGGATCCCTGACACTACCCCAAGATGGAAGTTTGCAAGCAGAAGTGAAATCCTCTAAGTCCATGGTATAAGATTTGTCATAAAGGTCAAACATGACTGAAGGAGAATTACGCGAAGATGAAAACTCAAACCTCCTCATAAATGAACTTGTGAGATCATGATACTGGGGGCATTTGTCAGCTTCAAAGTCCTCAAGACCGGCGTTGCCCAAATATGCTCTAAATTCTTCTTTGATTCCCACTTGATTCATAAAATTTTCCGAAGGCCATTCACAGGGCCTCACAGGAACGTCTCTTGGTGGTTCCTCGTCAGCATCACGTATTGCAAGCCTGGGACCTTGCTTCCTTGAAGGACCGCCTTGGAACATCCTCCTAAACATATTGTTTCCTCTGAAAAATTTCTGAAATTTTTAGTAACTTCAAATAAAAGTGAACCAACTTCAATAAAATTGATAGCAACAACTCCCACAAGTGCCTAGAGCCTATATAAAGCCTTGGAACTACTTGGAACCATATAAATTTGACATGCAAGCTCAAGAACATGGTCACCTATGCAGCACAAATTTCGAATGAACAAAGCACTAGAACAAAAACTAATTGGACCAATGGAGGAGTCACATACCAAGGAACAATCTCCCCAAGCAGTTTTGTGAGAGGTGCTTTGAGCAAGGAGATCGAAAATCACAGCAACGGGGGCTGGAACTCGTGCTTGAGTTGGTTTTTCGTGTTTGTGTGAGACAGAGGAAGAAGATGGGTGCAGGAATAAGTGGAGGAGGGCCACCATGGGCCCACAAGGCAGGGGGCGCACCCAGGGGGTAGGGCGCGCCCTCCACCCTCGTGGCCAGGTGGCAGCTCACCCCGTGGTGATTTTTGCACAGTAAATCCTCAAATATTCACGAAAAAGTCATATTAAATTGGCATGGCATTCTGAGGACTTTTATTTTCGGGATATTTTTATATTGTACGGATAAGTCGGGAAACAGACAGAAAATACTATTTTACTTTATTTCTACTAAATAACAGGAAATATAAAGTTGGTACAGAAAGTTGTGCTTCTAGTTTCATCCATCTCATGCTCATCAAAAAGAATCCACTAACAAGGTTGATCAAGTCTTGTTAACAAACTCATTCCGATAATCATGGAATCGGAGAAATTTCGAATAGCACTAAGGTACCTCAACGGGGATATGAAAATCCCCAACAATAAGAATATCATACTTTTTCTTGACAGTAGGGATAGGAAATTCAAAACCTCCAAATATAATCGATGGAATTTTTCCAATAGAGTCGATACTATAAACTTGAGGTTGTTTTCTCGGAAAGTGTACCGTGTGCTCATTGCCATTAACATGAAAAGTTACAATGCCTTTGTTGCAATCAATAACAGCCCCTGCAGTATTAAGGAAAGGTCTTCCAAGAATAATAGACATACTATCATCCTCGGGAATATCAAGAATAACAAAGTCCGTTAAAATAGTAACGTTTGCAACCACAACAGGCACATCCTCACAAATACCGACAGGTATAGCAGTTGATTTATCAGCCATTTGCAAAGATATTTCAGTAGGTGTCAACTTATTCAAGTCAAGTCTACGATATAAAGAAAGAGGCATAACACTAACACCAGCTCCAAGATCACATAAAGCAGTTTTAACATAATTTCTCTTAATGGAGCATGGTATAGTAGGTACTCCTGGATCTCCAAGTTTCTTTGGTATTCCACCCTTAAAAGTATAATTAGCAAGCATGGTGGAAATTTCGGCTTCAGGTATCTTTCTTTTATTAGTAATGATATCCTTCATATACTTAGCATAAGGATTTGTTTTGAGCACATCAGTTAATCGCATACGCAAAAAGATGGGTCTAATCATTTCAGCAAAGCGCTCAAAATCCTCATCATCCTTTTTCTTGGATGGTTTCGGAGGAAAAGGCATGGGTTTCTGAACCCATGGTTCCCTTTCTTTACCATGTTTCCTAGCAACGAAGTCTCTTTTATCATAACGTTGATTCTTTGATTGTGGGTTATCAAGATCAACAGCAGGTTCAACTTCTACATCATTATCATTACTAGGTTGAGCATCAACATGAACATTATCATTAACATTTTCACTAGGTTCATGTTCATCACCTGATTGTGTTTCAGCATCAGACATAGAGATATCATTTGGATTCTCAGGTGGTTCAGTAATAGGTTCACTAGAAGTTTGCAAAGTCCTATCATTTTTCTTTTTCTTCCTCTTAGAAGAACTAGGTACATCAATATTATTTCTCTGAGAATCTTGCTCGATTCTCTTAGGGTGGCCTTCAGGATACAAAGGTTCCTGAGTCATTCTACCAGTTCTAGTAGCCACTCTAACAGCATAATCATTTTTCTTACTATTCATTTCATCAAGCACTTCTTTCTGAGCTTTAAGTACTTGTTCTACTTGAGTGGTAACCATAGAAGCATGTTTGCTAACAAGTTTAAGTTCACCTCTAATATCAGCCATATAATCACCCAAGCGTTTAATCATAAAGGTATTCTGTTTTAATTGTCTACCAAAATAAGCATTAAAGTCATCTTGCTTAAACATAAAGTCATCAAACTCATCCAAGCACTGACTAGCAATTTTAGTAGGAGGGACTTCAGCTTTATCATATCTATAGAGAGAATTTACCTTTACTACCTGTGTCGGGATATCGGGAGGTTCTTCAGTAAATAAGTAATTGAGATCATATACTTCTTCAACAGGCGGTAAATTAAGACCATGTATTTCTTCAATAGGAGGTAAATTCTTAACATCTTCAGCTTTAATACCTTTTTCTTTCATAGATTTCTTTGCCTCTTGCATATCTTCGGGACTGAGAAATAGAACACCTCTCTTCTTCGGAGTTGGTTTAGGAATAGGCTCAGTAATTGGCTCTGGAGCTGGCTCAGGAGGTGGCTCGGAGGTGCCCAATTATTTTCATTTGTCAACATATTATTCAATAGAATTTCAGCTTCATCCGGTGTTCTTTCCCTGAAAAGAGAACCAGCACAACTATCCAGGTAATCTCTGGAAGCATCAGTTAGTCCATTATAAAAGATATCAAGTATTTCAGGTTTCTTAAGAGGATGATCAGGCAAAGCATTAAGTAACTTGAGAAGCCTCCCCCAAGCTTGTGGGAGACTCTCTTCTTCAATTTGCACGAAGTTGTATATTTCCCTCAAAGCAGCTTGTTTCTTATGAGCAGGGAAATATTTAGCAGAGAAGTAATAAATCATATCCTGGGGACTTTGCACACAACCAGGATCAAGAGAATTAAACCATATCTTAGCATCACCCTTTAATGAGAACGGAAATATTTTGAGTAAATAAAGGTAGCGCGATCTCTCATTATTAGTAAACAGGGCAGCTATATCATTTAACTTAGTAAGATGTGCCACAACAGTTTCAGATTCATAACCATAGAAAGGATCAGATTCAACCAAAGTAATTATATCTGGATCAACAGAAAAATCATAATAATCCTTATCGGGAACACAGATAGGTGAAGTAGCAAAAGCAGGGTCGGGTCTCATTCTATCTCTAAAGATTCTTTACTCCATTTAACTAGCAACCTCTTAAGTTCATATCTATCCTGGCAAGCAAAAATAGCTGCAGAAGATTCTGCATCAAAAAGATAACCCTCAGGAATAGCAGGCATATTCTCATCATCACTATCATCATCGTATTCAGGTTCAATAATTTCTCTTTCTCTAGACCTAGCAATTTGCTCATCAATAAATTCACCAAGGGGCACAGTAGTATCAAGCATAGAAGTAGTTTCATCATAAGTATCATGCATAGCAGAAGTGGCATCATCAATAACATGCGACATATCAGAATTCATAGCAGTAGCAGGTTTAGGTGTCGCAAGCTTACTTATAACAGAAGGAGAATCTAGTGCAGAGCTAGATGGCAGTTCCTTACCTCCCCTCGTAGTTGAGGGCAAAATAGTAGTTCGATCGTCTTTCAAGTTCTTCATAGTGTCCAGCAGATATAAATCCCAAGTGACTCAAAGAATAGAGCTATGCTCCCCGGCAACGGCGCCAGAAAAAGGTCTTGATAACCCACAAGTATAGGGGATCGCAACAGTTTTCGAGGGTAGAGTATTCAACCCAAATTTATTGATTCGACACAAGGGGAGCCAAAGAATATTCTCAAGTATTAGCAGCTGAGTTGTCAATTCAACCACACCTGGAAACTTAGTATCTGCAGCAAAGTGTTTAGTAGCAAAGTAATATGATAGTGGTGGTAACGGTAACAAAAGTAAAGACAGCAAAAGTAATGTTTTTGGTATTTTGTAGTGATTGTAACAGTAGCAACGGAAAAGTAAATAAGCGAGAACCAGTATATGGAAAACTCGTAGGCACCGGATTAGCGATGGATAATTATGCCGGATGCGGTTCGTCATGTAACAGTCATAACATAGGGTGACACAGAACTAGCTCCAGTTCATCAATGTAATGTAGGCATGTATTCCGTATATAGTCATACGTGCTTATGGAAAAGAACTTGCATGACATCTTTTGTCCTACCCTCCCGTGGCAGCGGGGTCCTATTGGAAACTAAGGGATATTAAGGCCTCCTTTTAATAGAGAACCGGAACAAAGCATTAGCACATAGTGAATACATGAACTCCTCAAACTATGGTCATCACCGGGAGTGGTCCCGATTATTGTCACTTCGGGGTTGCCGGATCATAACACATAGTAGGTGACTATAGACTTGCAAGATAGGATCAAGAAGACACATATATTCATGAAAACATAGTAGGTTCAGATCTAAAATGATGGCACTCGGGCCCTAGTGACAAGCATTAAGCATAGCAAAGTCATAGCAACATCAATCTCAGAACATAATGGATACTAGGGATCAAACCCTAACAAAATTAACTCGATTACATGATAAATCTCATCCAACCCATCATTGTCCAGCAAGCCTAGATGGAATTACTAACGCACGGCGGTGAGCATCATGAAATTGGTGATGGAGGACGGTTGATGATGACGACGGCGACGAATCCCCCTCTCCGGAGCCCCGAACGGACTCCAGACCAGCCCTCCCGAGAGAGATTAGGGCTTGGCGGCGGCTCCGTATTGTAAAATGCAATGATTTCTTCTCTCTGATTTTTTTCTCCCCGAAAGCCACTATATAGAGTTGGAGTTGGCGTCGGAGGGCCACCAGGGGGCCCATGAGGTAGGAGGGCGCGCCCAGGGGGGCGCGCCCAGGGGGGCGCGCCCCCCACCCTCGTGGACAGGATGTGGGCCCCTTAGCCTTCATCTTTGGCGACGATTTTTTATTGTTTTTTCTAAGGTGTTCCGTGGAGCTTCAAGTCATTCCAAGAACTTTTATTTTCTGCACATAAAACAGCACCATGGCAATTCTGCTGAAAACAGCATCAGTCCGGGTTAGTTCCATTCAAATCATACAAGTTACAGTCCAAAACAAGGGCAAAAGTGTTTGGAACAGTAGATACGACGGAGACGTATCAGCCGTCCACCCTGACATACGGCCGGAAGGGCATCGGAGGGGCGATGGAGAATGCGGCCGGATGTGGAGTGGATGATCGCGCTTCCAGATGATGCGGATGACGAGCCTGCCTCGGTGGGGGGTAGTTGGACGGCTGACACGCGGGCCTGAAACAAACGGCGCGAGGATGCATGGGTGTCCGTTTGACCACAAAGGCCGCTTCAATTTTTGTCAAGAATGGGACGGGCCAGACACGAAACATACAGATTTTACGGATGCGGTCGCGCGTTGGGATGTGTTGTCTATCCGAATGACCCAAAATGAACACACGCGGACCATACCAGATGGGTCTGTGTTGGAGTTGGCCTTATCCATATCGAGCTTGGGGTTGGGTTGGAGTCTGCCAGTCTACCACGGTCGGATCGGAACAATCATACATTGTACTAGCATACCCATGGACCTACGAAGTATAATGGAGCAGCTCTACCTCGGCCACGTCCTGTACCAACTTTCCTTCCAGTCCTTGTCCCCTTCATGCATATGAGCTACTACACTCGTGCAGCAGCGCTAATTAACCTCATAGTGCAGCGCCTTCATCATAGGCGTTGCACTATTAAGTATATTCAAAACTTGCTATCCGATGTGTTACTAAGTCTATATGTAGCGCCTTTGAGTTAGGCGTTGCACATTCCAGTGTAGCGCCTTTCTGTTAGGCGCTGCACAATTAGGAATGGGACCCAGATTGGTCCCGGGGTGCCACGCTGGTCAGAAGTGTAACGCCTGTCAGCTAGGCGCTACACAGTGCAGTGTGGCGCCTAGCTTTCGGGTGCTACATAAAAGGGTTAGCGGAGCAAAAAAAATTCAAAGACAGTTCAATTTGTGAATTCTTTTCGTGTAGAGGTAAAATTTGTCGTTTTTGCCATATGTAAGAAGATAGGTCTAATCATTTCAGCAAAGCTCTCAAAATCCTCATCATCCTTTTTCTTGGATGGCTTAGGAGGAAAAGGCATGGGTTTCTGAACCCATGGTTCTCTTTCTTTACCGTGCTTCCTAGCAACAAAGTCACTCTTATCGTAACGTTGATTCTTTGATTGTGGGTTATCAAGATCAACAGAAGATTCAATTTCTACATCATTATTATTGCCAGGTTGAGCATCAACATGAACATTATCATTAGCATTATCACTGGGTTCATGTTCATCACCAGATTGTGCTTCGGCATCAGAGATAGAAATATCATTGGGATTCTCAGGTGTGCCTACAACAGGTTCACTAGAAGCATGCAAAGTCCTATCATTTTTCTTTTTCTTCTTTTTAGAAGGACTAGGTGCCTCTGAATTATTTCTCTGAGAATCTTGCTCAATTCTCTTAGGGTGGCCTTCAGGATACAAAGGTTCCTGGGTCATTTTACCAGTTCTAGTAGCCACTCTAACAGCAAAATCATGTTTATTATTTAATTCATCGAGCAAATCACTTTAAGCTTTAAGTACTTGTTCTGCTTGAGTGGTAACCATAGAAGCATATTTACTAATGAGTTTAAGTTCACCTTTAACTCTAGCCATATAATCACTCAAGCGTCAAATCATGTAAGCATTACTATTTAATTCTCTACCAACATAAGCATTGAAATTTTCTTGTCTAGCCATAAAGTCATCAAATTCATCCAAACATTGGCTAGGAAACTTAGTAGACAGGATTTCAACTTTATCATATCTATAGAGAGAATTTACCTTTACTACATGTGTTGGGTTATCAACACCATGTGTTTCTTCAATAGGTGGTATATTAGGACCATGTATTTCTTCAACAGGAGGTAAATTCTTAACATCTTCAGCTTTCATACCTTTTTCTTTCATAGATTTCTTTGCCTCTTGCATATCTGCAGGACTGAGAAATAGAACACCCCTCTTCTTCGGAGTTGGTTTAGGAGTTGGCTCAGGAATTGGCTTAGGAATTGGCTCAGGAAGAGTCCAATTATTTTCATTAATCAACATATTATTCAATAACAATTCAGCTTGATCGACTGTTCTTTCCCTGAAAACACAACCAGCACAACTATCCAAGTGGTCCTTGGAAGCATCGGTTAGTCCATTATAAAAGATATCAAGTATTTCATTTTTCTTAAGAGGATGATCAGGCAAAGCATTAAGTAACCGGAGAAGCCTCCCCCAAGCTTGTGGGAGACTCTCTTCTTCAATTTGCACAAAATTATATATTCCCCTCAAGGCAGCTTGTTTCTATGAGCAGGGAAATATTTAGCAGAGAAGTAATAAATCATATCCTGGGGACTACGCACACAACCAGGATCAAGAGAATTAAACCAAGTTTTAGCATCACCCTTTAATGAGAACGGAAATATCTTAAGGATATAATAGTAGCGAGATTTCTCATCATTAGTGAACAGGGTGGATATATCATTCAATTTAGTAAGATGTGCCACAACAGTTTCAGATTCATAGCCATAAAAAGGATCAGATTCAACCAAAGTAATTATCTCGGGATCAACAGAGAATTCATAATCCTTATCCGTAACAAAGATAGGTGAAGTAGCAAAAGCAGGGTCATAGTTCATTCTAGCATTTAGAGATTTCTGTTTCAGTTTAGCTAATAACTTCTTAAGATGAGATCTATCATTGCAAGGAAGAATATCTCTAGTAGTTTCTTCATCCATAACATAACCCTCAGGAGCAACATGCAATTCATACTTAGGGGGAGAACCTTCATCATCACTATCTTCAATAAATTCATTTTCAAAAATTTCATTCTCTCTAGCCCTAGCAAGTTCATCAAGAAATTCACCTAATGGCACAGTAGTATCAAGCACAGAAGTAGTTCCATCATAAGTATCATGCATAGTACAGATGGCATCATCAATAACATGCGACATATTAGAATTAATAGCAGAAGCAGGTTTAGGTGTCGCAAGCTTACTCATAACAGAAGGAGAATCTAGTGCAGAGCTAGATGGCAGTTCCTTACCTCCCCTCGTAGTTGAGGGATAAATCTTAGTTCTTTCGTCTTTCAAGTTCCTCATAGTGATCAGCAGATATAAATCCCAAGTGACTCAAAGAATAGAGCTATGCTCCTTGGCAATGGCACCAGAAAATAGTCTTGATAACCCACAAGTATAGGGGATCGCAACAGTTTTCGAGGGTACACCCAAATTTATTGATTCGACACAAGGGGAGCCAAAGAATATTCTCAAGTATTAGCAGTTGAGTTGTCAATTCAACCACACCTGGATAACTTAATATCTGCAGCAAAGTATTTAGTAGCAAAGTAGTATGGAGGTAACGGTAACAGTAGCAGTTTTGTAGTGATTGTAACAGTAGCAACGGTAAAGTAAATAAGCAAAGCAAAATATGTGAAAAGCTCGTAGGCATTGGATCAGTGATGGATAATTATGTCGTATGTGGTTCCATCATATAACAGTTATAACATAGGGTGACACAGAACTAGCTCCAGTTCATCAATATAATGTAGGCATGTATTTCAAATATAGTCATACGTGCTTATGGAAAAGAACTTGCATGACATCTTTTGTCCTACCCTCCCGTGGCAGCGGGGTCCTAGTGGAAACTAAGGGATATTAAGGCCTCCTTTTAATAGAGTACCGGACCAAAGCATTAACACATAGTGAATACATGAACTCCTCAAACTACAGTCATCACCGAGAAGTATCCCGATTATTGTAACTTCGGGGTTGTCGGATCATAACACATAATAGGTGACTATAGACTTGCAAGATAGGATCAAGAACTCACATATAATCATGAAAACATAATAGGTTCAGACCTGAAATCATGGCACTCGGGCCCTAGTGACAAGCATTAAGCATAGCAAAGTCATAGCAACATCAATCTCAGAACATAGTGGATACTAGGGATCAAACCCTAACAAAACTAACTTGATTACATGGTAAATCACATCCAACCCATCACCGTCTAGCAAGCCTATGATGGAATTACTCACGTACAACAGTGAGCATCGTGAAATTGGTGATGGAGGATAGTTGATGATGACGATGGCGACGAATCCCCCTCTCCGGAGCCCTGAACGGACTCCAAGTCAGCCCTCCCGATAGAGATTAGGGCTTGGCGGCAGCTCCGTATCGTTAAACGCGATGAAACTTTCTCTCTGATTTTTATCTCCACGAAAGCAAATATATGGAGTTGGAGTTGAGGTCGGTGGACGTCCAGGGGGCCCACGAAGCAGGGGGCGCGCCCTAGGGGAGGGGGCGCGCCCCCCACCCTGGTGGACAGGGTGTGGGCCCCCTAACGTTGATTCTTTCGCCAGTATTTTTTATTAATTCTGAAAAGTTGATCCGTGGATTTTCAGGTCATTCCGAGAACTTCTATTTCTACACAAAAATAACACCATGGCAGTTCTACTAAAAACTGCGTCAGTCCGAGTTAGTTCCATTCAAATCATGCAAGTTAGAGTCCAAAACAAGGGCAAAAGTGTTTGGAAAAGTAGATGCGGCGGAGACATATCAAAGGCTCACCCTCCCACAACTATCATCTACTTGAGAGACCCTTGGAGCTCCATCACATGGATCTCTTCGGGACTCCATCCTTTGATAGTCTTGGAGGTAGGAAGTATTGCTTGGTGATTGTGGATGATTATTAAAGATACACTTGGGTATATTTCTTCAAGAGGAAGAGTGAGACTCAACAAACTATCATCGACTTTGCAAATGAAGCTCAACGTCAATATATTGCAAAGATCTTGACAATAAGAATTGACAACGGCACCGAGTTCAAGAACTACACCTTCGATGAGTTCCTTAGTGATGAGGGGATCAAGCATCAATATTCCACACCTTACACCCCTCAACAAAATGGTGTAGCGGAGAGGAAGAATCAAACATTGATGGACGCGGCAAGGACCATGATGGCGGAGTTCAAGTCTCCCTACAACTTTTGGGCCAAAGCCATCAACACCTTGCCATGCATCCAATCGACTCTATCTCCACAAGGGCTTGAACAAGACTCCATATGAGATACGTACCGGTAACAAGCCCAACCTCAAGTACTTCCGGGTGTTCGGTTGTGAGTGTTTCATTCTCAAGAAAGGTGTTCGTTTGTCTAAATTTGAGGCTAGAGCTCATGAGGGCATATTTGTTGGTTATGCTACAAACTCTCATGCTTATCGTGTCCTCAACAAGTCCATGAGACTCATTGAGGAGACGTGTAACATGGAGTTTGACGAGAATAACGGCTCCCAAGTGGAGCAAAGTGGTACTTGTGATGTAGGTGATGAAATTCCTCCCCAAGCCATAAGAAGAATGGGCATTGGTCATATCCTACCCATTGAGGAACCCCTTGTGGCCGAAGAAGAACTACAAAAAAAGACACATCCGTACATTTTGGGCCGAACGAAAAAAAATTCTGTCATACATATGACACTTCTATGACGATAATTGTGACAAAACCCGGTATCATCATAGATGTGGTGGGCTCCTACTTCTATGACAAAAAATCATGACAGAAAATGGGCTTTTCGTCCTGGGCGGTCCGGAGACGCAGCTGCATGACATTCTTTGGGCCGTCCATGACGGAAAAACCGTGGTAGAAGCGAGGGCGAGGAAAATTTCGGGGAGTTCCCGGTTACGGTGGGTGGTCCGGGCCGAGCGATGCGTGTTTCTCTTGTACACGTACGCGCGTGTGTGTGAGGCGTTGGCTCTAACTGAACCCGAGTGAGGCGTTGGGCTCTAACTGAACTCGAGCGATTGCACTATAGGCTACGCATTACTGAACCCGAGCGATCGATTGATGGCTGTTAACTAAACCCGATCGAGCGATTCCTTCGCTGCTGCTGCTAACTGAAGCCGATCGATTGGATGAACAGTGAGCGTTGCGGGGGGGTTTGGATGAACAGTGAGTGGTGGGGGTGGATGCAGTACCCCGTGGCGTTGCCCCTGGATGAACAGGACGACCCCGTGGAGGGCTGGATGAACAGTAGACGATAGAGGGGTTCCCGTGGAGGGGTGGTTGAACACTAGCCGGTGGAGTAGCGCACGGTGGAGGCTGGATGAACGGTAGCCCGTGGAGGATGGAGGAGGTCGACGGCGGAGATGAACAGTATCCCGTGGAGTCCTGTTTTGCGGTACGCCACACCCCTCCCGATGAACAGGACCCCCATTTCGACAGTAGCGCTCCAACACAAGTCTGTTTCGTCCGTTTTGCGGTACGCCACACCCCTCCCGATCAACAGGACCCCCGTTTCGACTGTACGAGGTCCGTTTCGTCCGTTTTGTGGTACACCACACCCCTCCTGATCAATAGGACCCCCATTTCGACCATTGGAGGTCCATTTCCTCCGTTTTGCGGTACGCCGGACCCCTCCCAATGAACAGGATCCCGTTTTGAACGTGGCCGGTCGAACACAAGGTTGTTTCCTCCATTCTACGGTACGCCAGGCCTCGTTTCCATCGCTTGTTTTGTCCAAGCCCTCCTGATGAACACGACCACGCATTCCGTTCTAACCCAGCCGGTTGGCTCCCACGCGTTCCGTTGCCTCTCGATGAACACGACGCATTCCATTGCCTCCCTATGAACACGACGACGACGATGTTTCTCTGTTCCGACCCAGCCATGTACACGAGCCCTGGCCGTACGTATGCGTGAGTAGGCGTTCGAGACCCCGCCCGTATGTACACATATGTGGCCGTATTTTCTTTCTTGCACCCTAGCCAATGTACGTATGTGTAGATGCTACGTGCGCGCCTCTACTACGACACGTGCGCGCCCCGACATCGACTAGTATGTACGTACACGTTCGCGACCAGAATGACAATGCTATGTACGCTTCGGCCAGGTGGGTCCCAACTGTCAGGCACTTCCTTGCCTGCGAAGATGTAGCTGGTGGGTCCCAGCAATCAGGGGGGAGAATCGTTTTTTTTTTGCACTGACGCACTTCCTTGCATGCGAAGGTGTAGCTGGTGGGTCCCAGCAGTCAGGGGGGTGAATCGTTTTGTATTTTTTTTTGCCCGGACGCACTTCCTTGCGTGCGAAGGTGTAGCTGGTGGGTCCCAGCAGTCAGGACGGAAACGTTTTTTCGCGACATATGGTGGCCCATCCGGTGGGTCTCCGCTGTCAGGTGGAGGAATAATTATTTTGAGGGTAATAAGGAGGCACTTCCTTGCGGCTGTCGTGGACCCAGCTGTCAGCCTTGCCACATATAGTACTCTTCCAACGGAAGTCGGTCGTTGACCACATTGACCATGCCGCACCGAGAGCACCATGGCAGTGGACGACAATGAGGCCTAGGAAGGGACAACGCGGAGCCAAGGAAGACGCAGCAGTGGATGCCCACGCGAAGAGGAGTACAAGGGTTCACTAGTTCGGCTGCGGTGTGAGGCTGCTGTCGCCGGAGAATAACAGGGGGTGTGGGTGAGTAGAGGGATGGCCTGGCCAGTGGTGGGAGTAGTAGGGGGCAGTGAGGCCTCCGCCGCATCGCAGCTGGCCACGGGAGGCAGGAGCATGAGGCACGACTGGCGCTGGCTTGGGCGGCTGGAGCAAGAAGACCAGAGGTTGAAGAAACACTACGGCAGTTGGATGGACATCATACGGTCACTGGAGCTAGAATCGTGCATCTTGACTAAGTTGACAAATCCCTCCATCCCCGTCAACTTAGTAGGCCCACAAGTCAGCCTGCCACTATACCGGGTCCCAGCTAATAGGGGGAGTATTCATTTTTTTGTGCGTAATAAGGAGGCACTTCCTTGCATGCGAAGATATAGCTGGTGGGTCCGAGCTGTTAGTGGCGGTAATGTTTTTTTCGCGAAATACAGAGGCTCTTTCGGTGGGTCCCTGATGTCAGGTGGAGGAATCATTATTTTGCACGTAATAAGGAGGCATTTCCTTGCGTGAGGCCGTGGACCCAGCTGTCGGCCTCTCCACGTACAGTCCACTTCTAATGCATGTTGGTCGTTGACCATGTTAACCAGGCCGCGCCGAGAGCACCAGGGCGGTGGACGACGGCGAGGCCTAGGAAGGGAACGACACGGAGGCAGGGAAGACTCGGCAGTTGTTTCCCACATGGAGGGGAGTATGATTGTACGAGGGTTTACTGGTTCGTCTGCCGTCGTCGGAGAATAACAGCAGGTGTGGGTGAGTAGAGGGATGGCTAGGCCAGCGATGGGAGTATGGTGGGGCGGTGAGGCCTGCGCGGCAGCACAGACGACCGCGGGGAGGAGGCAGCAGGCAGTCCCGCCGGCGCTTGTTTGAGCGGCTGGAGCAGGAAGAGCAGAGATTGAGGAAGCACGATGGTCGTTGGATGGACATCGTACAGTCACTGGAGCTAGAATCGTTCATATTGACTAAGTTGACAAAGCCCTTCGTCCCTGTCAACTTAGTAGACCCACAAGTCAGTCTACCACCATGGTGGGTCCCAGCTAGCAGGAGGAGTATTCATTTTTTTGTGCGTAATAAGGAGGCACTTCCGGTGGGTCCGAGCTGACAGTTGGGGGGCGTTTTTTCGCGACATACGGTGGTCCGTCTGGTGGGTCCCAGCAGTCAGGGGGAAACTTTTTTTTGCGAAATACGGTGGCCCGTCCGATAGGTCCCAGCAGTCAGGGGGAAACATTTTTTTCGCGAAATACTTCTGGCCCGTCCGGTGGGTCCCTGCTGTCAGGTGGAGGAATAATTATTTTGCGCGTAATAAGGAGGCACTTCCTTGCGGCTGCCGTGCACCCAGCTGTCAGCCTCTCAAGGTCCAGTACTCTTCCGATGGAAGTCGGTCGTTGACCACATTGACCACGCCACACCGAGAGCACCACGGCGGTGGACGACGGCGAGGCCTAGGAAGGGGACGACGCGGAGCCGGGGAAGACGCGGCAGTGGATGCCCACACGGAGAGGAGTACGAGGGTTCACTGGTTCGGCTGCGGTGTGAGGCTGCCATCACCGCAGAATAACAGGGGGAGTGGGTGAGTGGAGGGATGGCCGGGCCAGTGGTGGGAGTAGTATGGGGGCGGTGAGGCCTCCGCGGCAGCACAGCCGGCCATGGGAGGCAGGAGCATGCGGCACGACCGGCGCTGCTTTGGGCGGCTGGAGCAAGAAGACCAGAGGTTGAAGAAGGACTACGGCTGTTGGATGGACATCGTTAACCACGCCGCGTCGAGAGCACCAGGGCGGTGGACGATGGAAAGGCCTACGAAGGGAACGACATGGAGTCAGGGAAGACACGGCAGTGGCTGCCCACGTGGTGGAGAGTACGAGGGTTGACTGGTTAGGCTGTCATCGCCGGAAAATAACAGGAGGTGTGGGTGAGTAGAGGGATAGACAGGCCAGGGATGCGAGTATGATGGGGCCGTGAGGCCTACCCGGCAGCACAACCGGCCACGGGAGGCGGGAGCAGGCAGTTCCGATGGCGTTGGTTTGGGCGGCTTGGGCAGGAAGATCAGAGACTGGAGAAGCATGATTGTCGTTAGATTGACATCTAACGGTCTGACGTTGGTAGAGTCGATTGTTGACTAAGTTTGTTTTTTGAGAAACCTTGTGTACGCATGAACTTAGTAGGCCCACAAGTCAGCCTCCAAATCTGTGGCGGACAACATAAATCCCATTTGCTATTTTTTATAATTTGCAGCCCATTTGTTAATTCTTAAGTAAATTATTAGAGCCCATTTTCTGCCCAGGACCACGGTCAAAAAGTTCAACCTTATTTTGCATATTTCGGTGGAGTCCGAACTGTTCTAATCCCAAAATGATAAACATTTTTTAAGAACTTATTGATTTGCCAAAAAATTCATTTTGTTTTTGTAAGTAAATAAGACGTGGGACAATTGAGTTGGTTTAAGGGAAAACCAGTATAAAAAAATCAGCGTTGGGTGCAAAAAAACAAAAAAAATAAGGATCTAAATATGAAAAGGGAATTTTATGTGTTTTCGATATAATGATACGTGTATATGAACTAGTAAAACTATAGGTAGAGATTAGGAAACGTATGTAGGACATGCGTTTCCAGAGGAAAATAGAACTGGGTTGTGTGTTTGATTCAGTAAAAAAACTGCCTGCGGATGTTGTTAGACAAAATATAACTAACGATGGCGGGCCAGAGGCCAGTAGATACATGTTGGATCTTTGTGCCCCGTTGTCGTCATCGGCTAGGACTGTTAAAAACAAAACCAACCCTGGGCAGTCTACAGCCTAGTTGAAACTTGCTCGACCTGAAAAAACAATATACGTGATCAATAAACGTGAGAATTCTGCAAGTACAGACTGATAACTGGGATGCAGCAGGGATATTGTTTTTTCATCGTGATAATAAGTGCATGCACTTGTTTTGAAAAAAATGGAGAATTGGGAATTCGAACGACATGTGCTTATGCTACCCATCAAATAAAAATTAGGTGCCTGAAAATTTGTTTTGAAACAAATGATTCAGCTTTATATCCACGTCGACCCACGGCATGATGGTTGGAAGAAAATGCAAGTTCATACCAAAAGATCGTTAACAACAGTACCAACTTGCGGACAACAAGGTAGTACAACTACCAATACAAAACTAACTTATAATCATTTTACTCCTGGCCCTAGTGTTCGTCTGGTAGAAAATCTTGCAGAGGACCAGCTCCCGCTCCTTCTCTTGCTCCAAGTGCCCGAGGTGGTACTGGTGCATCACCCAGTTGGTCCTCTGCTGGTCGAAGTTCTTGTTTGTGTGCAGCACCAGAACCTTTTTTGCTGCCCGTCTGTCGGCCGTTGACCATCACCGGCAAGGTATTGCCGATCTTGTGCCACATCGCGTGCATGCTGCACTCTGACTGTATCTTGCGACGCGTCCATGTGCCCCTTTTGAACGCCCTGGAATTGCGCTGGAAGAAATGCTTCCTTAGGCCACTCAATGTGATACCTACAGTATTGTGGAATACATGTTTTAGTGT
Source organism: Triticum aestivum (assembly GCF_018294505.1). Lineage (NCBI taxonomy): Eukaryota > Viridiplantae > Streptophyta > Magnoliopsida > Poales > Poaceae > Triticum > Triticum aestivum. Next base: position 674,892,684 of record NC_057807.1, on the reverse strand, counting down.
ACGTAGTTGGCATTTTCATAACATCTTTGGCATGTTGCAGTCACTTGTTTCACTTTTTTATTAACTGTCAAATTGTAATTGCTTCACCAGGTCTATGTCTAAAAAGAAAAATAGAGCTATAAACAAAGGAATATGTTTGTGCAAGTAGACGGCCGATCGGTGTCTTACCTGGAAGTTTCTCAGGTTGGGTGTAGCATATGCCGTGCTCGCTGTCAATGGTTGGTATGAACAAATCGATGAGAGACTGAAATCTCGTGCTGTCAGCACTCACTTTGGCCTCAAGGTGCTCGATCAGCTCCTGATCCGTGGGATCAAACTTGACGCCAGTCGACAGCACCGGCCAATCCTTCTTCGACTTGCATCAGTAATTCCAGTTATATGGTACTCAATGTATGATCAATTGACTGTTTTAAGTGAATGATGAAAGATTTCGACAGATAAGTGGTACTCCAAATCTGAAGTCCAGAATACCCGAACACGCCACCGGGATTCTTGTGTCACCTCACGCGCAGCGTGTTGTCACGTCAATTCAATGTGTGGACATGGTGAATAATTTGATCGACGTATACTAGTACTGCTACAGTACTACTTACTAGTCGTATTTAGTGTCACAATTTATACATAGGTTTAACTAATAAGTACGCACTTGAGGCCTAACTCAACATCTCCATCATCATTATCAGTACATCCTACGTAGGTGAGTTAGGATGCACTTGATCCCAGGAAGGTATCTATCCTTCAAACCAGAGAAGTGCTTCAAACTAACAACAGTACATGATATCCAACAAAAGAGGGTCGTGCTACAGCAGCAGAATACATGGCTCAGTCTAGATATCAGCACGAATCAAGTTGTGCATATTTGCTGTTGGCATTAACCACATCGTCGCATGTCGGGTTTGCAAAAGCCATCCATCGCATGGAAGCTTGATGCCTTTCACACACTGAAGATTATCTGGCAACAAGCTATGTCGACGAATCTCTGGATATGGTGATTCATGAAACCCATGGTATGATCTGTAAACACAGTCCCCCTCGCGAATGGAAGTTGCATAGCACGATAATCATCACCGGTGATATGATTGATGATTGGTTGGATGATCGGATAATTGAGCCCGAGGAACAAGGAGTGGTTGCCGAGGCTGTAAACCCGCCTCCAGTTGAATACGCCTGGCCCAACGGAGCTGGAATCTTTCTCGAACACGAAGCAGCCATAGCCATCAATGTCAAGAATGCCCCATGCATTGTACTGTATGTGGTTTGATGTAATGGTTTGGTCAATTTGGTATGTACGAATGAGCATCAAATGACCGCCGTCAGCTGAACGAGCGATAAACCACCACCCATCGGCAGGTATGCTTCCAGGTCCTGGAATCATGAACGCTGGCGCATTTGTGTCTGTTGCAACAATTCAAATTGGAGACCAAAAGGACAAAAATAAACAATCACGTTCAGAGTATGTGTGGAATTAAGATTATTATAATAGTGACACATATCATGGACAGAGAATTGCAATGTTGTGGTCATAATCATACCCCAAGTTAAAAAAATAAGCTAATGGCTTTCATATTCTGCAATATGTCATGGTTCAAACATCATGTAACAATGAGAGGAAAACAGCTATGACAGCGCCTACTCATATTCTACCATAGCACTTACTACTACTGTTCTCATATCAACTATAAGCAATAACATGTGTTGTTATAAAAATCTTGTAAACGAGAGTAACATATAGCGATCATGATGTTATGCTCATAATATGTATTCTAACAATCATTAGATGCCAATTGTTCTCATATCAACTCTAACAATAACATGTGTGGTCATAAAAATCTAGGAAATGAGAGGGACATATAGCAATGATGTGGTTATATACATGCTATGTATTCTAAATTTGTAACAAATGAATAGGCAGTCGTATTCATAAGGTAAAGATAAGATGAGATAGAACAATTACACGATGATAGATTCCACCAGTATAGGCAGCCAATATGTGCGTCGACCGCGTAAACGATGACATCGTGCACTATAGCATCAGACAAAAATGTTGCCTCAACAGGATTGATGATGAGCCATAACCATGTATGGCGGTCGGATTCCAGATAGACTAATCACATGTTGAACAAGGCAATGAGCTTGTAATCCATGTAGTCTTCTGATGGTGTGGGCACTTCGCAGATTACAACTTTCTGCAAACAGAGGTCGAGCCAAAAGCTTGACGCTTCTCATGCATAGTAGGCAGGAGTGTCCGGCGGGCCGCGAGGCTCGATGGCGGCAGTATCCAATGATGGAAGGGTGATGAGGGAGTCCTGGATTAAGGGGTGTCCGGAGAGCCGGACTACCATCATCGGCCGAACTATCATCGGCCGAACTATCATCATCGACCGGACTCCAAGACTATGAAGATACAAGATTGAAGACTTCGTCCCGTGTCCGGAGGGGACATTCCTTGGCGTGGAAGGCAAGCTTGGCGATGCGGATATGTAGATCTCCTACCATTGTAACCGACTCTATGTAACCCTAGCCCTCTCCGGTGTCTATATAAACCGGGTGGCTTTAGTCCGTAGGACACAACCAACATCAACCCAACAACAATCATACCATAGGCTAGCTTCTAGGGTTTAGCCTCCTTGATCTCGTGGTAGATCCACTCTTGTAAACATCCACAATATCAATATCAATCAAGCAGGACGTAGGGTTTTACCTCCATCAAGAGGGCCCGAACCTGGGTAAAACATCGTGTCCCTTGTCTCCTGTTACCATCCGCCTAGACGCACAGTTCGGGACCCCCTACCCGAGATCCGCCGGTTTTGACACCGACATTGGTGCTATCATTGAGAGTTCCTCTGTGTCGTCACCGATAGGCTTGATGGCCTCTTCAATCAACAACGACGCAGTCCTGGGTGAGACTTTTCTCCCCGGACAGATCTTCGTATTCGGCGGCTTCGCACTGCAGGCCAACTCACTTGGCCATCTGGAGCAGATCGAAAGCTACGCCCATGGCCGTCAGGTCAGGTTTGGAAGTCTAAACTTCACGGCCGATATCCGCGGGGACTTGATCCTCGATGGATCCGAGCCGCAGCCAAGTGCGCCGCACTGTCACGATGGGCACGACCTAACTCTGCCGCTGGACAGCGCTTTGGAGGCCGCAGGCGAATCCGCTCCGACCCATAGTCCGGAGCCGATCGTGCAGATCAAGGACGGATGGCTGGACACCGCCTCGGGAGCTACAACCTCTACGGTGATGGAGCCAAACACTGACCTTGTCCCGCATAAAGCTCATGACTCTGAGGTGCCGGACTCCCTACCAGACTCCGAACCTCCTGCGCCCCTGCCAGTCGAATCCGATGGGGCGCCGATCATGGAATTCACCGCTGCAGACATCTTTCAGCACTCACCCTTCGGCGACATCTTAAATTCGCTAAAGCACCTCTCGCTATCCGGAGAGCCCTGGCTGGACTACGGCCAGGATGGTTGGGACGCGGACGACGAAGAAATTCAGAGCCCACCCACCACCGACTTCGTAGCCACCGTCGACGATCTAACCGACGTACTCGACTATGACTCCGAAGACATCGACGGTATGGACGATGATGCCGGAGACTATCAAGAACCAGTGCCTACGGGACACTGGAAGACCACCTCATCATACGACATATACATGGTGGACACCCCAAAAGATAGGGACGGCGAAGAAGCAGCGGAGGCAGATTCCTTAAAGAAACAGCCCAAGCGCCGACGTCAGCGGCGCCGCTCTAAATCCCGCCACAGCAAGAATGGAGATTCCGGCACAGGAGATAATGACACCCCTGAAAGTGCCGAAGATAACCCCCTCCAGCAAGATTCAGCGCAGGAGGAGGCAGAAGCAAGCCCTCATGAGAGGGCGGCAGACGAAGAGGTCGAGGATGATAATTACATACCTCCCTCCGGAGACGAGGCAAGCCTCGACGACGACGAATTCGTCGTGCCTGAGGATCCCGTCGAACAAGAGCGTTTCAGACGCAGGCTAATGGCCACAGCAAATAGTCTAAAGGAAAAGCAGCAACAGCTTCAAGCTGATCAAGACCTGCTGGCCGACAGATGGACCGAGGTCCTCGCGGCCGAAGAGTATGAACTCGAACGCCCCTCCAAAATCTACCCAAAACGCAAGTTGCTCCCCCGACTAGAGGAAGAAGCATACAAACCGGTAGCACTAGCGCACAATACGGCAGACCGGCCACCTCGTGGCCGCGATAGAGAGGCATGTAAGCCCTCCACCAAAACCGTACCCAGGCACCGCTCAAAAAGCGCGAGGCCACGGGGGAACGCGCCGGACTTGCGGGACATATTGGAGGACAAGGCAAGACAATCCAGATCTATCTATGGATCACGTGGGTGCCCCAAGACCCACGACAAATACCGTCGTGCCGGATACAACTAGTCCGGCCGGGCCGAACACAGCAGACAACGCTCTCTTGAGCTACGCCGCGACATTGCGCAATACAGAGGTGCCGCACACCCACTATGCTTCACTGATGAAGTAATGGATCATCAAATCCCTGAAGGGTTTAAACCCGTTAACATCGAATCCTATGATGGCACAACAGACCCCGCGGTTTGGATTGAGGATTATATCCTTCATATACATATGGCCCGCGGCGACGATCTTCACGCCATCAAATATCTCCCGCTCAAGCTTAATGGACCAGCTCGGCATTGGCTTAACAGCCTGCCTGCAGAGTCAATTGGATGCTGGGAAGACCTGGAAGCCGCATTCCTCGACAACTTCCAGGGCACATATGTGCGACCACCGGACGCAGATGACCTAAGCCACATAATCCAGCAGCCAGACGAATCGGCCAGGCAATTCTGGACACGGTTCTTAACAAAGAAAAATCAAATCGTCGACTGTCCGGATGCGGAGGCCCTTGCTGCCTTCAAACATAACATCCGCGACGAGTGGCTTGCCCGGCACCTAGGACAGGAGAAGCCGAAATCCATGGAAGCCCTCACATCACTCATGACCCGCTTTTGTGCGGGAGAGGATAGCTGGCTAGCTTGCAGCAACAACCTCAGCAAAAATGCTGGCAGTCCGGATACCAAGGACCGCAATGGCAGGTCGCGTCGAAACAAAAACAAACTCCGCATTAACGGTGACAGAAATGAGGATACGGCAGTCAACGCCGGATTCCGAGGCTCCAAACCCGGTCAACGGAAGAAGCCATTTAAAAGAACTACTCCGGGCCCGTCCAATTTGGACCGAATACTCGACCGCTCTTGTCAAATACAGCGAACCCCCGAAAGGCCAGCTAACCACACCAACAAAGATTGTTGGGTATTCAAGCAGGCGGGCAAATTAATTGCCGAAAACAATGACAAGGGGCTACACAGCGATGACGAGGAAGAGACCCGGCCGCCGAACAACAGAGGACAGAAGGGATTCCCCCCTCAAGTTCGGACGGTAAATATGATATACGCAACGCATATACCCAAGAGGGAGCGGAAGCGTGCACTAAGGGACGTATACGCGATGGAGCCAGTCGCCCCAAAATTCAACCCATGGTCCTCTTGCCCGATCACTTTCGATCAAAGAGACCATCCGACCAGTATCCGCCATGGCGGATTCGCCGCATTGGTTTTAGACCCAATCGTTGATGGTTTTCACCTCACGAGAGTCCTGATGGACAGCGGCAGTAGCCTGAACCTACTTTATCAGGATACAGTGCGCAAGATGGGCATAGACCCTTCAAGGATTAAACCTACAAAGACAACCTTCAAAGGCGTCATACCAGGTGTTGAGGCCAATTGTACGGGCTCAGTCACACTGGAAGTGGTCTTCGGATCCCCGGATAATTTCCGAAGCGAGGAGTTAATCTTCGATATAGTCCCGTTCCGCAGTGGCTATCACGCTCTGCTCGGACGAACCGCGTTCGCAAAATTCAACGCGGTGCCGCATTATGCATACCTTAAGCTCAAGATGCCAGGCCCTCGTGGAGTCATCACGGTCAATGGAAACACGAAACGCTCCCTCCGAACGGAGGAACATACAGCGGCTCTCGCGGCAGAAGTACAGAGCAGCCTCTTAAGGCAATTCTCGAGTCCGGCCGTTAAACGACCGGACACAGCCAAACGCGCCCGGAGCAACATCAACCAAGACCACCTGGCATGTTCTGAGCATGCGTAGCAGTGTGACCTCAACCCCAGCCCTCGCACAATTGCAAGACAAACTCTCCGCGTACATAATTACGCCCTGGAGATACCATGGGCATAGGGGGAGAGGCACGACCACAACAGACCCAGAGTGCGGCTCGACCACACCAGGGGCTCCCAAGTGTGTTGCTCTTTTTATCTTTTATTTTTCTCTTTTTTATAAATACATGACTCTGTCCGGCGGCGAACCTGCCGAACTCATGATGCAACAGCCCGGGAGGGACAAAGGCTGCGACGAACACTCAGGTGGTCTCCATTACGAGCATTAAATTTGTTAAATACACCATTCCGCGGCCTACCCCTGGAGGGAGACGCCTTTAATTCGTCCAATCTCTTGCTTTCCGCACTATTTGTATCATTCCGCACTCATAGCAGACCTTCTTGAATAAAATGCAGCACTTTTTGCCCATAATTGCATTACTTTATATATATGTTCATTTACGACATGTTGCATCCGTATATTTTGGTACGGCCAAATACACCAGGGGCTTATGTTCCCCGTATTATGGTGTGATAAAGTCCGAACACTTTCACAAGTGCGGCACCCCGAACTTATAGCATTATATGAATCGGCTCCGAATCATGTCTTGGGTCAATAGTTGGGTTTGCCCGGCTCCCATGTTTGGCACCTTACGTTCCATTCTATCGGCTAAGGTAGCACTGGGAGAACCACTGCGATTGCGCCCCAGTTGAGCCGGGTTAACGCCTCAGTGGAGAAAGCTAAAACTGACTCTCATGATAAGGCGAGAGACTGGTCGCTGTTCGAGAGGTTTTTTTGGGTCCTTAAAGACCTATGCCGCTTCGAGCGAAGTTCTGAATAATATCCGACGAAGGCGTCGATAGCGCCCTGAATTCGGTCTTCTGAATACTAGGGGCTACGCCAAAATTTAAAATTATAGAATTCTATGCCTAAGTGAGAGTGTTCAAGCACTATAAGTCCGGTTGCCTTGTTCGTTGTGTTGAGCGCCTCCCTAGATGGACCCAACAATGGGAACAAGAGTGCTCAAGTTTATCGCGAACACCCCAGCACTCGCGGCATGGAGGCTGAAGCCGACGACTTGCCATCTCTCAGATTTAATAAACGGCCACACAGAAGGTAATATTTTAAATTAAACAAGCGTTGCTTAGCGCATATGAACAAAGTTTTCAGCGCACAGGATAATACATAGCGAGTTTACTCAATAATTACATCTCGGGGGCACTCATCCGCAATCTTGCGGGCACCCTTCAGGACAGTCCTATAGTACATCTCGGGCGTACGATATTCCTTGCCCGCTGGTGGCGCATCAGTGATTAGCTTCTCCGCATCCAGCTTGCCCCAGTGCACCTTTGCGCGGGCAAGGGCCCGACGACCACCTTCAATACAGGCGGAGCGCTTGATGACCTCCACCCAGGGGCATGCATCCACCAGCCGCCGCACAAGGCCGAAGTAGCTCCCAGGCATGGCCTCTCCAGGCCACAGCCGGACTATGAGGCCCTTCATGGCCTCCTCAGCTACCTTGTGGAGTTCGACCAGCTGCTTCAGCTGGTCGCTAGGGGGCACCGGATGGCCGGCCTCAGCATACTGAGACCAGAAGACCTTCTCCGTTGAGCTTCCCTCCTCACCACGGTAGAATGCAGCGGCATCGGATACACTACGAGGCAAATCTGCAAACGCCCCTGGAGAGCTCCGAATTCGGGTAAGTGTCAGGTAGTTTACATTAACATGCTTGCTTTGTATGAAAAATGCCTTACCCGCCGCTATTTTCTTCACATCTTCCACCTCCTGAAGGGCCTTATAGGCCTCGGCCTTGGCGGCTTTGGCACTTTCGAGAGCCGAGGCAAGCTCGGACTCTCGAGTCTTTGAGTCACGCTCCAAACTCTCATGCTTTTCCATGAGAGCCTGGAGCTCTTGCCGAACCGCCGCCACCTGCGCCTCCTGCTTTTCTCGCTCTGTCCGTTCCGCAGCCGCACTGCATTCGGCCGCGGACACGGCCTCCTTCAGGGTTGCCACCTCATTCATGGCCCCTGCAGTACCCATGTTATCCTTGTTATTCTTTTCTTGCAACCTAAATCCTTTTCTGTAAGGTAACTATTCAAAGTGGTGTTACTCACCTTCTTTGTCCTCGAGCTGCCTCTTGGCACGGCCGAGCTCTTGCTCGGACCGCTCGAGATCCTGCTTCAAAGCACCGACCTCCGCAGTCAGTGCGGCAGAGGTCAGCAGCGCAGCCTGCAAACCCATATTGACATATTTTTTAGCAAATCTGCGTATATCTTTTTTTTCTTTCAGATCCTCAGTCCGGCTTTTCTTTTCGAGCACCGAACCGAGCATCAGGGGCTACTGTCTATGCAGTATTACATTGCATATTTTTTCTTACCTCAAAGCCTGATAGAAGGCTACTGCAGGCTTCGGTCAGCCCGCTCTTGGCAAGCTGAACCTTCTGAATCACCGCACTCATAATAGTGCGGTGTTCTTCCTCGATGGAAGATCCTTTGAGCGCTTCCAGCAAGTTGTCCGGCGCCTCCGGTTGGACGGAAGCCGCCGGCGTCACGGTCTTGCCCTTCTTGCGAAGGGGCCGCCGGCCGGACTCCGGAACCACTGCGGGTTCCGACGTGGAGTCCGGCGCAAAGTCCGGGAGGCCGCCTTGTGGCGCCTCCGGAGCCTCCCCCTGATGGGTCCCTTCTTGGGATCCCACCTCGGCGTCCTCGGCGTCACGAGGGATGGAGGCGGTCGGGATGGAGTCCACATTCGACAGAGCCAACGACCCGCTCGATGAAGCGGGGAGATCATCATCGGCTGGACTGCAGGCAGTATGCGGCATTAGAAGGACGCTATGTGACATAAAAAGAAATTATAAATCATTCAGGAATCCGGATGCTTACGATCTCGCCGGAGGCCTGGCCCTTGAAGGCCATTCTTCCTCGCCAATGTTGATGTTGGCGGAGCTGTCCGGGGGAATAGTCCTTCCCCTCTTGGACCCTTCGGCCTCCCCTGTTGGGGAAGCCTTCCTCTTCCTCTCTCCCTCCTCTGGGAGAGAGTCCTCTTTCTCCTCCTCGTTTTCAGGGGAGGAGTCTGCCTCGGAGTCATCGGACACCTGAAAACAGGAACTCTTTCGAGTACCCGTGGCCTCCTTCTTGGCCTTCTTCTCCGGCACCACGTGCGGTGCCGGAACCAGCAGCCCCGCTAGACGGGCGTCTACTGGGTTTTCTGGCATAGGAGCCGGGCAGATGATCTGCTCAGCCTTCCTCATCCAGTCCTGTTAAAGGAAAAGGGGAAATTAAAACCCACATAGAGTCAAACTATGAAAAGCAAGTGTCCCGTAAAGGGGTAGAATCACTTACCTTGTCAGCTTGGCGCTGCGAGCGAAATCCGCGATCTTCGGTTGCGGATGCGGGGGCTTCGGCGCCCTTAAACAACACCCTCCAGGCACCTTCGGACGTCGTGTCGAAGAGCCCGTTCAATGCCTGGTGATGTTCCGGATCGAACTCCCACAGATTGAATGCCCGCTCTTGGCATGGGAGAATCCGGCGGACAAGCATGACTTGGACCACGTTAACCAGCCTGAGCTTCTTCACCAGCTTCTGGATACAGGCTTGGAGTCCCGTCACCTCCTCCGAACTACCCCATAGCAAGCCCTTCTTTTTCTAGGAGGTGAGCTGCGTAGGGATACCAGATCTGAACTCGGGGGCCGCCGCCCACATAGGTTTGCGCGGCTCGGTGATATAGAACCACCCCGATTGCCACCCCTTGACGGATTCCACGAAGGCCCCTTCGAACCAAAGGACGTTGGGCATCTTGCCCAACATGGCGCCTCTGCACTCCGCTTGAGTGCCCTTCACTACCTTCGGCTTGACATTGAAGGTCTTGAGCCACAAGCCGAAGTGGGGCCGGATGCAGAGGAAGGCCTCGCACACGACGAGAAACGCCGAGATGTTGAGGATGAAGTTCGGCGCCAGATCATGGAAATCCAGGCCGTAGTAGAACATGAGCCCCCGGACAAAGGGGTGAAGTGGAAAGCCCAGTCCGCGGAGGAAATGGGGAAGAAAATCGACCCTCTCATGGGGCCTGGGGGTGGGGATGAGCTGCCCCTCGTCGGGCAGCCGGTGCGCGATGTCGCCGGACAGATAGCCGGCGCTGTGCAGTCTTTCGATGTGCTCCTCCATAATGGAGGAGGTCATCCACTTGCCTCCCGCTCCAGACATGGTTGGGGAAGGTTGAGACGAGATGTGCGGCCTTGGGCGCTGGAGGTCGAGTGCGCGGAGATGGATAAGCAAAGGAGGAAGAAGGCGTGGGTGAAAAGGTGAATCCTTATCCCTTATATATAGGCGGACGAAGACTATGCGTCCCCACCAGCCTGGTAAAACTCGCTTATCTCCCAAGCGCCACCATCAATGGCGCGGTTGGGTTACCCACGTCCGTATTGATGAGAATCCCAGATTAAGGGGGAACACGATCTCTGCTTCGACAAGACGTGCCAAGGAAACCGCTTCGCTAAATGCGCGGAGGTGGTAAAGTAAAAAACGATTCAAATGGCTTGGTAGTGGTGTGATGTCACACCGCAAAAAAAGTCAGCAGATCGAACTTGTGTATATATTATTCTCTCTATGGTGGAATGTGGAATTTATTTCGTAGAGCCGGACACTATCCTGGTGTTCACAATCTTCTACGAATTATTCGGAGGAGGAACCCGCCTTGCAATGCCGAACAATATGCGCGCCGGACTCATCCTCATTGAAGCCTGGTTCAGGGGCTACTGAGGGACTCCTGGATTAAGGGGTGTCCGGAGAGCCGGACTACCATCATCGGCCGAACTATCATCGGCCGGACTATCATCATCGACCGGACTCCAAGACTATGAAGATACAAGATTGAAGACTTCGTCCCGTGTCCGGAGGGGACTTTCCTTGGCGTGGAAGGCAAGCTTGGCGATACGGATATGTAGATCTCCTACCATTGTAACCGACTCTATGTAACCCTAGCCCTCTCCGGTGTCTATATAAACTAGATGGCTTTAGTCCGTAGGACACAACCAACATCAACCCAACAACAATCATACCATAGGCTAGCTTCTAGGGTTTAGCCTCCTTGATCTCGTGGTAGATCCACTCTTGTAAACATCCACAATATCAATATCAATCAAGCAGGACGTAGGGTTTTACCTCCATCAAGAGGGCCCGAACCTGGGTAAAACATCGTGTCCCTTGTCTCCTGTTACCATCCGCCTAGACGCACAGTTCGGGACCCCCTACCCAAGATCCGCCGGTTTTGACACCGACAGGTGATCTCTCGCTGGGTGTAGATATCCACGAGACGCCACAGACACCGGAGTGGTGATGAGGATGATCCAGTTGGACTTCATGCCCACCAAGTAGTGGTCGCGCATGAAGGATAGGTGGACGGGCAGTGGTAGCATGTCAGGGGCACCACGGCAACCTCCATAGGATCGTCAAGTCAGTATCTGGGCCACCTGCAAGGATTGGGCATCAGCAAGCAGGGTGTCTTGAAAAGAGCCGGCTGATTGCAGACGAGTAGACGGTACAAAGACACCGAGCATGCGGACAGATGGACGGTGCTGAGTAGGTCCATACGACTACAGATCTGCTCCAAGAGAACATCGGGGAGGGAATTCCAATCACGGCTCTGTGTGTCAGTCGGTTCTGCCATTGGGGTTTTCGGTGCCTGCGAGCCAGCGGGGAAGTGGATTCGGGCGGGCGAGCGAAGAAGCTTCTCCTCATGTGGCCGAGCAGTGAGCGGGGGGATATGGTACGCACGAGCTACCAAGGAAGATGGCACGGGCGGGCGAGCAGTGAGCGGGGGTAAATGGTGTGCGGCCGACGAAGGGGAAGAGAGAACGAAGAAGAGTGGAAGACGGGGAAGAAAGTGCATTAAATCTCAATTCTACTAGTACTACTACCAGGATATATCGTCCTTTGGAGTGTAAATAGTTAACACCAATGACATGTGGGTCTACCACAAGAGGGCCCATATGTCAGTTGATGGAGGACAGAGGTCTGTAGGCGTATTTGCGGAAGCGTGCTCTACTGGCAAACATGATGGCAGTACTGGGTAAGGCTGATTTAGTAACACCAACACACTGGTTCAGCTTATTAATTACGTGTCCCATCTGCTGCAACGTATATTGTCACTTCACTGCGAAGAATAGTTGAATAGTTCTCTCTAACCGAGATGCGGAATAATGGATCGCGAGGACTTCCTTTCTACAATATCCCTATGCCTCTATGCTCACTTCACTCATGTTGCTCCATACCTAGTCACTTGTTGAAATCTGTAGAAAGACAAATACTCCGTACTTGGGAACAAAGGGAGGCTTTTACTCCGTATTTGGGAACAGAGGGAGTATCACCATATGGAGGGAACAGATGAAGCTTGAAATATGAACATGTCAATGGGAGGGAGTAAGCCCCATGCATGCATGCATGCATGCAACATGCAACACTCACACGTACACATGGATGCAAGCAACACTCACGCACCCATGCGGCACACAGCACACGACGCAACACACACGCTCACGCTCAAGTGCTCAACCTACTCCCTACGTCCGTGAAAGACTGTACATTTAGAGATTTACACATTGACCAGGGCATAATTAACGCCCAAAAGTAGCAGACTTATGTGTGCATGTGACCATTGAGAGAAGAAGATTAAATGAAGGCCGTTGCATGTTGTCATTAAGGATAGACATGTAGCCTATACCTACAGCACAAGTTGGTCCATTAGTCAATCAATATCGATTTAGATTAAAGGCTAAGTGCATTGGAATTTGGAAGTGTAGATGTACATCATGTACTACACTTTTTGTTTTATAGCCGATGTACACTCTTTGTTAGAAGACCGAGGGAGTACACGAGCATGCACTCACATACACAGCAAGGGTGGTTCGCACGCAAGGGTTGGATTCGTGTCGCGCCTGCATAAAGTTTTGTTTAACTGATTTCTTTGCTCTACCAACTAACAGGTGGGACCCAGAAACCGGGTGACAATTTATCCAGTCAACAAAGTGCCACGTCGACTATGTGGCCGGTCAGTAGGGTGCAATACGGTGCTCTATGATGAGCTAGTGATCGTATAATCACCGCAAAACTATATATAGTGACCGTAAAGAGCGTATTGTTACATACATTGACCGCCAGTGTATTTTTCTCGTTTCAAATTAAGCCATATTAATCGAAAAGGACGCAGTATGGACTACTAGTACTAGTACTGCTTTGATGTGTCCCGTCAACTCGCCGAACAAGGAGAAGCTTGCTTACTGCGCCTCTCCCTCGCCCACGCACGCGGTGGTTCATAGGACGAGGAGAGGGTTTTGACTACAGCGCCCTCTCCCTCTCCATCTCCCTCCCCCTTGCCCTCGTCCTCGCCCTCGCGGTGGACGTGCAGCAGTTTAATCGGTGTCAGATTGCCAGAAGCATATCGTACTGTAGTATCATCATTGTTGGACCTTCCGAAGAGGCGAAGAGCGTGCAAGGTTCACACGAGTACGAACTGTTGAACCTCCCGAAGAGGCAAAGAGCCAAGCGCAAGGTTTTATAGGAGTTGTCGTCCTAGTAGGAGTGTACTACAACTATAGCGAATGATGCTACTGTATGATGCCACCACGTCACGTATATCCAAAGTTGTGCCACCTTTTTTTCTCAAAGAGCATGTTGGAGTCCGTGCAACAACCACAAGTTGCACGTACACATAACACATTTACTAGTAATAAATTCTAAAGGAAAAATTCCAGTATGCCACACAAGTTCATCTCCGATTCATGTAATAAATTTGTGCATGACTAGTCTACATATATTCACAATGCTACCGTTCACAATTACCGTACTCCACTTACACGTTATAGATGAGCTACATGTCCTCCTCCAGGTTCCAGTCCTAGGTGTTATTCATGGATGGCATGATCCATAGCGGTGGGCAACGAGAATCATTGTCGCAGCTTTCTAGTCTGGTTCCACACGATGGAGACTCATCCAAGCTGAAGCGGCATAAATCAGGGATAGCGTGTCCCAGCATGTCGTTCATCCGGCGGTGCGCACTGAAGACACAACCATGCTTCATGAACTCTGGGCCTTCCGTGTCGTGCACGGAAGGTGGCATCCGCTTCACAATGGGGTAGTTGTCCCCAATGAAAAGCGAGTACTCTCCAAGAGTGTTCCTCGGCACCCATGTAGCATCATGGGGGTCGAACTCGGTGTCGTTCATCTGGTACATGCGGCATCCTAGATCTGGACACATGGTGACGTACATAGTCAAGGTCCATGCATAATAATGTTATGCTCAAATATGGCGGTCAGTAATATTGTGCAGCAAATAGTACTACTCCGGTATAGAGGAAGTAAAATAACCGGCTTATTATATATAGCCACTCTTGGCTACATGGATGAGATAGTAAGACATGGAAAAACAAAAATGGTGGCAGCTAGTGGGTTCAAGTGTTCAAGGGCCTAGCTAGCTATACGCGTCCTCCAAGGTAAAAAGTACTCCTACTAGTACTACTACTAAGTATACTACTAGTACAACAATGAAAGAGAAGGCGAGAGGGTTAAAAATGGAATAGCTGGGTAGATGGTGACGGTCCGATCGTGGTAGATTGTGTGACCATGTTGCACATCAGTGGTACCATGGGTAACGACTGCTAAGATAGTTGATCCCAATAAGCCAAAGTCAGCTACAAGGTTCCAGGTTAGACCGAATCACGGATGCAAATGCACATCCAGGATCGGCGATCTCATTTTGATCGGGGGATGACTGGTCCCTGCAAAATAATGGAGTACCGTTAGGGATGCAAATGATGGTTTGTGCATTCCGTTTGTAATCTCTCGTACCATAGGATGGCAACCAAATGAAACAAGTCCCTTGGCTTGTCACTGCGAAGATGCGGCCTAGATGGCGCACGGCATCTTCGAACGTGTAGGGGTACAAATCTACCGCCGCCAACATGCGCCAGCCTCTGCCATTGATGGCAATCCTTATGTCGAACACCGCGATGAGATAGTAATCATCGTAGCCGCGTCACTTTGTTGGCGGGTCTGCAATTGCTATCTTCTTCAATCTCATGTACGCATCATCATACGTATTTAAGCCCAGCCAGTCCGGAAGGCCGATCCCAATGGTGGAGAAGGGGTCTACCGGAATGGCGCACTGCTGTGGATGTTGTGCAAAATGATGGTGGTATCCAGCTGGAGGTATGCAAGCCAATCTTCATTGGCACCGACCCAGACCTATATATAAGACGGTGGGCAGCGGAGAAATTGCGGGATGGAAATGGAATAACTAAGTACTACATGATCAAACTCCATTACTGACCTACTCATTGGACAAAATCTGACTACCTCTCAACGTCGGCAACTCTAGGGAGTCAACGTGCAACCATGGCCAGGGAGCGGTGGACTGTTCGAAGGATTGTCCCATAGAAGAACCTTCTCCTCGAGGACGCATGGAAGACCAACAAGCATGGCCTTTTCCCAAGCCTATTTAAGCAGCATCTTGAAAAAGTTGGTGCAGGAAGCACCAAGTCTTGCGGCGGTGAGGACGTCGGAGCAGCGTGCGATTTCTCCTAGAGGATCATCGTCCAAGGTCTCCCAGCCCTGACGAGGAGGAGAACCGCCTGGCGAATCCATGGGAGCAGCGACAAACTGCCTTCTCTTTGGGGGGAGGGGAATTGGCGAGGAGGAGATAAGAGCGTAGTAACCGCAGGGTCTCGTCCCTTCCAACTATAGATCGTTCCTCGGCGAAGGGGTGAGGCTATTATTTACTACTAGTACTAGCATTATGGAACATTATGGGATTGCATTATACTGTAAATAATAGCACTAGTAAGAAATTTTGGCACTAGGTAGTAGTTTTTGGCGTGGATTAAGAAATTTTGGGTATGTTTTTGCCATTTTTTGTACATGCCAACTAGTATCAAAAAACATCTTACATTATGTGACGAGGAGTACGTACTCATACTGTAGCAGTACTAGTACTACTTTTTCTCAACTAGTAGTGCGATGTACTGTACTTCTAGTCTAGTCTAGTATAGTGCACCAGTTTTGAACTCTTGAATCTCAGGGCCAAGGAGCTACAGTTGGAAGTGGAGGGTACTACTGTTCTCTAGAACCATCGTTGTACTATCAATGCAGGGAAAGTACACCTGCGTAGTGGCCTGGTGGGTACTCTCGGTGCTCTATTCAGCCGCTCCTCTCACGTAGCTGGCCTACTCAGCTGCTCCTCTCATGCACACACTAGCAGCCTGTTTATCAGCGATGGTTACTGCGGGGGCAGAACATTTGAGTTATTTGATACAGCGAGACTAGGCTTTTTGCTTCCATTTGTGGAGGTGTAATGGATCTCGTCGAACTTTGTTAGTAGTACCTTCTTTATGAACGAGATGAAGCAAAGCTTTTGCCTCTGTTTCAAAAAAACATGTCAAGAGGAATTTCTTTGATAGTACAGCTGATAATGGAGTGAAGTCCATGCGTGCAACGCCACAAGCTAGAGAGTAGTAGTAGAGCACTTTACGTATAGAGCCATATTGCACAGTTCCCAATGCCTCACCAGGCTTTTCCGGCTCCTCGGTCTTAATTGGGAGGCACTAGTTTAAATATGCTACTAGCTGATGAGGAAGCTACAAGCGAGTTGCGGCTAGGGCGAGCACGCGGGCCACGGGATGCTGGGAAGCAAAACCCGTTCACGTGGCTAGGCTATCCAGTGCACCCAGATTGTGGGGCCGCACGTCTGTTTGACTTCAAAACTCAAACTACCCGTGTAAAATATTGGCTCACAGCTGAAAGGATTGATATGGTTGACTAGAGGGGGTGAATAGGCAACTAACAATTTTTAT
The DNA here is from genome assembly GCF_018294505.1 of Triticum aestivum. Taxonomy (NCBI): domain Eukaryota; kingdom Viridiplantae; phylum Streptophyta; class Magnoliopsida; order Poales; family Poaceae; genus Triticum; species Triticum aestivum. The sequence continues at coordinate 674,875,678 of NC_057807.1, read as the reverse complement.
CTTTTCTTTACCAAATTAAACTTTGCAACAAAGTAGGTTGTCTAGATGTGCAACTAGGTGAACAACCTATATGATGCGACAACAACAAGCACACGAGCAAGTAAGGGTAACAACACAAGTAAGCTTGCAAAAGTAAAGGCGCGAGATAACCAAGAGTGGAGCCGGTGAAGACGAGGATGTGTTACCAAAGTTCCTTCCTTTTGAGGGGAAGTACGTCTCCGTTTGAGCGGTGTGGAGGCACAATGCTCCCCAAGAAGCCACTAGGGCCACCGTATTCTCCTCACGCCCTCACACAATGCGAGATGCCCTGAGTCCACTATTGGTGCCCTTGAAGGCGGCGACCGAACCTTTACAAACAAGGTGGGGGCAATCTCCACAACAATTGGAGGCTCCCAACAACACCATGAAGCTTCACCACAATGGAGTATGGCTTCGAGGTGACCTCAATCGTCTAGGGTGCTCAAACACCCAAGAGTAACAAGATTCGCTGGGGATAAGTGGGGGAATCAAATTTCTCTTGGTGGAAGTGTAGATCGGGGCCTTCTCAACCAATACCGAGCAAATCAACAAGTTTGATTGGCTAGGGAGAGAGATCGGGAGAAAATGGAGCTTGGAGCAACAATGGAGTTTAGGGTTGGAAGAAGTGAGTCTTCTTGGAGAAGAAGACCCCCTTTTATAGTGGGGGGGAAATTCCAACCGTTACCCACCACTCAGCCCGCGGCCCATGGAACTACCGCTCCACAGGCACGGTACAACCGCACTGGCATGCGGTACTACCGTGGTGGATTGCGGTACTACCGTGAGCACGGTAGAGGCCAGGCCAGGCAAAAAGGAGCACCGACAGGGCGTGGTAGATCCGCAGACGCGGTACTACCGCGGCCACGTGCGGTACTTCTGCAAGGCAGACACGAGACATGCCTGGTAGGCACAAAAGTAAAAAATTACATCCGTGACTACCTCCGCTGAGAAAAAGTCGTGCAAAAATCCGACACGGAACTACCGTGACCGAGGGTGCGGTACTACCATGAAGGGTGCGGATGTAAAAAATTACATCCACCCCTACCTCCGCTCCTGCTACGGAAACTGGCCTGGTGCCACGGTACTACCGCGCCGCAGCACAGTACTACCGCGAGGAACGCGGATGTAAAAAATTACATCCGCGCCTACCACCGCTTGAGAGCGATGCCAGACCAGAGCTCGCGGTACTACCGCTCGGAAGAGCGGAACTACCGTGGGAGCCTGCGGTACTACCATGTCGTAGCCCGGTACTACCGCTGGCTCCTGCGGTAGTACCGCTCAAGGGAGCAGTACTACCGCTAGCGTGAGAGGAGCAAGACTGAGGCCTTCATTTCACAGAGACAATGGTGAGACGGAGGAATACTCTGAGGAGCTCGAGGAAAGGCGGTGCAGAAGGGAATGTGTACGTGAGATTCCACCCAAACCTTTCCAAAGCGGACCACCTCTTAATAGTACGGCTTTCCTACGACTCAACTCCACCGAACCAAACCGTAGAGAAAGGCCATCTTCTATAACCTCCGAGGGGCATCAAATCGTCTTGTGTTTAGTCGTGATATATCTGAAAAGCTCAATACACACGATTAGTCCGCAAAGGCATTGTCATCAATCACCAAAACTACAGAAGGACAAGAATGCCCTTATAGTCTCCCCCTTTTTGGTGGATTGATGACAATACGGGATTTGCACAAATGAAAAGAATATAGCACAGGAAAACCCCACAACTTCTAAAATATAGATGAGCTCCCCCTAGGTTTGTGCTAGAGGGTAAAGTGCTTTGGACTGCACGGCACGAATGCTAGGAGCAGCACTCCCCCTATATTTTAGAAACAAAGCATATCTTGCAATAGTAAGGCTGACACTAGATGATATGAGCATAACATGAATAGCATGATAAGCACAAGCTCAATAAGGAGATAACGAGAGAGTGCATATGTCTTACACCATATGATAGACTGAGTCACGAGCACAACCAAACCAAAGCAGACAGGTTCAACAACGGAAAGCAAAGCAAATGAGGAAACACACGACACGCAAATCCTACACTCTCTCCCCCTTTGGCATCGAGACACCAAAAAGGCAGAGAGGTCACCTACAACACAGGTGGTAGCTCAGGCGGAAAAGGACTCATCATCGCCAGACTCCGCAGCAGGAACATACTCCTCCTCTGAATCGGTCCATCGGTAGATCTGCTTCGCCATCCAGGCAGTCTCTGGGGTGATGTGCTTCTCAGAGCCGCTGGCCACGTCCTCCCCGCAAGCCCTTAAGATCCTGATGTCACAACGGCGACTCTCCTTCTGAGCAACATGGGCCTTGTACTGACCCTGAACCTGCAAGCAGAATAGCCTCTTCATCTTGTCCTTCAGCGTCCTTGCCCAAGAAGGTTCAGTAGAGGGAGGCGTGAACGCAGAACGATCCTCAGCAGCGTCTTCCTCCTCAATCTCCTCCTCATCCATAGCCATCTTTGCAGCCTCTGCAGCAGTGGTGGTGTTAGCCCATTGGGGCTTGATGCGAAGCTTGATGGGCTCATGACGAATCCAGCCTGGAGCTTCAAACTCCTTATTGGGAAGGAGCTTCTCCCAAGTCTTGGAGATCAGGTAAAACAGATAAGGCCCATAGATGGGGACCTTACGGTTGAACACGGCGAACTGAAGCTCACACCACATGATATGTGAGACATCAAGTGGCTGAGTCTGAGCCTGACGGGCCTCCTCACAAAGAAGCATCATGTCAACGAGGTAAGCATGCACCTGTCCCATGTCACCAATGCGTGGGATGAGCGAGTTCCAGAAGAGCCTATGCATGATGTCAAGGAAGGGGTTGAGCACCCATGCCTTCTTCTTGTTAGGAAGCGACTTCACAACAAGGTATGGCATGAGCTTGTTCTTGTTAGCAGATTCAGCGTTGGTGTGAGGGCAAACTCCAACAGGCGTGTCGAGTCCTTCATCAGGAACAAGGAGCAACTCCATGAACTCCTTCCAGGTAGCAAACAACTGTTGACCATTTGTCATCCAAGTCAGGGTCCTCTCTTCATTGACGCCGAAGTGGACCGAAGCAAAGAACTATGCAATGATCTCTGGATCAAAGTCCTTGTGGAAGGTGAGAATGTGTTCAATGCCGAACTGCTCCACAAGATCCAAGGCCTCTCCAAAGTACCCACGGTGCTTCTCCTGCCTCATGTGAATCATGTCAATCCAGTGAACTTCAACATAGTGATTCTGCTTGGCCTTGATCACATCCATATAGATCAGATTCTGCTGCTTGTTCCAAAAGAGCTCATTGCCTCGCGTGCTAGACCGGGGAGACACATATGGATTGATCTTGCGTCGAATGACAAATTCTGCCTGGGGCATCTCATCCATGCCCATGACGGGCTCCTTCTGTTTGCTGGCGTGTGCTTGGTCCTGCATTGGGGAGCAATAGAGGACCCTCTGGAACATCATCTGGGTTGCGCAGACGCTTGGACCTTGTGTCACGGCTGGGATTCGAGCGACGAGGGAGACCGGAGCCACCACCTAGACACAAAGACACAAAGACACCCACGGGAACAAAACGAATCAAAAACAAACAAAAGAAAAACACAAACACATGCGACTTGGACAAAAGACAAAAAGGCGCAGGATGATCTACGGTAGTTCCGGGCGGGGTTCCGGATGTAAAAAATTACATCCGCGCCAACCGCGGAAGTACCGTGCCTGGGAAGCACGGTAGTACCACGTGTGGGGCGGAAGTAATTTTTACTTCCGGACGCCCAGCGGTAGTACCGCAACAAGGTGTGGAAGTACCATGGAGCATCACATCCAGAGGAGGCTGCGGTAGTACCGCACCAGGAGGAGCGGTAGTACCGCAAGGAATGAGAAACCTCCACGGAGGACACGCATCTGGATCTAGAACCTCCGCACGACAACTTAGGTACTACCGTTGATCAAACGGAACTATTTTTGACTATCCAAAGAGCATGCAACTACTCTACCACTCTACAACGAATCCCAGTTGCAAAGATTTAGCCAAAAATCTTAAGAACACCACATGCATCTCCCCAAAACCTAGAAACACAAGAAGGACAAAAAACGAGAGGTACATGGGGAAAAACCTGGGTCCATGGCAAGAGGGCGAGGTGGGGCGCGATCCCACTGGTCGGAATCCGAGGAGAACGGCCGGAGACGGAGATCCGGTGAAGGCCTCCGGCGCCGTTCTTGGTCAGGAGAGAGAGAGAGAGACGGGGTGGGGAGAAGAGATGAATGGGTATGGGGGAGTTAGAACTCCCCATGTCCCGCTCTTAACCCCCACCTGCTCGCGCGGGCGCGGAATAGTACCTCACGGGCGGAAGTACCGCATGCTGGGCAGTAGTACCGCTCGTTCAGCGACAATAAAAAAATTTTGCCGCGGAAGTAGCGGTAGTACCGTGCCCCTGGAGTGCCACACACTTGGAGAGACCCACCAACTCCTGCGGTAGTACCGTGGCGCACCACGGTAGTACCATAAACCAAGAAAGAGCTAGAACGCAAGAGAGAAGAAGGAGAACAAAAGCAAAACACCCACGGGGGAAACACCAACCAAACCGAGAGAGAAAACAACTTCTCCAAGGAAGGGCGGTGGCCGGAGCCACCTATATTTGAGTCAATTGGTATGGCACCGCGAAGAATTATCATTGGGTCCATGACCAAAACTTGTCTTTGAAGCACAAGTACCATCAAAAATGGCTAATGTGAAAGAGATGGTTAATATGAGCATAATGGGGGGAGGAAGAGTTCATTGAGAGAACAACACTCCCCCTAAGTCCATGCCTACACCTAAACTAGACAACAAGTTGAGTGTGGTGGGGGTGCAAGGGTTCAAGTCACATTGCTCGAATCAATGATATTTAGCTCATGCCTTAACTCACGAAATCTTGCTTCATCCAAGGGCTTCGTGAAGATATCTGCAAGGTTATCATGAGTGTTGAGATACTTGAGCTCGATCTCCCCTCGCCTAATGTGATCCCGGATGAAGTGATACCGAATCTCAATATGCTTCGTCTTGAAGTGTTGCACCGGGTTGAGAGAAATCTTGATGGCACTTTCATTATCACACCAAAGAGGCACTTTGTCACAAATGACACCGTACTCCTTTAAAGTTTGCCTCATCCATAAGAGTTGTGCACAACAACTACCGGCCGCCACATATTCCGCTTCGGTGGACGAGAGAGACACACAACTTTGCTTCTTGGAAGACCAACTCACCAAAGAGCAACCAAGAAATTGGCACCCTCCGGAAGTGGACTTCCTATCCACTTTGTCTCCCGCCCAATCGGAATCCGTAATCCTTCAAGCTTGAAGTTTGCCCCTCTTGGGTACCATAAGCCAAAGTTTGGGGTATGAGCCAAATATCGAAAGATTCGCTTGACCGCCACATAGTGACTTTCCTTCGGTGCGGCTTGAAACCGTGCACACATTCCCACACTCAACATGATATCCGGTCTAGATGCACAAAGGTAAAGCAAGGAGCCAATCATGGAGCGATATACCTTTTGATCCACCGCTTTACCATTGGGATCAATGTCAAGTTGGCACTTGGTAGGCATTGGAGTAGAAGCCGGCTTGACATCACTTAGCTTGAATCTTTTAGCATGTCTTGAGTATATTTGGCTTGGTTGATGAAGGTTCCTTCTCTTCTTTGTTTGATATCAAAACCAAGGAAGAACTTCAACTCTCCCATCGAAGACATCTTGAACTTGGAGGTCATGAGAGCGGCAAATTCCTCATTGAAAGCTTTGTTAGGGGAACCAAAGATAATATCATCAACATATAGTTGGCATACAAACAACTCCCCTTTGACCTTCTTAGTAAAAAGAGTGGGATCGATTTGCCCCACTTCAAATCCACGATCTTGTAACAACTCGGTAAGGTGGTCATACCACGCACGTGGGGCTTGTTTAAGGCCATAGAGTGCCTTATCGAGTTGATACACATGATCCGGGAAGTAGGGATCCTCGAACCCGGGGGGTTGCTTGACATAGACCAACTCATTAATAGGACCATTAAGAAAAGCACTTTTCACATCCATTTGTTGCAACTTAAAGTTGTGATGGGAAGCATAAGCAATCAACAAACGAATGGATTCAAGGCGAGCAACGAGAGCAAAGGTTTCACCGTAGTCGATACCCTCGACTTGGGAGTAGCCTTGTGCTACCAATCTTGCCTTGTTGCGAATGATGTTCCCATGAGCATCTTGCTTGTTCTTGAAAATCCACTTGGTTCCAATGACGTTATGGTTCCCCGATGGCCTTGGCACCAATCTCCACACCTTGTTGTACTCAAAGTTGTTGAGTTCTTCATGCATGGCATTGAGCCAATCCGAGTCTTCAAGCTCCTCATAGACCTTTTGGGGTTCAACACAAGAGACAAACGCGTGATGTTCACAATAGTTTGCTAATTGTCTACGAGTGCTTACCCCCTTTCTTAGGCTTCCAACCACATTCTCCATGAGATGGCCTTTGGTGGTGAGTTTGGAAGCAATCTTCGCGGCACGACGCTCTAATTCCTCCTCGGATGTGGAAGGAGGAGGGTTAACTTGATTATCTTGAGCGCTACCTTAAGCTTGTTCTTGATCTTGAGCTTGCTCATTATCTTGAACTTGCTCGAGGGGAGAACTTGACCTTGGGCATCATTTGGAGGTTCACCACCATCTTGAGATTGATCTTGCCCTTGGTCTTGTTCACGAGGTTGAGGGCCTTCACTTTGTTCTTCGGAAGCGTGTGGGTCTTGAGTAGGTGATGGCTCCACTTGAGTGGAGCATTGTCCTTCTCCTTCGGCCACAAGGGGTTCCTCAATGGGTAGAATATGACCAATACCCATTCTTCTTATGGCTCGGGGAGGAATTTCATCACCTACATCACAAGTACCACTTTGCTCCACTTGGGAGCCGTTATTTTCGTCAAACTCCACGTTACACGTCTCCTCAATGAGTCTGGTGGACTTGTTGAGAACACGGTAAGCATGAGAGTTTGTAGCATAACCAACAAATATGCCCTCATATGCTCTAGGCTCAAATTTAGACAAACGAACACCTTTCTTGAGAATGAAACACTTACACCCAAACACCCGGAAGTACTTGAGATTGGGCTTGTTGCCGGTGAGTATCTCATAAGGAGTCTTGTTCAAGCCTTTGCGGAGATAGAGCCGATTGTATGCATGACATGCGGTGTTGATGGCTTCGGCCCAAAAGTTGTATGGAGACTTGAACTCGGCCATCATGGTCCTTGCCGCATCCATCAATGTCCGGTTCTTCCTCTCCGCAACACCATTTTGTTGAGGGGTATATGGTGTAGCATATTGATGATTGATCCCCTCATCACTAAGAAACTCATCCAAGGTGTAGTTCTTGAACTCGGTGCCGTTGTCACTTCTTATTGTCAAGATCTTTGCATTATGTTGACGTTGAGCTTCATTTGCAAAGTCGATGACGGTTTGTTGAGTCTCACTCTTCCTCTTGAAGAAGTATACCCAAGTGTATCTTGAATAATCATCCACAATCACCAAGCAATACTTTCTACCTCCAAGACTATCAAAAGATGGAGGCCCAAAGAGATCCATGTGAAGGAGCTCCAAGGGTCTCTTCGAGTAGATGATGGTCGTGGGAGGGTGAGCCTTCTCATGAAGCTTTCCTTCAATACAAGCACTGCAAGCACGATCTTTGGCAAAACTAACATTTGTTAGTCCACGGACATGGTCCCCCTTGAGAAGACTTTGCAAAGATCTCATATTGACGTGGGCTAAACGGCGATGCCAAAGCCATCCCACGTCAACTTTAGCCATTAGGCATGTCGCGGTCTTAGTGGGTCGCTCCGAAAAGTTAATCACATAGAGACCGTTCTCGACATGCCCAACAAAGGCTACTTTAAGAGTCTTGCTCCACAAGAGGGCCACGGTATCAATGTCAAAGAAAGTAGCAAAACCCATGAGTGCAAGTTGACGAACGGAAAGCAAATTGTATGCAAGGGACTCAACAAGCATGACTTTCTCGATCGTTAGATCATGAGAAATGACAACCTTGCCAAGACCCAATACCTTAGAATGTGAGGCATCACCCCACTCAACATTGGTGGGCATAGATGGAATCTTTTGCACATCCACCACCAAGTCCTTGCTCCCGGTCATATGATTTGTTGCTCCACTATCGAGCAACCATGATCCCCCACCGGAAGCAAACACCTACAAGAGATCAATGCTTGGTTTTAGGTACCCATTTAGTAATGGGTCCTTTGATGTTAGTAACAAGGGTCTTAGGAACCCAAATAGACCATTCAATGTACTCATAAGGAGAACCAACAAATTTAGCATAAACATGTCCATCACTAGCACGGCACAACACATATGACGGGTTAAAGTCGCCGGCTTTGTTGGAGGAAATGGTTTTGCCCTTTTTGACATCAACGTCCTTAACTTTTTCCTTCTTATCCTTAGGAGCACCCTCTCCCTCTTTCACAAAAGTTTGCTTGAGAGGAGGAGGACGTTTGGTCTTGTCGTTCTTCTTCTTATTCTTGGACTTGGGTGCAAACCCAATTCCCTTCTTGGCCACAACTTCCTTTCGATTGCTCAAAAGGTCGTTGAGGTTCTTCTCACCTTGAATGCAAGTCACAAGGCCTTTCTCAAGTTGATCCTTCAACTTGGCATTCTCCTCCACAAGATGCACATGCTCACAACACGGGTTAGTAGCATATGCATTATCAATTAATACCATATGAGGGAAGGTGGCCTTTTCCTTGGTTAGCTTAACTTGGAGTTGAGAATGAGACTCCTTGAGGTTAGCGTGAGCACCCTTCAAGACCTTGTGGGACTTGTCAAGTATCTCAAACTCCTCTTTGAGTCTAGCATGATCAACCCCAAGTTTAGCCTTCTCGGAAGTTAGCACACGAGACACGACAAGAGCATGATCAAGATCTTTCTTTAACTTAGCATGGTCATCGTTGTATGACTCCTCAAAAGTCAAACGATGCACACGCTCTTCCTCAAGAGCATTAGAGAGATCCAATATCTCATCGGCATAGTCACGACTATGACCTTCCATCTTAGAGATGGTTTCTTCGTGAGCCTCGATCATGTCATTGGCCTCACCAAGTTGTTCCAAGAGAGCAACAAAGTGCTTCTTGGATTTGCCCTTGAGCTTACTCATAAAAGACTCAAATTCATTCACTTCCTCATTAGACCCATCATGTTCATCAATGCAATCCTCCAAGGAGGGATTAGTAATGATGGTGGTTTTGATGTTGGGGGTTACCTTGTTGGAAGCTTTAGCCATGAGGCACTTGGCGGTGATGTTCTCGTTGGGTGAATCAAAGAGAGACACCCGGGGAGTGGTAGCAATGGCAATGGACGCCATGGCCATCGCTTCTCCATTTTCATCATCATCGTCATCCTCATGGTATTCTTCTTGAACCACCAACCCACGAGTAGGAGTCTTCTTGGCGAAGTTGTTCTTGTTGGGGAAGGACTTGGCTTTGTCTTTTCGGATGAACTTGCCACCATTGTCTTCCCGCTTCTCGTAAGGACAATCCGCAACGAAATGGCTCACATTGCCACAGTTGAAGCAAGTTCTAACTCGTTGCTTGCCCTTGACGCCACTTGAGTTGTTCTTGTTGAAATTGGGTCTTGTATTCTTCTTGCTCCAAAATTGTCTTGAAGCAAGGGCCATGTGCTCATGATAATCATATTTGGTGTCTTCGGGGTTGCTCTCCTCATCTTCCTCTTCTTCCTCTTCTTCCACACTAACCTTGGCCTTCAAAGCAAGGTTGGGCTTCTTTGCCCTTTGAGAACGGAGCACCGCATTGTCGGCGGTCTTGTCCAAGATGCTCATTGCAACGAACTCATCCAACACTTCACTTGAGGTCATGGAGTGGAAGTCCGGTCTTTGACGAATGACGGAGGACATGGCCTTGTTGTAGGGCATCATGGCCTTGAGGAACTTGCGCTTGATCCAATTGTCATCCGTGTCCTTGCTCCCATGATCTCGGAGTGAGACCGCGAGTTTGGTCACTCTTCGAAAGAGCTCACGAGGTTCTTCATCTTCTTTCATTGCAAACTCATCGACTTCATCTTGTACCACTTCATAGTTGGAGCGTTGAATGCTCTCACTTCCTCGATGGAGAGACACAACGCATTGCCATGCGTCTATAGCCAAGGCATGAGGTCGAAGATGAGGGAGATCTTCGGGAAGGATTGCATCTTGGATGATGAAGAGAGCACTCTCATTGAATTGATTATCCACGGCTTCTCTCGGGGGTGAAGTTGCTTCGGGTCATGTGGATAGAAACCTTCTTCAATGATTCTCCAAAGGTTAGTATTCACATGATTTAAATGACGCTTGAAGCGATACACCCAAGAATCAAAATCCTCATTTTTCACAATCTTAGGAGGAGGACCGGCATGATTTAAATGAGTAGAGGGAATCGGTCCTCCATAAATTGGAGGTTCCACATGGGCAAAGATGTCGGTGCCATTTCTACCACTAGTAGAAGGACTCTTTTCACTGTTAGCTTCCCCCTTGTCGGAGGTAGCATCCGTCACCTTGTTAGTGGGATCACCCACTTTCATCAGCGAGGTGGACAGTTTAAGTCCTTCAAGAAATTTAGTAAGCATGCTTTCAACCTTGGTCGTCATGGAGTCTTTCAATGTGTCTAGAGCCACATTGAATTCCTCACGAGAGACCGAGGTTCCCCCATCGGCCGTAGACGAGATAGGATTCACACCGGTCCACACCGTCTGTGGTGTCAACCATACTCTTCGGACGGCAAAGTCCTTAATAAAGAGACAAGGCTCTGATACCAATTGAATGGATCGATATGGTTGACTAGAGGGGGGTGAATAGGCAACTAACAATTTTTAGCTTTTCTTTACCAAATTAAACTTTGCAACAAAGTAGGTTGTCTAGATGTGCAACTAGGTGAACAACCTATATGATGCAACAACAACAAGCACATGAGCAAGTAAGGGTAACAACACAAGTAAGCTTGCAAAAGTAAAGGTGCGAGATAACCAAGAGTGGAGCCGGTGAAGACGAGGATGTGTTACCGAAGTTCCTTCCTTTTGAGGGGAAGTACGTCTCCGTTGGAGCGGTGTGGAGGCACAATGCTCCCCAAGAAGCCACTAGGGCCACCGTATTCTCCTCACGCCCTCACACAATGCGAGATGCCGTGATTCCACTATTGGTGCCCTTGAAGGCGGCGACCGAACCTTTACAAACAAGGTTGGGGCAATCTCCACAACAATTGGAGGCTCCCAACAACACCACGAAGCTTCACCACAATGGATTATGGCTTCGAGGTGACCTCAACCGTCTAGGGTGCTCAAACACCCAAGAGTAACAAGATCCGCTAGGGATAAGTGGGGGAATTGAATATCTCTTGGTGGAAGTGTAGATCGGGGCCTTGTCACCCAATCCCGAGCAAATCAACAAGTTTGATTGGCTAGGGAGAGAGATCGGGCGAAAATGGAGCTTGGAGCAACAATGGAGTTTAGGGTTGGAAGAAGTGAGTCTTCTTGGAGAAGAAGACCCCCTTTTATAGTGGGGGGACAATTCCAACCGTTACCCACCACTCAGCCCGCGGCCCACGGAACTACCGCTCCACAGGCGCGGTACTACCGCACTGGCATGCGGTACTACTATGGTGGATTGCGGTACTACCGTGAGCACGGCACAGGCCAGGCCAGGCAAAAAGGAGCACCGACAGGGCGCGGTAGATCCGCAGACGCGGTACTACCGCGGCCACGTGCGGTACTTCTGCAAGGCAGACACGGGCCAGGCCTGGTAGGCACAGAAGTAAAAAATTACATCCGTGACTACCTCCGCTGAGAAAAAGTCGTGCAAAAATATGACACGGAACTACCGCGACTGAGGGTGCGGTACTACCGTGAAGGGTGCAGATGTAAAAAATTACATCTGCCCCTACCTCCGCTCCTGCTACGAAACCTGGCCTGGTGCCACGGTACTACTGCGCCGCAGCACGGTACTACCGCGGGGAACGCGGATGTAAAAAATTACATCCGCGCCTACCACCGCTTGAGAGAGGTGCCAGACTAGAGCCCGCGGTACTACCGCTCGGAAGAGCGGAACTACCATGGGAGCCTGCGGTACTACTGTGCTGTAGGCCGGTACTACCGCTGGCTCCTGCAGTAGTACCGCTCAAGGGAGGAGTACTACCGCTAGCCTGAGAGGAGCAAGAATGAGGCCTTCATTTCACAGAGACAATGGTGAGACGGAGGAATACTCCGAGGTGCTCGAGGAAAGGCGGTGCAGAAGGGAATGTGTATGTGAGATTCCACCCAAACCTTTCCAAAGCGGACCCCCTCTTAATAGTACGGCTTTCCTACGACTCAACTCCACCGAAGCAAACCATAGAGAAAGGCCATCTTCGATAACCTCCGAGGGGCATCAAATCGTCTTGTGTTTAGTCGTGATATATCTGAAAAGCTCAATACACACGATTAGTCCGCAAAGGCATTGTCATCAATCACCAAAACTACAGAAGGTCAAGAATGCCCTTACAACAGCGAAGTGTAGCAGTACTATTTTAAAAAAAGGCCGTCGTGCGTTCGGCCGGGATCGAACCCACAAAACGAGTTATACACTCCCGCGACCACTAGTAGTACTCGTTGGAGTACAACGCAACCTAGAATTGCCTTTTGTCGCTTGTAGTACGTACATTGTTCCTTACAAGAAACCCCTAATAATGCAAGAAATCACTAAAATGCCAAGAAACTACTACCACTTGCATACGTGGCAGACTTAAGATAAGAGTACCTTATCAACCATTGTACATGCTCTTACCAACCAGCCCTACCAAGAAACGACTACTCTACAAAGTGTCATTATAGGCACGTTTCAACCCATGGCCCTATTTGGATACATTTGTTGTCAATCTAACCCTGCCATCCAAACACCACTTTGGTTAGAGTTAGTTCAGGGTTAGAATCTAACTCGAACCTCTGACAGGGCCCATGTCTCCCATTAAGTCAACGCCTTCTATTCGACCGGGCGTTATGACTTGTGGGACCTACACGTCAGTCTGCACAAAAATCCCCGAGTGACCTCCTACCTCCGGCCCGTCCACCTAGTCATCCTCGGCCATGGGACGCAGCTACCGCCGCCAGCAGAAGGCAAGGTCAAAACCGTCGGCGGTGCGGAGCCCATGTTGCGGTAGCCCGGATGCCAGCTCTGTCTGGTGCTCGCGGCTGCTAGCTAGCCAATATAGCTCCGTCCAGCTGCTTGTCTTCAAGGTTTGATAGCTAGATTGGCATGACAGCAAGGCAGCTTGCTCGCACGCGTCGCGCTAAGGACAGCCATCTGGCTCGAGCGAAGGCCAGCGCGGCGGCTTGCTCACTCATGAGTCACGCTCGGGCCAGCCTGCCAACCCGTGCGGAGGCCAGCGCGGCATCCGGCCTGTCCGGCGGAGCGGCGGCCAACTCGCTCATCACCGGCGCCATCGAGGAACACGCATCAGTACTGTTTGAAGTAATGTTCAAGAAAAATAATGATTTGAGGGGGCATAAAAGGATAGAAGGTCAGATGTGGGTCCCTCGTGTCAACGGTCAAACAAAATGTGTTGGTTTAAGCTGCCTCGTCAGCACGGACGTGTGAGCCAACCCTGTCATAAATGGTTTTAAATGAACCTAATCGGTAGGAGTACTAGGTAGTAGTTTTTGGCATGGATTAAGAATTTTTGGGTATGTTTTTGCTATTTTTTGTATAATAGATTCTTCCTAGGGCTGGTTGAAAGTGGTAGTTTTTTGTTAAATACTCTACATATTGTAAGTAGGACTGAAAGTTAAGCTTTGGAAGCCAATAAGCAAGGCTAGTTACATAGTTCATATGTGTACATGATTGAAAGTAAATATCAACCATGAGTGACTAATATCTTGATGGAAAACTCGAAACTATGGAATACTAGGGGAAAATGCATGGTTTAAAATAGGGACAATTGCATTTTTACCCCTAGTTGGTTCCTACCCACGGGTTTTGCCCTTACTTTTCGAGCTTGCTCAGTTTTGCCCTTACTTTTTCCATCGAGGTCCCTCGAATGCCCTTTGACCGTTTGACCAAAACTTTGAAAATTCATAACTAATTCATATGAACTCAGAAAAATGCAAATAAGATATCAAAATTTTTAGATAAACATTACCTTTATGGGCATATCATTTGCATTCAGGACAAAAGCATCGTTCAAACTACCTGAGGTAATTAATGTTATTAATGTTATTAAAAATAAATAGGTATAAACAATATTTTTTCATGAATAAAAATTACATGCAAATGTAGGTGATGTTTTCTGAACATCCTGATAACTTATTTGCATTTTTGTGAGTTTGTATCAACTTGTTATGAATGTTCTAACGACTTTGACCATTATTTGGAAACTTCATAACAAGTTGATACGAACTCAGGAAAATGCAAATAAGGTATCAGGATGTTCAGAAAACATCACCTACATTTGCATATAATTTTTATTCACGAAAAAAATATTGTTTATACCTATTTATTTTTAATAATGTTAATAACATTAATTACCTCGGGTAGTTTACATGATGCTTTTGTCCTGAATGCAAATGATATGCCCATAAAGGTAATGTTTATCTGAACATTTTGATATCTTATTTGCATTTTTCTGAGTTCATATGAATTAGTTATGAATTTTCAAAGTTTTGGTCAAACGGTCAAAGGGCATTCGAGGGACCTCGATGGAAAAAGTAAGGGCAAAACTGAGCAAGCTCGAAAAGTAAGGGCAAAACCCGTGGGTAGGAACCAACTAGAGGTAAAAATGCAATTGTCCCTTGAAAATACTAGCAATTTTCATGTGTGTTGCACGAATCATAATTAGAATAATACTTATTCACAAACTTGATACAAAACACTCTAATTTTGATATACATATGTCACTAGAGATATATTTTGTTTCAATTAGAATATATTCCTTGGGTTGTTTTGGTGAGGTCAGGGACGGATGTGGTTGGTTTTAAGATACTAATTATGGGTTTTTCTGCAAATTGGTAGACAAGTGGGATGTTGGTGAGAAAAGGCAACAACTTACCTCACAGTCATTAGATGTAGATCTAATGGTCAGAAACGACGGATGGCAGACACACCATCATCACCAACTTAGTCTTGTGTAGGAGTACTAGCAAGATCCGTGCATTGCACGGAACATCAAGATGCATTTTTTTATAAAACACTTGTTGTGATTGACCCTTGCGGGAGTAATCCCATGTGTAAAAACTAATGATATCTCGAGAAATATGAGATAAGGTGAAGAGGAGTGGGGTGTGGTGGTGATTGGTCGTCGGACTGAGCGGAGGCATGGGGATTGACGACGCCGGCAGCGGCCACCAGGCCAGTTTGTTCCAGAGGCTTCCTTTCTTAATTGCTCAACAATGAGGTTTGTTGGAGATAAGGATGAATGAGGGAAGGCCTTGTCTGCAAATGTGGAGAGGGGTGCGGGTATCTTTTAGTTTAATTTCCATCCGTCAGATATAGATCGGACGGTCTATATTGCAAGATGGCACATGTACCATCATCACCAACTCGGTTTTTTATAAGAGAACAAATATAAGTATGGAGATACAAACTTATTATCGATACTTGCTTCCGTAAACTAGCATCTACATTCTATTCAACGCCTCGGCATGTGGGGCCTTAGCACAATGACTTCTCGACTGTGTAAAACAAAGATTTTCCCGTCGCCGATAAGGAGGGGGTGACGACGGCGCGCTCTTTGGCTTGGTCTAGTCCTAGTAGTCATACTAGGTGGTCTAAGCACGTGTAGATTTATTCTTTTTCAGGTCTCGTGTTCGCTGTACTGCCACGACTGTTGATGAATAGACGGTTAGTTATTCATGGGGAAACCCTTGTTGAGCGTGTTTGCGAGAGAGAGAGAGAGAGAGAGATAGTGTGCGTGTGTGATATGTTAGAGACTGAGGCAATGATAACAGATTCTTTGTGTCTATTTGTGTGGAGGATAGAGAGAGAGACATGTACATGGGGCTTTGTGTTGTGTAACGTGGAGACACATATACATAATTAGAGAGTGAGTGTGTGAGATACACATGCGGACATGGGGAGAGATGAGGATCCAGATAAATGGGTGTCTGTGCGTGTCTGGGTGTGTTTGTGCACGTGTTTTGTGTGTGAGAGGGAGTGTGTGTATGTGGAGTAGAGAGACCAGTGATGATGTAAACCTAGTATAATGGAAGGGGGAATGGTGTGACATGTGTAGTAGCGAGATAGCACGGGTGCGGGCGGGGGGAGCAGACTATTTGGAAGAGACATCGAGTGTGTGTGTGGGAGAGGGGTGTGAGAGCGAGAGAGCGAGAGAGAGCTAGTGATAGAGAGAGAGAGAGAGAGAGGAAGAGAGGGGGCGAGAGGGGTCGTTTGTGTCCATAAATGGCGTATAGATAGGGAGACAATGTTGATGTTGTCCAAAATTGGCCTATGTACGGAGACGCAAGGGAAGTGAGTCATCGTGTGTGTGATAGGGACTTCATGAGAGATCTAGAATAGAGGGTGTAGAGAACAATGTGCGAAATCGAGAACGATGATACATTAGGGAGCTATGGAAAGAGTCACGACATATATGTATACAGGGAAGGAGCTGGGGCGGGTCCGCATGTGAGAGAGATAGAAAGAGGAGAGTGGTGCACAAGGAGACAAATTGTGCTTGTTTGCAGTGGGGGTGGTGTGTGAGGTGAGTGCGCGAGAACCACATAACTAGGGAGATAGATGTTTGGGGGCGACATTTTGTGTGTATGGAAAATATACACTCTACATAGTGTGTGTGCTTGGGTAAGAGAGATAGCGGGAGACCTAGAGAGTGAGGGAAGAGACGTGTGCATGCCCGAGAGACAAAGTGATAGAGACCTATATTGGGGTCCGGACTTTACAAGAGAGAGGGGTGTTAATGTGCTCGTGTGTTGGTGTTTGGGGGAGAGAACGACTTGTCTATGTGTGTGTGTGTGGTGGGGGCGAGGGGGTGGCTTCAGATAAAGAGTGAGGTGTCTATATTTGAGGGACTTTAGCGTAATTGAGATATTGTGCACTCATGGTTGATCAATTTGTTTCACAGTTTGGACTATGAGATAACGATACTTTTGAACATGCGTGATATACCTTGATGTACCAGAATTACAAACCTAAGATTGGAATTTTGGAATTCGACTCCATCATTAGCTTTTGTAATTCATTTAAACGGAGGTACATTTTTTAAGCCGGGATTTCGTGATTTCAAATTCATATATCAAACCTAGAGATATACACATACGGGCATGTTCAAACTTTATAATCATCCACTTTATTCATACACATACACATTTTTGCTTTTGTCATCATATTTAGGATAAACACATTTGGAATTTCATTTGAATTGGACCGTATGATGGTATTTGCTTGTAGTAGCTCAATGATCCATATTTGAATTGAATGGACAATCTAAGTTTCGAGTTGGAGACATTGATTTTCAAAACTTGCACATTTTTTGCGTGCAAAACAAACAAATTGTCAGCCATGATATCATAGTCGGCCGTACGAGAGCATAATACTTATAATTTTAGGCGCCAAAAGCTTTCAAACTTCCCGCTCACATCGAAATATCACGCGCCCGAAAGTTTAGCCCTGCGATATTCTTGTTTTGCCCCTGCCACATGAACGGAAAAGGGCTGCTTTGGTAACTCCATTGTTTTCCCCTCTTTGCCCCCAACGTTCTTCCCCAGAGCCCCTCCCCGACCCCCCCCCAACCACGGCAAGCCGCCGAATCTAGTCATCCACCGCAGCGGCAGACCTCACACCCCGCCGGATCTACCTTTCGCACCTTATAACCCCCAACTGCCAACTCACCACTTCACTGGAGCCGCTTCAGCGACTGGCTTGTCCACCGCTCCAGATCTCCTTGACCGCCATCATGGTCCACCACACCGGATCTGCTTAACCAGCGCCCTCATCCACCACAGTGTAGGCCCTTCACTGACTCCCTCGTCCGCCCCTTTGCTGGCCCTTCATACAAGCCCTCGTCCTCCGCAACAGATCCGCCTCACCGAAATCATTGTACAACGCGCCCATCGAAGCCTTCGTCCACTACACCAGACCCGCTCCACGGACGCCATATTCAACTCCACTGGCCCTGCTTTACCGACACCGCAGCCTCATCAGGTTATTTCGATTTGTACTCCTTCGGTTTTTCTCTTTATCATGCAACTTTTCACTTACCACAGATGAGCTTTCTTGTATGTCGACAGGCGCCGCAACCGTAGCACCGGAGCCGCTTCAGTGACGGCGACAGCCAGCCCAAACTCAACCGCAACACGAGCACCATCGACGATCCTTAGCTATCAAGTATGACAACGATACCCATACGCCGCCGAGAATCAGGTACTATTATCCAACCACCGGCGCCTACATTCACTTTCCTAGGATAAGCACCGCACCTTTGAATTTATTCATGGCATCATTCAGTTTTTCATGAGACACGTTATTCTGCTTGCACCTGTAGGGCCATACTTCTGGCAGTGAACATGTTACATGTGCTAAATTACATACCAGTGCACATATAGTTAATATGCTTTAGTTTTGTCCTAAGTACTCCCTCCGTTCCAAAATAGATGACCCAACTTTGTACTAACTTTGTACTGAAGTTAGTACAAAGTTGAGTCATCTATTTTGGAACGGAGGGAGTATTACTGTACTTCCTAGATATCACTGCCTACTATTTTACTTCTTGAATGCTATATTTATGATAATGGTGTTGTTCTGATGCCACCTGTTGGTTCCATCAGACTGCTTAATGTTCTCTATGCTTAATTACACATCAGCAAACTAGCATGTGGTTCCGCTGCTTTTTGTTCGTTTTACCCTACATTTTCTGATGCTAGCTATTACATCACTGCTCCGAGCCTCTGTTCATTACTTGTTTGTGTGTTCTTGATCTTCCCAAGTTGCATGACTAATTTGATGCTTCTATTAATTATGGAGCTGCCAACCCCATCAAGCAAAATATTTGTTCTTTTGGGGCTGGCACCTCGAACAAGCATAAAAATAGAGGGAAGCAGATATATTGTCGTGTATGCACACACCCTTCTTTCATTAGTTTAGATGAACCATTGATGATCAATTTGGACCAGTGCATGTGATTAAAATTAATTTTACCTAAATAGAGGGTGCAGAATAAACTACAACAACTAGATTTGCAACCACGGGATGCTGACGATATCTTCAAAGAACATTGCAACAGCAGCGAGGCTTCACAGCAACATATGGTAAGCCAGTGTGTTTTAGTACATGTGAAATGTAATGCGAGTGGGCTGCTTTCTTGGCTTGTGCCCTCAACCTGTAATCCTACCGAATTACAAATCATTCAGTTGTCTGCTTTGCTGTATTGCTTGATTCGAATGCTTGTTTGTTGTTATGCTATACCTGAGTTGGCCAATATGTCAGCAGTGCCTGCTGTACTATCGTAAAGAAATGCATGCCTATTTCATTTGAGTCCTTAACTTTTCCTCTCAACTTCATCACAAGACTGTCTTCATAGTTTATATGAGGCCACACTGTTAAGTGCTTTCTCAGATTATTTCAACTGCTTAGATGCCTAGGCAACTTAAATATAGCGGTGGTATACTCCCTTTCAACTGGGTCCCATTTAATCCTGATTAAAGTACACTAGTGGTATGATAGTTCAAAAGAGTTTTTGTTTTTT
Source organism: Triticum aestivum (assembly GCF_018294505.1). Lineage (NCBI taxonomy): Eukaryota > Viridiplantae > Streptophyta > Magnoliopsida > Poales > Poaceae > Triticum > Triticum aestivum. The sequence goes on along the minus strand of NC_057807.1, from coordinate 674,855,955 downwards.
GAGGAAAATGAACTAGGGAGGTAGCAAAAACTAACTAGATGGGACTGGCGGATGTCGTTTATTTGCCACTTACATCCCTAGTTTCATCTTACCATTTTAATTTCTTTTCGGCCGATGCTGCTTCGAACCATTTAAATATAGTTTGCCATGCTCGGCAATAATTCGTCCGTCGTTTACCATGTAAACTTACTGCCTGGATCATACGATAACTATCTCTTACTTATGTCCAGCGGAAACCTTTCAGGATGCCGTTCACACTAGGACACAATGTACAACCCCAGAATCTATTTGTGGAAGCAGTGCGCCATCCATGTTACCAGATGGTAGCAGTTCAGAGGCAACACCGCCAGAGAGCAGTCTGAGCACAGATATTATAGTGCTTGAGGCTCTACTAGAGGCAGAAAGAGATGGTGTGGCTGCCATGAATGAGGTAATCTTTATCTTGAGGCTGGAAATTACGGAATTAGCGGCACGCATTATGCAAGCAACCCAAGAATTGGAGGAAGTAAGAATGTTGCATTTGAAGACGGAGGAGGTCCTGCTGTTTCTGCTATCTGAAGCCCAAGGTAATCCCGGTTCTTCTTTAGATACCAGTTGAAATTGTCATTAGATTATTGTACTTGCATGTTGTGTCATGTCTCTGAATGGATTATGTTGCAAGACCCCCTATGTTGTCCATGTGTTGTAATGATCCGAATTTTTTAGGCGAGGTAATCCTCAGTACTTGTATGATTGACATAAGGTGAACTGTTTTTCGTGTGAGCATATTGTATTGGATGAAATAACTATTTGACTCAGAGTGTATCCAACGTACTGAATTTGAAGATCACGGCATTTCTAAATCATAATCATATATAATGGTGGAGTAACTCTTTGTTGTGGTTTTGCAGAAATAAATAACAAAACATAGAATTATCTGTGGATATTTGTAATCGAATACAAATTGGATTTGAATTTAGTTTGCCAGGGCCCAGGGAAAACGTGAATGCTAATTCTCCCAAGTTTTGAACGAAGCGGCTAAACACTCACTATAATTTGTGGGCTGCCCAAAGCAAGTGTTTGCGAGATGGAAATTATTGTCTACCCCTGACACTTGACATCCTTATCGACCAGATTTACACTGTTGTCGGTAGGGGTAGACGAGTAACTTCAATTAGACGTGACACGATGGCCTCTGAGCCCATTCAGACACGGTGGGCGCCAAACGTGGGCGGCAAAACACATTTGATTCAAGCTCGTCCGAAAGACATGTGTCTCTTCCTCCATTTCCCCATTCATACACGGTGGGTGGCAAAACAAATTCTCCTCGTCCGAAATCGATGTAGGCTAATATATTAAATAGGGGCAGATGTGTAACTTCCCTCAGACGTGACACAACCGCCCTACCTCTCAGCCCCGTTCATACACCATGGGCACCAACCGTGGGCAGCAAAACACCCTCTCCTCGCCCGAAATAGTTACCGGCAAATATTTGGGAGATGCGAGATTACCGTCCTATCCCCAACCGACGCGATGTCCGAAATTTTAAATGGGGGATAAGTTCGTAACTTTCTCACATTTCAAAGAAGCGTGTCCCAAAGTTTGAGATCCTCCCCCCCCCCCCCCTCCATTTCCCCATTCATACACCGCCGGCGGCATGACAACCTCCGCACTGCGGCCAACCTCCTCCGTCCGCCACCCCATCCTCCACCTTGCCGGAGCCGCTACCCCTACCCCGTCGTCCACTGCAAGAGATGGACGTCTCTCATCCACGGTGCTGGACTAGGATCCTTTCATCGCCTCCTCTCGCTTCATCGTGTCGTCGTCCACCTTGCCGTTGCCGCTCCTACGACCGCCTCGTCCACGGCAACAGGATATATCCCCCAACTCGGTCGTCTGCCGTCTAAAGTCTTCTTCCCCGCCGTCAACAGCCATCGCACCCGCAGCACCCTCAACGTATCAGCATAGGCCTACACAGTGTCGCAAGAGAGGTGGTACTCTTCCATATGTGCTTAAGTTATTGATCTCACCCGGAAAATAGATCGTAATTTGTTTACTGTACTTTTCTTGTCCGTACCAAATCGTAGTGGCTAGTTGAAAGCAAACATTGCTTGCGAAGTAGCTTTGTCCGGTTTGCACCTTCAGATCTGCCATGGCACGGGCACTATACTCGTAAAGCTTATGGTTTCCCCCCTTTATATTCACTACCATCATCGTAGGTGCTTCGTGTCGTGCTAGCACTGCTCCTCAAGACCTCAACCCAAAGCTTACGTGTTGAAATACGAATCTGATATGATGCTCATATCACTAAAACAGAGAACGTTTAATTGGTCACCTAATGTTCCTATATTCGTTTCGAAAAGCATGTGCGCCACCCACTGGTCCAGCTAGTTCCACTTTCCTGATTTTTCTCTTGATGCTTAGGGTTTTCCCCTTTTATCTACTCTACTATGATCTGCGTAGGTGCTTTCTGTCGTACTAGCATTACTCCACCCTTCAAGCTAAACAACACAACACTCAGAATTCGAAAGCTTAGTTGTTCAAATATGATTGTGATATGATACTGATATTAGTTAACCGACACATTTAATTGGTTAGCTAAAGGTCCCACTTGAGTTTCCAAATGCATGTCGCGACATATAGAGAGACAGCATAATTGCATTTCTTTGTCACTTGTTGACCGTACTTTCTTGTCCATACCAAATCTTAGTTGTTATTTCAAAGCAAACATCGGTTGCTAACTACCCTTTGCGCGGTTTGCAGCTTCAGATCTGCCATCCCACTGCCACGGTCAACACTGTACTCATCATGCTTATGGTTTCCCCATTTTATGATGACCACAATCAGCCTACGTGGTTCGTGTCGTAATAGCACTGCTCCACCCATCGAGCTAAACAAGCTTAGTTGTACAAATTCATATCTGATATTATTGCTGATATTAGTAAAACTGAGAGATGTTTAATTGGTTAGCTAAATGTTCCTACTTTAGTTTCGAAATGCATGTGAGCCACATATGGAGAGACCGGAAAGAATAGTATTTCTCTGTGCGCTCTGGTTCATCATGGGTGGCCAACCGACATTGTATTGAAAGACTTGTAATATCTTCAATCTGCTTGCTCTTCTGCTCTTCTTTAAGATGATACTCTTCTCTTGCGGTCGACTGGTCAGGTCGAGTTGTTCTCCCTTAGTATATTTGAATCTGCCAGGTCAGGTCGACTTGTTCTTCTTTACTATATGTTGAAGCTGTCATCTGCGAAGTGTCATCACTTCTGGAGCTCTCATATTTTGAGTAGTAGGCCACATTATATTAATGCACACAACAAATTACAGCATGCATGGCATCTCTTAAAAGAATTGCAGAGATAGCACAAAGGGGTTTACAGGGAGGCAGTATTGGATTAGAATCACTTCTGCATTACAAAGAAAATCTCACTTGTTTTTATGTTTTCATGCATGTCAGATATTGAACATTATCAAAATGAATATGAGAATGGGCGCACGAGAGGAATATTGCGGAACGATCCACTGGCTAACAAACTTGGCATGGTGGAGGATGGCCTATCTTATTCACCCATCAAGGTGCTTGCTCTAACTTTGCAAAGTTGTATTGGTCGCACATATTTTGCATCTGACCTCTTGCATTACTTCTACTTTGTTACACCATCTGCTTAGTTTAAGCATCATATATGAGTATATGCCATACCTATCCATTTTCTGTACCTATTCCATGTGTCGTCACACTATGTTTTTCCAGTCAAATGTTGTTCTTTCGTAATAGATGTCCAAAAGGAAGAGGGTGAGTGCAGATCCTCAAGGAGTACAAACTAGGTATTTGGAAAAGGTAGTGATACCTGTTAAATCAGATAGATCAGCAGCCACAGAAAACACAGGCCCAACTGTACCACACTTTACCCCTACTCCAGTGGCCAAACCCCTATTAGAACTGCTGGGAGCCCAGCGTCAGGTACTGTCTATGATATCAATTCAAAATTTGAACTCCTAAATTTCTGCTTGTGCCTTACCTTCTCTCTTGTATGAAAACTAATTTCAGATGAATCTCCTTGCTCAAAGGATCATACGATCTCAAAACAATATTGGGCTCTGCATTGCTCTTGTCAGTACCTCTCTCCCTTTTGCCTTGTAACGTTGTACTTATTAATTGCTATTTGATTATGTATCATCAGTCTGCACCTGAGCTTCATTATCCTCTGTTTCTTCCAATATTATTTGATCTATATTTACTCTTTGCAAAATGTAGAATAATGGCAACGCTTATAAAGAATTTTCTTTGGGGAATTTATTGAATTATCCTTCCATCAACATGGAGAAGGGCTTTGTCCAGCCCGTGTTAACATGTAATGTAAGTTCATCCTTCTCAAGCCTTCAAACTTTGTTCTAGTATAGATTTGGATAGGCATCATTTCCTCCACTGCTGTTTGCTTTGCTGTTTACATCTGATTGGATGTTTGCAACAACTACCAGTTTCAAATTGTAGTTGTAAAAACATGTTCCTTATGCAGAACAGATCCATTTATTTGCTTATATAATTGTGAAACCTGTTACGTGTCTCCTTGTTTCTCTTTCAGAGTCGTATCTCTTACGCCAGGCAGAACTTTAGGGAAGATAGTGAGCCAAACCATCTTGAGGACAGCGAGATGACCCCAAGGTGTTGTCTTGATGAAGACAGTGAGTTGAAGCTACTCACCAGCAGGTGTGAGACAACCTCTGTGCAGTCGCTGCCTCAATCAGTTCGACTTCTTCAGTCTCAACTTAAAGCGAAAAGGCTTGCTTCAGCTCAGCTCCGACTTGAAGTCAAAGATGCAATGAAGATGTCAGAGTACTGTCGTGCGCACCATCATGCCATAAATCTAGTGTTGATGCATCTATCATTAACACAACTGAGGTCTACTCAGCTTCTTCGGCTGTTTGGGGGGCCCGACCTGGCCAGGCCTAGTCCTTTTGAAGTGCTCTCAGTTTTGTATATTCTTTTGTCGGCGCGTTTATTTGCACTGGTGGCGAACTTTGATGCCTAGTGGATGTAATATGTGTGATAGCCGTGATAGCCTAGCGTAAGTTGCTTGCTTATTTATTTCCTTGTTGTCTTGTTTATTTGTTTGCTTGTAGTCATTGCAGTTCTTTTTCCGCGGTTTGCTAGTGGCTACACTAACCTATTTTTTAAAACTAGGCCACAATAACCATGGGCTAATATTTACTGTAGTGACACTGGGCCTCCTACGGGCCCTAGAAACTGTGGGCCTTCTACGGACCGTAGAAACAGTGGGCCTTCTATGGGCCGTAGAAACAATGGGCCGTATCATCAATGAGCCTTATACGTGTCGTATGATCAATTGGCTAAACATGGGCCAATAAGAGGCCGTATTATGGTCGTAAATGGGCTAGAGTTGGAATCGTCCGTTCATGGGCCGACCATAACAGGCCATCCTTAATAGGCCGTATTTGATGACGCTATGAAAACGGCCCAACGTATTAACGGACCACAAATGGGCTGACTGTAACCACGGGCTGAATTTGGCCCACAAGCAGAAAATGACAATAACGGGTCGTAAGTAAAACGAATGCTGGAAATGAGCCCAAGAATAAATGGGCTCTTAGAAGGCCGAAATATAACATGGGCTGGAAACGGCCCAATGAAATAATGGGTCGTTAATGGGTATAAAGTGATACACTGTCCATTACGGGCCAGTTTCACCACGGGCCGTTAATGGGTGTAAAGTGATACACTGTTCCTTACGGGCCAGTTTCACCGCGGGCCATTAATGGGCCAAGAGTTACAAAGGGCCTCATATGGGCCGAAAGACGTCCTGGGCTATACATGGGCCAGAAGTGAAAATAGGCTGGAATCATATTGGATGGCCCAGATGACGCTACTGGGCCTAATTCGGATAGGGCGTAACGGGCCTTGGGTTAGCGGGTTGTAAATGGGCTATATGTGAACAGGCCGTTAACAGGCTTTCCATGGGCCGGCCCGCCACCTTTTGACCAAGTCAAACAGGCCGGCCTTTTCACAGGAATGGGCCTCTGTTGGGCCGTGCCACGTGCCGAAGTATCATAGGCGCCTTCTGTCCAATGAGTGGATGGCATCTGTCCCAACGATGAGCCGACACGTGTTTCCTCCAGCCAATGATGATTTTACACGTGGAAAATCCCCATTGGTCGGTGTTGTTAACGGGTTATCGGGTCCAAAACCTGACCCAATAGCTTAACAGCGTTCCGTTATGGTGGATGCCACGTGTCGGTCACCCTTGACGAAAGCACTTCTGTGACGCGCGATTTATCGTCATGGAAGTGGACACTTCCATGATGATAAGTTTGGTAATGTCATGGAACACTTATACGATAGCACAGGTATGACTATCTTGATTCTGTCATAAAATCATCATCGATGTACATGCATGACAAAAAACACAACCTATTGTGACAAACACGTATCATCACAGAAGTGTATTTTTTTATAGTGGAGAAGGACAATGCTCCACTCAAGTGGAGCCATCACCAACCCAAGACCCACACGCTTCCGAAGAACAAAGTGAAGGCCCTCAACCAAGTGAACAAGATCAACCTCAAGATGGTGGTGAACCACCAAGTGATGCACAAGGTCAAGTTATCCCTACCGAGCAAGTTTAAGATCAAGAGCAACCTCAAGATCAAGAACAAGCTCAAGACGACGCTCATGATGATCAAGTTACCACCCCTCAACTCAGTCCTGAGGAGGAATTGGAGCGTCGTGCCGCTAAGATTGCATCCAATCTCACAACCAAAGACCATGTCATGACGAATGTGCTTGGAAGCTTAAGAAAGGGGGGTAAGCACTTGTAGACAATTAGCAAACTATTGTGAACATCACGCGTTTGTTTCTTGTGTCGAACCCCAAAAGGTCTATGAGGCGCTCGAGGATCCGGATTGGCTCAATGCCATGCATGAAGAACTCAACAACTTCAAGCACAATAAGGTGTGGAGATTGGTACCAAGGCCAACGGGGAACCATAATGTCATTGGAACCAAGTGGATATTCAAGAACAAGTAAGATGCTCATGAAATTATCGTTCGCAACAAGGCTCGTTTGGTAGCACAAGGCTACTCCCAAATCGAGGGTATCGACTACGGTGAAACCTTTGCTCCCGTTGCTCGCCTTGAATCTATTTGTTTGTTGATTGCTTATGCTTCTCATCATAACTTCAAGTTGGAACAAATGGATGTGAAGATTGCTTTTCTTAATGGTCCTATTAATGAGTTGGTGTATGTCGAAGAACCCCCGGGGTTTAAGGATCCCTATTTCCTCGATCATGTGTACCAACTCGACAAGGCACTCTATGGCCTTAAACAAGCCCCACGTGCGTGGTATGAGCACCTTACCGAGTTATTGCAAGATCATGGGTTTGAAATTTGCAAAATCAACCCCACTCTTTTTACTAAGAAGGTCAATGTGGAGTTGTTTGCATGCCAACTATATGTTGATGATATTATCTTTGGTTCCCCTAACAAAGCTTTCAATGAGTAATTTGCCACACTCATGACCTCGAAGTTCAAGATGTCTATGATGGTAGAGTTGAAGTTCTTTCTCGGGTTCAAAATCAAGCAAAGAAGAGAAGGATCCTTCATCAACCAAGCCAAATACACTCAAGACATGCTCAAGAGATTCAAGCTAAGTGATGTCAAGCCAGCCTCCACTCCAATGCCCGTCAAATGCCAACTTGACATAGATACCAGTGGTAAAGCGGTGGATCAAAAGGTTCGTTCCATGACTGGCTCCTTGCTTTACCTTTGTGCATCTAGATCGGATATCATGTTGAGTGTGGGAATTTGTGCACGGTTTCAAGTCGCACCTAAGGAAAGCCACTATGTGTCAGTCAAGTGAATCTTTCGATATTTGGATCATACCCCCAAACTTTGGCTTATGGTACCCAAGAGGAGCCAACTTCAACCTTTTGGGCTATTCAGACTCAGATTGGGCAGGAGACAAAGTGGATAGGAAGTCAACCTCCAGAGGGTGCCAATTTCTTGGTTGCTCTTTGGTGAGTTGGTCTTCTAAGAAGCAAAGTTCTGTGTCTCTCTCCTCCACCGAAGCGGAGTATGTGGCCACCGGTAGTTGTTGTGCTCAACTTCTATGGATGAGGCAAACTTTAAAGGATTACGGTGTCATTTGTGGTGAAGTGCCTCTTTGGTGTGAAAATGAAAGTGCCATCAAGATCTCTCTCAACCCAGTGCAGCACTTCAAGACGAAGCATATTGAGATTCGGTATCACATCATCCGGGATCACATTAGGCGAGGGGAGATCAAGCTCAAATATGTCAACACTCATGATAACCTTGCAGATATTTTCATGAAGCCCTTGGATGAAGCAAGATTTCGCGAGTTAAGGCATGAGTTAAATATTATTGATTCGAGCAATGTAGCTTGAACCCGTGCACACCCCACCATACTCATATTGATATCTTGTTTAGGTGTAGGCATGGACATAGGGGGAGTGTTGTTCTCTCAATGAACTCTCCCTCCCCCCATTATGCATAAATTGATTAACTCTTTCACATTAGCCATTCTTGATGGTACTTGTGCTTCAAAGACGAGTTTTGGTCATGGGACCAAGGATAATTCTTCGCAGTGCCACACCAATTGACTCAAACATAGGTGGCTTCGTCCACCGTGCTCTCCTGTAGAGAGGTTTTGGTTAGTGTTTGTTCCTTGTTGCCCTTTGCCTTCTTGTTGAGCAGTGTTTGCGTTTGAGTTGCCTTGTATGTGTGATCTTTTTGTGTCCGGTCGCTTGAAGGTTGTTGTGCATAGGTCGTGTTTCTCTATTTTGTCGAAACATGCACTTTCTTGGGTTTACGATACTACCATGGCAAGCCACAGTACTACCGCATGATAGGCACGGTACTACCGCTACCAGCATGGCAGTAATTTTTTACTACCGCTGGAAGAGCGGTACTACTACCCTGTGTGCGGTACTTCCGCCCGGGCGGTACTACCGCGATGACCCACGGTACTACCGCGCCATCGCGAGCGGGTGGGGGTCAAGAGCGGGCAGGGGGAGTTCCAACTCCCCCATACCCATTAAACTCGGTTTCCCCACTTCATCTTTCTCTCTCCTGCCCATGAACGGTGCCGGTGGAAATCGTCGGATCTCCGTCTCCGGCCGCTCTCCTCGCATCCCGGCCGGTGAGATCGATCCCCACCTCGCCCTCTTGCCATGGAACAAGGTTTCTCCCCAAATCCCTCTCTCTTTGCCTTGTTGTTTTGCTTCTAGGTTTTGGGGATATGCATGTTGTTCTTGAGATTTTAGGCCAAATCTTTGCAAGAGAAGGATGTAGGAGAGTAGTAGTGTAGTAGAGATGCTATTTGGTATGTTGCCACACGGTATTTTTGATCAACCGTAGTACTGATCCAAAGTTGCGGATGTGCCTAGATCCGTTTCATGCCGGATTTGATTCCGAGCGGTACTACCGTGTCGGATTTTGGGTTCCGGCAGGCCCTCTAGGTTCAAACTCTGGGGTGCGTGCGGAGATCGCACCTCCTGCCTACCTACGTCTCGGTGCCTCGCAAGGATCTAAACTACACGAAGAACAACACAAGGGACACAAGGTTTATACTAGTTCGGGCCACCATTGTGGTGTACTACCCTACTCTAGTTTGGGGTGTGGTGGATTGCCTCAGGGGCTGATGATGAACAATACAAGGAAGAACTGCCTCGCGAGGGGAGGAGTTCTTGTGTGGGTGGATCTGGCTAAGGTTCCAATCGCCCCCTGTGGATCGATCGATCTCGAGATGCCGCCGGACTGATTGATTTCCAAATGCCCTACTCTTGTGGTGGCTAGTCCTATTTATAGAGCAAGGCCCTGGTCCTCTTCCCAAATATTGAGCGGGAAGGGTGCCAACAATTGGCCATTTTGAAAGGGAACATCTAGTACACTTATCCTGACTAAAGTCGGTCCTCGCCTGCCAAAGGCTCTTATGGTGACGTCGGCTTGGGCTCCATGATGACTTCTATCCTGTCGTTCTGCTGGTCTTGGTCTTGTTGCACCGAAATGGTTGCCTTTGCTTGATACTCTTGCCTGCGCTTGCCCCCTTTGCACTTAGAGGAAACAAGGACTCTGCGCAGGCCAGCGCCCGCCTGGCGCCCGCCTGGCTTCGGTCGTCATGGCTTGCGTCATGGGCACCTCGTGAGGTACCCCGCCTTGATCTCTCCGCCTCCTCGCGAGCCAGCCTAACGAGGCCGTGCCTGAGGAAGCTTCCTGTTGTCCGCCCCACGAGGCTTGGCCCCTCGCGAGGGTCTTGAGCATGTGTCGATGAAGATGGGCCGTACTGGGCCACTCCTTGAGCCACATCGCAGGCCGCAGGCAGGCAAGTCTAGGTACCCCCATTCCCAGAACGCCGACAGTAGCCCCCGGGCCCAAGGCACGCCTGGACTTGGCTTAGCAAAGAAGCGAAGGGGAAGGTGCAAAGCGCCGTGGGCCCCAACAGCCTGTGGCCTTGGGCGCCGCGTGGCGGTTGATTGGACGTGGGCGTCCCTGCTTTCCCATGACGCCTCGGCAACTGCACGCATTGACTAGTGAGCGGTACCCGGCCAGGTTTACCTTCTTTGCCTTCTCCAGCCATTGCCCAGATCCCCTTTCTCGCTTTCATCCTTCTCGCTTCCGAAATCCCCAGATCTACTCCAACCCTGCGTCCCAGCAAGGCATGGCGCCTCGCCAAACCCCGGCCGGAGCTTGGTACTCGCCCGCTCTGGATTCTCCGAACGTGTCGGAGAAGAACCTTGCCCGGACACGCCAGATGATGGCGGCGCAAGGCAACGACGGGGCGGCCGCGCTCAAGGTTGGTTCCGCCCTTCCCGAGGACAACGGAAGCACCTTCTATCCGCTCTTCGTGAGCGCCATCGCCGCCGGTCTGGTGCCTCCCTTTTCCGAGTTATTCTTTTCTGCTCTCGGCCATTACAACCTGCAAGCTCTGTACCTCCATCCCAACTCTGTTCTTCTCCTGGTGATTTTCGCCTACTACTGCGAGGCTCATGTCGGGGTAAAGCCCTCAGTGGCCTTGCTACGCCATTACTTTTACCTCCGGGTTTCTCGCGGCCCCATCACTGCGTGCGCGAGCTTCGTTGCATACTCCAGCTCCAATGCTATCTCGAAGCCTGGGAAGAGGATTGAAGGCTTCCGGAGCAAGTGGGTCATGGTGGATGCTGGGCGTATCCCCCCTCGGCTGATCCTGCCCACGAGGCAGCCTAAGGTCGTCGATGCTTGCTCTCGCGCGGAGCTCGTCGATCCCCGCGCGAAGCCAGTGCTGGAGAGGATGGACGTGGACCTGTGGCCGGGGAACATGGCGACGGCGAAGCTGACCGGGGCGTCGCTCCTAAGGGAGTTCCTGGAGCACCGGGTGGCTCCGCTTCGGGAACACTTGCTCCCGCTTTGGAGGCTTTGCCCGAGCCCTGTAGTCTTGGCCGACGAAGATCTGGCTACGGTCCTCCAATCCTTGGTTGGGGGAGACGTGGCGAGACTGGAGGATGCTCCTGTACCCCTGTTCCTTCGGGGTGATTGGGAGCAGGTGCTGAACTCCATGCCTGCTTTCAACGGGGACGGGCCTGTGCCCGCGAAGGTTCCTGAGGACCTGGCGGCCCGGACGATGGTGAACGTGTCCTCCAACGACTCCGGCAGAGAGGATGAAGAAGAGGGGCAGGAAGAGGAGCCGGATTCCGAGGCGACTGACGGGGACTCGAGAGAGCCCCTCCCTCGGCTCAGGTCCCGCGCTCTTCGCCTCATGCCGGACGACGACGAGGATGGTGATGAGCGAGGCGATGAGAGCTTGCCCCTAATCCCGAAGAAGGACAGGCCGGGGCTGGTTCTTCACGGACCTGCTCCGGCTCCGAGGCAATCTGCAGACGTGCCTCCTGCTCCCGAGGCTCCTGAGGTTGACCCCAGCAGCCGGCTCTCAGGCTTCAAGTTCGGCCGGAGGTTGCTTGAGTCTGCGGGCGATGACCAGTAAGTGCTTGATTCTCGTTTTGCTACTTGCTTTGTTGCTGAGGCCTGACATCCATATTCCTTTGGCTAGGCCGGTGCCTGCGGCGAAAAAGCTAAAGGGGGCCCCTAAGGCTTCATCCGGGGCAGCACTTCCACCAGCGGGAGAAGGGGGCGACAAGGCCCGGGCTTCTCCTGCCCGGTCATCCTCACGAGGCCAGGTGGGGCGTGCCGGGGTGAGCTCAGCCCCTGTGGCCCAAGCGACTCTCGAGGCATCTTTGCCTGACGCCACTGGCGCGGTCATCAGGGCGCAAAAGGTCCCCACTCATGGTGCTGTGATCATGGTGCTGTGATCACGCTGCCGTCTTCTCCTCCTACCCCGCCAACTGCCATTTCTCCGACTCCTTCTACTGTCTGGATCGTGCCGCTGCTGAGTTGGACCGGCTGCGAAGAGATCTCCAGGGCGCCGACCCTCGCTTGGTGGCCGGGCGCCTGGAGCTGGCCTCCGGCTGGGTCCGCTCTGATGCTTCAGTTCGAGCGTCGCTGGTTCAGGCCGCGATGGCCTACGACGAGGATAAGCAGGCCATCCTTTAGGCCAAGGCCGCTCGCGACGTCGCCTTGGGTGAGGTTGCGGATGTCCGGGATTGCTGCAAGGCGCTGGAGAGCGAGCTGCAAGGCCTGCATGACCAGCTCGCCAAGGAGGCCCGCGACCGCCAGGAGAAGGAGGAAGAGATGAAGGCTCGCGAGACTGCCGCCAAGGACCGGGGTGTCGAGCTTGAGGAGCGTCATGGCCGCTTAGATATGCTGGAGCAGGCATTGGAGGCGAAGAACATCGAGCTGGACGGTAAGGCGCGGGTCCTGGCCGAGGAACGCGTGGCCTTTGCAAAGCTGGAGGAGAAGGCTCGTGCCTTGCTGAAGACACTTTATGACAACGGCCTGGAGAGTCCGCTGGCCGGCGCCGAGGACGGCCCCGCCAAGTTGCTTCCCTTCTTGGTCCGCGCCCTTGAAGATGTCGCCATCGGCCTTGGCTCCACGGCTGAGGCTGAGGCGCGTGTCCTTTCTTCTACAGCGCTGACGCGCGTCTTTGCCCACGTCTACCTTCGCGACCCCAACGTTGACCTTGACAGCCTGCTGGAGCGTGTGAGTGGCGAGCTTGCCGCTGCCGCTGCTGAAGCTGTGAAGGGTCGAGCGGAGGCTCTGCTGGCGAGGTTCCGTGCCTTCAGCACCAAGCCAAGGCGAGGTGCTACCGATCCTGAGGCTCCACGAGGCGAAACCACCCAGCATAGCTCCGTCACCAGCGATGGCACTGCCGGAAAGTGACCTCTTCGCAGCTCATGTCCTGCTTTCAGCTCCTGCAACACGCATCATGCTTCGTGGAGGCGTTTAAACTTGTGTTTGGCGTTGTGAAAACAATCTATGGACTGTAATATTTGCTTTTGAATTCCTTGAGATTTGCATTTTTCCTTCCTACTTGCTTGTGTTCTACGTCGGCAAAGCCTAGCCCCGCGCATACCTCAGCCGCCGTTAGCCCCGACCGGAAACCAGGACGGGACCAAGGAGTGAGGGGCTACGTCACCAGTTAGGCTCCTGAGTCGCGATGCTCAGGAGTCCCCCTTGACATGCAAATAGCAAGTAGGGAGGGGGATGTATAAGTAAATCTACCGTTCTACGTCGGCAGAGCCCGGCCTCGCGCATACCTCAACCGCCGTTAGTCTTTCGGAACTAAGGGGTGAGGGGCTACGTGACCAGTTAGGCTCCTGAGTCGCGATGCTCAGGAGTCCCCCTTGACGTTCAAACGTCCTTCGTACCTTGGCTCCGCTCGGGGAGAGACGTGCGACGAACCAGGCCCAAGGGGCCTGGCTGGGTGGCGTGCGTCTGGGTGTGACCCAGGCGTAGCCCCCGTGCCCAGCCCCCTCGCGCGGCACTCCCGAGGGGAGGCGTTACGATGAGGCTAGACACTGAGCTCTGGGCTCCCTGAGGTTGATGCAGCCGGGGGCCACCCTCAGTTGTTTATCACCAGCGCGGAGCATAGCGCTTCTGTATGTGTACGGGCATAGCCGCTCCTCGGCAGTGTCGTCAGCCAGTGTGGAGCATGGTGCTTCCACTGGTGCGTGGGAGGGGGCTCCCCTCCGGGAGGAGCCCCCGGGACGTGTACAGCCCCGCCCTGACACGTGGCTGGCACGGTAGGGCTTGGCGAGGTGTATCTGGGCACCCGTGAGCCAGCGCGGGGCTCACGGGGCCCTACCTCAAGGCGGGTTGCGCCTGGTTCTGGGCCTTTACTTGTAGTGTGCTCCTGCAAATTTGGTTAGATGTCGACGCTGTACGTCCTCGGGTCCCGGCCCTCGAGCAAGCTCAGCCGTCGCTGGTATGCCAGATCACGATGTCGTGGACAAGGCCAAGAGGTGAGGGCTGGAGAGCCAGTAAGAGTCCATGAGTCGCAATGCTCAGGTACCCCCCCCCCTTTAACGTGCAAGCAGCCGGCATGAAGGAAGAAGGGTGCCGCCACAAGTATCAAGTAATGATCATGGTGGGTCAAACGCACGACCCGAATAAACGCGGGAGGGATACATGCCACTAGGTCAGGCCCGAGTGGCTTGGGGATAATGCAGCCCGAGGGGCGCCCCCAATAAAGTAAGCTAAAAACATGAACAAAAGGGATACATGCTGCAGGGATGGACCCACGCGGCCTGGGAATGATGCAGCCCTGAGAGCGCTCCCAGCTGAAAATGAAACTCGAAGGATGTCACCTGATGATGTTGGAGATGAAGGGATGCTGAAGTAGCGGACGTCGTGCACTGCGGAAGCCGATCTTTATGGGCCCCCAGGCCCAGGAGCCTCGGGAGGCTCCGGAGGCGCTGGTGGCTCCTCGTGGACCATCTCCATCTCTGCCAGGACTGTGGAATGCCTGGCCGCTTGAGCCTCCAGGATGCTCCTCATGAGGCGCTGGCGCATAGCAGCCGTGTTCGGCAAGCCGTAAGGCATGCGAACATAGCTGTGGGGTGGACCTTCGCAGCGTCCCACGCATGAGGGCAAGAGGCGCTACTGAGAGGCGGCTTGGTTGAGCCGTGGTATGTTGATGCAGACGCGCAGCCCGCCATCCTCGCCCGGATGGGGAGCTGCGGTGGGTAAGCGGCGGCTGCCGCTCATGACTCTTGACTCCTGTAGCTCCTGAATGATCTCGCTGATGAACTCCTGAGGGTTTGGTCCTTCTTGCCTCGCTCCTTCCTGAGGGAAACGTGCTTTGAAACACGCCTCCAAGTGGTGCCCGAGCGCCTCCCTCGTGATCTTAGCAAAGTCGATGGCCCTCCAGGAGAGAGCCCCCAGCCTTGCTCGAGGAGGGCGTCGGGCGCGCCTTCCTATGCGACAGAAGGAGGCACCCCTGGAACAGGCGCGGACTCTGAGGGGCCTGCCTCCCGAGGGTTTTGACAAGGCGATGTCTTCTTCTTCTTAGGGACTGCCTCGGGAAGCCTTCCGCTCCTGTGATCTGGGTCTTCAATTGATGCGGCTTGAAAAGCACGCTCCAAAGAGCACACAGTGTCTCTCTCTTCACAAGGCACCGTGATGACTCCACCGCTTCCTGGCATCTTGAGGACATTGTAGCCGTGATGAGTCACGGCCATGAACTTGGCCAGAGCTGGGTACCCGAGGATGGCATTGTACGGCAGGCGAATGTGCGCGACGTCGAAGTCAATGAGCTCAGTGCGGTAGTTGTCGCGCTTCCCGAAGGTGACAGGAAGGCGGACCTGCCCTATCGGAACTGTGGAACCATCAGTGACTCCTGAGAAAGGCTTGGTTGGCTGAAGCTGATTGTATGGCACTTGGAGATTGTTGAATGTCTCGACGGACAGGACATTGAGCCCTGCTCCGCCATCGATGAGGGTCCTGGTGACTTGTACATTGCTGATGATTGGGGAACAAAGCATCGGGAGGACTCCGGCTATGGCTGCGCACTTGAGCTGGTCCGTTGAGCTGAACGCGATGGCGCATGCTGACCACCTGAGGGGGCGTGTGGCCTTGAGTTTGGGGAGGACTGCATTCACTTCGCGAGCAAACTGCTTGAAGATGCACTAAGAGGCTGGGGCCTGTGTGCCGCCCAAGATGCAAGCGATTGCGCGCGGCTCCTCGAAGCCCCCAGCCCCCTCGTGTTGATGATGGTCTTCATTCCTCCTCGGCTGTGGTGGCAAAGGAGGGAGGCCTGCGTTGCCTTCTGGACGATCCTCGCGAGGCTGATCCCTCCATCCTCCCTCGCGAGGCCAGTCCTGCCAGCGGTCCTCGCGAGGTCAGTCGCGCCACCCTTGGCGAGGGCCACGGTCTTCCCATCGTCCTCCACCTCTTCCTCCTCCTCGGCCATAGCCCCGGTCGTTGCGCTCGGGGCGTCGGCCGGCACGCACGTCCCACACGGCCCTGAGCTCTTGGCATTCGTTGGTGTTGTGGGTGTGGAGGTCGTGGTACACGCAGTACCGGCTGCCCTTGGATGACTCAGGCTGATCCCTGCCTCGCTTGGTGTCCAGCTCTGCTGCAAGCACGGCAGCCCCCTTGCGCTTCACGTCCTTGACCTTGGGCTTCTTCTCTTCTGGGTCAGCAGCCGGCAGCTCAAGGAGGGAAAGGCGTCCTTCCTCAGCCCTGGCGCACTTGGTCGCCAAGTTGAACAGCTCCAGGGAGGTGCACCGGTCTTCATGGATCGCAAGCTCTTCTTTCATCTTGACGTCACGCACACCGTCGGAGAAGGCTGAGATGATGGCCTCCTCAGACACCCTGGGGATCTTAAGGCGAGCGTTGTTGAAATGTTGGATGAACTTCTGCAGGGTCTCTCCTGGCTGCTGCTTGATGCGGCACAAGTCGCTCATGGCCGGGGGCCGGTCGCGGGTGCCTTGGAAGTTGGCAATGAATCGGGTGCGCATCCGGTCCCAGGAGGAAATCGTGCCAGGAGCCAGGTTCGGGAGCCAGGTGTGGGCACCGTCCTTGAGCGCCATGGGAAACCAGTTCGCCATGACCTTCTCGTCCCCGTTGGCGGCTTCAATGCCCAGCTCATAGAGCTGGAGGAACTCCGCAGGGTCGGCCATGCCATCGTAGCATGGGGGTAGATCTGGCTTGAACTTGCCCGACCAGGCCACGCTGTGCAGCTCGGCGGTGAAGGCACGGCAGCCTACAGTGGCCACGGGAGGCCCTGGGTGACGAAGAGCTCGATCTTGGAAGTCTCTGTGCACTGCCGCCAGGAGCAGCGCGGGATCTTGGCACGCTAGAGCAGGAGCGCGGTCGTGACGGGCCGGTGCGGGGAGCACACGGGCGGCTTCTTGGGGACGAGGGATCTCTTGGCAGCTCTTCTCTTGCTGTGCTGGCACCGGACGGAGTGGGTTCCGTCCAGGGGCCACGCGCCTTGGGGCCAAGGCGCCTTCTTGAGGGATGGCGCAGGGGAGCCCTCTTTGCACCAAAGAGGAAACAAGGACTCTGCGCAGGCTGGCGCCCGCCTGGCTTTGGTCGTCATGGCTTGCGTCATGGGCACCTCGTGAGGTACCCCGCCTTGATCTCTCCGCCTCCTCGCGAGCCAGCCTGACGAGGCCGTGCCTGAGGAAGCTTCCTGTTGTCCGCCCCGCGAGGCTTGGCCCCTCGCGAGGGTCTTGAGCATGTGTCGATGAAGATGGGCCGTACTGGGCCACTCCTTGAGCCACGTCCCAGGCCGCAGGCAGGCAAGTCTGGGTACCCCCGTTCCCAGAACACCGACATACCACACCTCCCATGCGGTACTACCGCTCTGGCCGCATCCGCCTCGTGCGGTACTACCGCTCCTCTAGAGCGGTACTACTGCTCGGGGCGCGGAAGTACAATTTTACTTCCGCTATAGGCGTGGTAGTACCGTGCCATCCCGGTGCGGTACTACCGCGGCTAGAGCAGCAGTAAACTTTTACTTCCACTTAGTGGTGAGGTACTACCGTTGACTTCAAAACTACTTTGTTGTGACTACCCAATCTTATTTCTACGTGTTTCGTTTGTTTTGGTTGTGGTCTTTGCATTGATCCTTCTCGTTTCTCTCGTGTGTTCTTGTGTTGTGTGTCATAGGTGGTGGCTCCAATGTCCGTCGCTCGAACCCAAGCCACGACACGAGGTCCAAGCGTCTTCGCAAGCAAGAAGCACCGGAGGGCTCCAATGCCCAACATCACAGTGTCAAGAAGACTGCCAACTGGTACAAGGAGCCAGTTCTGGGCATGGATGAGATGCCTCTATCTGAGTTCATCATTCGAAGGAGAATCAATCCCTATGCAAACCCTCGTGAGAATGTCAGAGGGAATGAGTTGTTCTGGAGAAAGCAGCAGAATCTCATATACATTGATGTGATCAAGTCCAAGCACAACCTCTATGCTCCAATGTAGTGGATTGATATGAATCATCTAAGGAAGGACCGGAACTACTTTGGTGAGGCACTGGACTTGGTGGAGCAGTTTGGCATTGAAGACTTCATCACACTCCATATGGACTTTGACCCGGAGCTAGTGGCGCAATTATTTGCCTCCGTCCACTTCCACACGGATGGGGAGCGGACTATGTCTTGGATGACCAATGCATGGGAAGTAGCTGTCTCTACTTGGAACGAATTCATGACGCTGCTGCATGTCTGTGATGAGGGGCCCGATGTGCCCATTAGCGCCCGCCCTCACGGCAACGCCGAGTCCGCCAACAAGGACAAGCTTATGTCATTTCTTGTGGAGAAGAAGCTTCCCAATGGCACTCACTCTTGGGTGCTCAAACCCTTCCTCGATGTCATGCACCGAATCTTCCGCAACACTCTCTTTCCACGCGTCGGTGACAAAGATAAGGTGCATGCTTATCTCATGGATATGATGCTTCTGTGTGAGGAGGCGTGTCATCATGCTGCCCAGCCTCTGGACATCTCTCATATCATGTGGAATGAGCTCAGGTTTGCGGTATACAATCACAAAGTTCCCACCTATGGTCCATACCTGCACCTTCTAATCTCGAAGACTTGGGACAAGATGTTTCCGGAGAAAGACTTTTCTGCTCCAAACTGGATTTGCCACAAGCCTATCAAGCTGCGTCATAAGAACAAGTGGGCAAATACCACTACCAGGGTTGAGGCTGAGGCTATGAAGATGAATGTGGATGAGGACGAGGTTGAGGAGGAGGAGGAGGCTGAGGACAGTTCTGCTGGGTATGCTCCTCCATCTATTAAGCCCTCTTGGGCTAAGAAGTTGAAGGCAAAGATAAAGACCCTGTTTTGTATGCAAGCCATGGGGCAGTACAAGACCCATGTTGCTTCCAAGGAGAGTCGCCAGCGCGACAAGAGGATCTTGAGGACATTTGGCAAGACCGTGGAGAGTGGGTCAGAGGTGAACATCACTCCGGAGGCTGAATGGATAGCGATGCAGGGCTATCAGTGGACCAAGTCGGAGGAGGAGACCATCCCAACTGCCGAGTCTGATGAGGAGCGTGCTGGGTGATCTCTGCAGAGGATGCTACCACCTGTGTCGTAGGTGTCCTCTCTGCCTTTTTGGTGTCTCGATGCCAAAGGGGGAGAGAGCGTAGGATTTTCTTTCGTGTCTCTTTGTGTTCGTTTCGTTGGACCTTCGTTTGTATTGCTTTGGTTTGGTTTGTGCTTGTAATACCTGGTACCCTTTCATATGGTGTAAGACATATGCACTCCAGCTTATCTTATTGTCTTTAATGCTTAGTAGTTTGTGAGCCTATGCTACCTTGTGCTCTTTACTTTATGCTCATATTCATTCCCTTGCCTCCATGCTTAGTGTCATTTATATTGTTGCAAGGAATGCTTCGTCTATAAAATATAGGGGGATTATTGTTCCTAGCATGTGTGACGTGCAGTCCAAAGCATTTATATATAGTGCACACATCTAGGGGGAGCCTATCTATATTTTGTAGATGTTGGGTTTGCTTATTTTCAGTAGTGTACTCTTATGTGCAAATCCCATATTGTCATCAGTCCACCAAAAAGGGGGAGATTGTAAGGGCATATTTCACCCTATGTGGTTTTGGTGATTGATGACAATGCATTTGCGGACTAATCGTGTGCATTGAGCATTTCAGATATCTCATGTTTAGGCACAAGACGATTCGTTGCCCCTCGGAGCCTAGCGAAGACAGAGTTTCTCTACGTTTCTTTTCGATGGATTTGAGTCCTAGGAAAGCCGTACTATTAAGAGGAGGTCCGCTTTGGAAAGGTTAGGGTGGAATCACACGTACACGTTTGTTCCTTTGTGCCACCTTTCCTTTGCCTCTTTGGAGCACCGACCGTTTATCCGTGTCTTTGCAAAATGAAGGACTCCTAGTGCTATTGAGCTGTGGCATGCGGTAGTACTGCTCAAGGGAGCAGTAGTACCGCAGAGGCCCACGGTAGTACCGGCCGGGGACGCGGTAGTACTGCAGGCCCTTGCGGTAGTACCGCTCCCCAAGCGCGGTAGTACCGTGACCTCTGGCCCAGCACAACAAGACGAGTGGAAGTAGGGGTGTCGGTGTCAAAACTAGCGGGGATCTCGGGTAGGGGGTCCCGAACTGTGCATCTAAGGCTAATGGTAACAGGAGACAGGGGACACGATGTTTACCCAGGTTCGGGCCCTCTCTATGGAGGTAATACCCTACTTCCTGCTTGATTGATCTTGATGATATGAGTATTACAAGAGTTGATCTACCACGAGATCATAGAGGCTAAACCCTAGGAGCTAGCCTATGATTCTGATTGTTCTTGTCCTACAGACTAAACCCTCGGTTTATATAGACACCGGAGGGGGCTAGGGTTACACAGAGTCGGTTACAGAGAAGGAGATCTACATATCCGAATTGCCAAGCTTGCCTCCCGCAAAGGAGAGTCCCATCCGGACACGGGACGAAGTCTTCAATCTTGTATCTTCATAGTCCAACAGTCCGGCCAAAGTATATAGTCCGGCTGTCCGAGGACCCCTTAATCCAGGATTCTCTCAGTAGCCCCTGAACCAGGCTTCAATGACGATGAGTCCAGCGCGCAGATTGTCTTCGGCATTGCAAGGTGGGTTCCTCCTCCGAATACTCCATAGAAGACTTCGAACACAAGAATCGTGTATGGCTCTGCAAAACAAATTCCACATACCACCGTAGAGAGCACAAATATTCCACAAATCTAATCTGCTGACAACTTTTCATAGCGTGACGTCACGCCATGGCCCGGTCATTATTCGAACCGTTTTTCATAACCAGCTACCGCACATATCGCGAGGCGGTTTTATCGGCATGTCTTGTCGAAGCAGAGATCGTGTCCCCCTTATCATGGGATTCTCATCAATACAGGTGTGGGTAACCCAACCGTGTTTGTTTAATATGACTCCTTGATTTTAGGCAAGTCCCAAACGGTCACGCGGGGGATGCTTGATATTCGTCCTCTTTATAAAGGGGGGCCAAGGCCTGTCCTTTTCCTCCCACGCTCGATCCTTCCCCTCTCGCACCTCGAGTTCCAACACTCAAGGCTCAAGCTTAAGCACTTCGCACCCTCGACCATGTCCGGATCCAATCTTCAAGGCCGGTGGATGGCCTCCTCCGTCACAGAGGAGGACATCAAGAAGCTTAGGGAGGCCAGGTATCTCACCGACGAAATCCTGCACAGGCTGCCTGCTCAAGGGCAGGTCATCCCCACTCCCGAACCCAACGAGAGTGTCGTATTTATTTCCCACTTCCTCCGAAGGCTAGGTTTTAGTCTTGATCCCTTCGTGAGGGGGCTCATGTTCTATTATGGGCTAGATATCCATGATCTAGCTCCGGATTCCATCCTTCACATCTCGTCGTTTATTGTCGTGTGTGAAGCCTTTCTCCGCATTACCCCCCACTTTGGCCTGTGCCTCAAAACCTTCAATGTGAGGCCGAGGGTGATTGACGGGCGTCACGCAGAGTGCGGAGGCGCTATAATAAGCAAAGGCGCCGACGCCCCATGGCCAAAGGGTTCTTTCACGGAAACTTCTGATTTATGGCAGCAAGAGTGGTTTTATATCACAGCTCCCCGAGGCACAAAGTGGGCGGCCACTCCAGTGTTTCGCTCGGGCCCCCGCCGCAACTGGCGTCATGGGTCAATAAGGGGCTAGATTGGGGGCCGATTAACGACATGCTTACACTGCAAAGCCGCATCCGAGATCTCCTTAAGAGGGATGTCAGTCTTGTCAAGATAATGCAAGTGATGCTTGTTCATCGAGTCCTGCCCTGCCAGCGTCGTCCTCTCCATATGTGGGAGTTCAACCCGGAAGGACCACGAACCATTCAACAATTCTTCGGCATGACGCTCAAAGAGATGTATGGGTCATTCTTCGGATCACGAATAAAGTGTCCGGACACCACCGAGGACGGGGGTCTCAACTGCAACCATCCGGATACCCAAGTAAGTAATTCCGCTACCGAGCACACCATCCTTTATGTTTATTATAACATCATTCCAAGAAATTGCTCTCTGACAGGACTGGCTAAGGAAGGCGGAGAGGATTAGGTGTTCGGCCCCTCTTCCCGAAGGCTCGCCGGATCCTTTGTTGACCAGGATGCTTGAGCGCGCGCCGTATCAGGTGCCATTAGGAGAAGATGAGGGGAGGAATAGAGAAGCCACAGGTGGGCCTCATATTTTGCACATCCAAATTGGGGGAGTAAGTACCTCCACGAAGGAGGATAATCAGGGAGGGGAACCTAAAATCCCCTCCCCTCAAGGTAAGAAAAGGGCCGCCTCTGAAGATTTGGAAACAGAGGCTTCCAAACGAGGGAAGAAACCCTCGTCAAGGGGCCCTGCCCCCGAGGGCGTTCTTGCCACACAGTGCCCGCAAGGGGGCCAGCCCTCCACCGAGCCGTAAGTAAAAGAGTACTTTGGTAGATATATCTTGTTTTGTCTCTGAGGATAATAACCGAAACATATTTGTTGCAGTCCGGCTCGTAGACCTTCTCCACAGAGTTCGTCTTCGGGGGATCTTCCTCCGGAGATGATGGAGAGCGAAACGCCTCCCCCCGCCTCCCTGTCACATGGGGCGGACGACCCCGAGGTGTCGTCACGGAGGATTTCTCCCGATCCACCGAGGCCAAAAGTTGACACTTCGGCTGCCCGAAGTTTGGACTATTCGGCTCCCAAGGAGAATGATAGAAAGAGTCCGGGGATGTCCCGCATACAGCCGGACACTCTAATGGGTATGCTAGGGCAAGCAGCCATCTCAGAGACACATCGTACTTTAATGGATACGGTAATTGAGAGGATTTCATCCGCCAAAAGCGGATTGAACGGAGCCTTTACAAGTCTGTTCAGCGGCTTTGAGGTACGCAAAATAATATATGTATTTCTGAGGGTACTGCACATGCTAGGTGTGCTCTATATAGATAGTAGCCCCTGAGACTCTGGTTGCCACCCGGAGGTGGCAAACAGAGGATCGTAATCCCAGGTAATAATCGTGCTGCTACGTGTGTGCAGGCGGCTGATTGTCCGGCGGCTGACTGGATTGCTGATTTTGCCGAACTAAAGCGGCAGCTAGACGTGGCGGATGCCGACATCGCGCTTGTTAACAAGCAGCTTGACGAGGCCCAGGGTATGTATGTTCGGTTTGTCCATAAATTGTAAGAGGAGCATTATGATAGTATCTTATAATATATGGTGATTGCAGATGGAGTTGCTACCATAGAGACCCTTCGGGCGGAGCTTGCCTGAGCCAAGGAACAAGCTCGAATAAGTGATGCGGCCGCCCTGAGGGCGGTCGAAGAGTTGAGAGCCGAACAGGCTGCTCATCGCCAGAGGAAGAAAAGGATAGCCGAGATGGCTGTTGAGCTGAAAGATGCCGCCGATCGCTATGAGCTCCTTGAAAAGGACAGCCAAACGAGAGAGACCGACCTGAAGAAGGCCCTGGATGCAGCCAAGGACACCCGCTCTAAAATGAGAGGGATAAGGGAGGAGCTTCGGGAAGCCGGAGATATCACGGCTGGGAGGCCCTATTTGTTGCGGATGAAGTTTGGAGATCCGAAGTATGCTTCTCTGGATCAGTTGTGGAGTGCTGCAGACGTGTATGCGAACCTGTCAAAGAGTGCCGCTGATGCGACTGAGTTTTACAAAGATCAGAAAGACCATCAGGTAGAGAGGTTGTTATGGTCGCAATTCAGTGCCCCGACGCATCCATTGCCGTTGAATGAAAGGATGGCTGCATGGGCCGAACTCCACAGGTTGTCTAGGCTAGCTATGAGGTCTGTCGTGGATCATCTTTGGCCACGTGGACCAAGGCCGAACAGCTATTTTAGATTGGTGCAACAATTCCTTGGTGATGTGTCGCATATCGATGTTGTGAAGAGGTCAGCGTGCATAGAGGGTGCGCGGATGGCTCTTGCCCATGTTAAAACATACTAGGCTGGGATGGAGACCACCACTATTGCTACCCGGGGTGCGGCAGAAGGCCAGGACCCGGCCGAGCACTATTTTGAAGAAGTCTTAGAAGGCGCCCGTTCAATAGAGGCTTAGTGCTCGAAGAGTGCCATGTTCAAGTGACATGTATCTCAATTGTAAAGACAATGCTATTTTGATTATAAAGGCTGTATTTATACTTTTTCCCGAAAGTATTGTAGTGCCTCCTGTGCGGCCGTTTATGTATGTATATAACCTTAAAGTTAGCAGTCGTCGGCTTCAGCCCCCACGCATATAATGCGGGGGTGCTCAAGAAAATGCGTAGTCACACTTGATCCAACGTCTTGGTCCGTTAAGGAGGTGATAGCGCGGTGAACCAGGCAATCGGACTATATAGCTTTAACACTTTCACTTAGCCATAGGAGTTTGACGGTGGGGCTACTATATAGCCCTTGGTACTTTCGCGTTCATCCGGATATGGTGCGCGTATGTACGTGACCGGGAAACCGGTCCTTCGTTAATGCGGAGGAATCGCGAAGATTCCGCTGGGTTATCGAGTGGTTGACCAGTCTCACGTTGTATCATGACAGTCAGTTTTCGACTTTCTCTATTGGGGTGCTCATCCAGATGAACCAGGGCACAATCGCAGTAGTTCTCCCGGTGCCGCCTTAGCCGATAGAGTGGAACGTAAGGTAGCAAAACACAGGAGCTGGGAAACTCAACATTTGACCAAAGACATGATTCGGAGCTGATGCATATAAGGCCAAACTCGTGATGTCGAACACTCCCTAAGGTATTCGGACTTTATAATGTGTACTGGGCTGAATAACGCCCTTGATAATAAGCCCTGAGTTTCCAGGTGTGAGCAATAGTCCGGTGTGACAAAATGTCGAAAACGCCAGTATCCCTCCCGGTTGTATAAAGTTTCCGGAGGGGAAGAAGCAACAACAGACATTAAAAAGGTTTACACAGGATCTTAATCTAAAAATAAACCTTTGAGCAGGGCCCTGCTGCACGTCTACGCCTTTATCTCCGTTGTGCTGTATCCTGGAAGGGTGTAGCACGATGATCATTTGTAAAAAAGGAAAAACCCAGGTGAAAGACTTCGTGCGAGGAGTTCGTTAATCTGAATGAACCATGAAAATGCAATATGTTATTGTATTGATAGGGTTGGGCCAAACTATGGGCCTATTTTATTTATTTTTTTGTGAGTAGCCCTTAGCACCATTTATGGGGATATCCCAGTTTGGGTTGTTACATTTGGTGGGGCGCCGAACTCGCCTAACCGTGTTCGTGGTCCCGACGACCGTTTATTCTTGTAGGAGGGGCCACTCAGTGTTCGGCTGCTAGAGCTGCCACGTATTCTTCCGCGCGTAAGGAATGCTTTGTATTTCTGCTAACTGTAATGACGGCACGTGGGCCGGGCATCTTAAGTTTAAGGTAGGAGTAGTGCGGTATTGCATTAAAACGAGCAAAGGCCGTTCTTCCGAGTAGTGCGTGATAGCCGCTTCGGAATGGACCAATGTCGAAGGTTAGTTCTTCGATTCTGAAGTTGTCGGGAGACCCAAATACAACCCCTAGTACTAGAGAGCCCGTACAGCGGGCCTCGACGCCTGGTATCACTCCTTTAAAGGTAGTGTTGCTTAGGCTGATTCTTGATAGGTCTATCCCCATTTTGTGGACAGTGTCCTGATATATCAGGTTTAGACTACGGCCGCCGTCCATAAGGACTCGAGTGAGATGGTATCCATCAATTATTGGGTCGAGCACCAAGGCAGCCGAGCCTTCATGCCGGATACTAGTCGGATGGTCCCTGCGATCGAAGGTGATCGAGCAGGCCGACCAGGGATTGAATTTGGGGGCGACGGGCTCCACAGCGTATATGTCTCGGCGTGCGCATTTGCGCGTTCTCTTTGGAATGTGAGTTGCGTAAATCATATACACTGTTTTGACTTTTGGTGGGAATTTTTTTTGTCCCCCAGTGTTCGGCTGGCGAGGCTCATCCTCGTCCTCACTTGGTGTCTCCCTCCCCCTGTGTTCAGCATTTAGCTTGCCAGCTTGCTTGAAAACCCATCACTCTCTGTGGGTGTGGTTTACAGGTTTTTCGTGGGTGCCATGAATCTGACATAATTTGTCCAGAATCTTATTTAGGCTGGACAGTCCATCTCTGCTGCCTTTAAATGGTTTCTTCCATTGACCGGGTCAAGAGCCCCTGAATCCAGCATTTACCGTCGTGTTATCTGGGTTGCTTTCATTGTTTCGACGCTTGTTTTTGTTGCGTCGAGGCTTCCCGTTGCCATCTCTCACTTCGGATGTGCCTAGGTCGCTGGTGCCACTACGGGCCAGCCAACTGTCTTTGCCCGTGCAGAAGTGGGTCATGAGGCTTGTTAAGGCTGCCATTGTCCTCGGCTTTTCCTGGCCGAGGTGTCTGGCAAGCCATTCATCCCTGACACTGTGCTTGAAGGCTGCTAAGGCTTCAGCGTCCGGGCAGTCGATGATTTGATTCTTCTTAGTAAGAAATTTGTTCCAAAGTTTTCGGGCTGACTCTCCAGGCTGTTGAATTATGTGACTTAGGTCGTCTGCGTCCGGAGGTCGGACATAGGTCCCTTGAAAATTGGCCCTAAAAGCATCCTCAAGTTCTTCCCAACTTCCGATTGAGTTTTCGGGAATGCTTTTCAACCAATGCCGAGCTGGTCCTTTCAATTTGAGGGGTAGGTATTTAATGGCATGGAGATCATCTCCGCGAGCCATGTGGATATGAAGGATAAAGTCCTCAATCCAGACCCCAGGGTCTGTCGTTCCGTTGTATGCCTCTATATTCAAGGGTTTAAATCCTTTTGGAAATTCATGGTCCAGCACCTCATCGGTGAAGCACAGGGGGTGCGCGGCACCCCTGTATTTGGACGTGTCGTGGCATGCTGTCGACGGTTGTTGTGTTCGGTTTTGATTCCTGGCTTGTGTTCGATCAATGTGATCATTTTGGTAGCTCTGATCCTGTGCTGAAGCACGCTTCCTAGATCCATAGATGGATCTAACCATATCGGACTTTTTGTCTAGGAGCTCACGTAAATCGTGTGCTGACTTGTGTGCGGCATCCTTAGTCGTTCTGTCATGGCCACGGGGTAGTCGATCCGGCTTATCAGCCGTTTTCGGCTGAATGGGCTCTATGTCCTCGTCGTCAAATTCTGGCAGTAGCTTGCGCTTTCGATAGCTCTTTGTGTGACGATCGCCGCCGTATTTTTCTTCTGTGTCTAGCACTTTGTTCCACCTGCGGTTGAGCGTATCCTGCACGGCCTTAAGCCATTGATTCTGCTTCTTTAGGCTCCTCGCGGTGGCAATAAGCCTTCTGTGGAGGTTCTCTTGTTCCAAGAGTTTTTCTGGGATCATGAATGCATCCTCGTCCGGACTATTTTCCTCTCCGGAGACAGGTTGGTGAATTTTACCCTCGGGATCGGCGTCATCTGACGTTGGCTCCGGACTATGTTTACCGTCCTCTGTCTCATTCTGCTCCATCGCAGGGTCCCTGGGGTCGTCGTTTCCTTTGGAGTCAACCGGGGTATTATTATTTCTTGCGTTGCTGTCGCTGTTTTTACTATGGCGGCATTTAGAGCGGTGCCTACGGCGCCGCTTTGGTGGCTTATCGAGGGGATTATCCTTCGTTGCATCGTCACCATCGCCTTCTTTTGGTGTGTCCACCATATATATATATATCATATGATGAGGTGGCAGTCCAGCGCCCAGTGGGCGGTGGTTCCTGTTCTTCTCCTGCGTCATCGTAAATACCGTCGACGTCTTCGGAGTCGAAATCGAGCGTGTCGGTTAAGTCATCGACAGTGGCTATGAAGTGGGTGGTGGGTGGGGAACAAATTCCTTCATTGTTCGCTTCCCATTCGAGCCGGACATAGTTCGGCCAAGAATCTCCCGTCAAGGAAAGAGACCTTAAAGAGTTTAGCACATCACCCAAGGGCGAGTGCTGGAAAATATCTGCGGCGGTGAACTCCATGACAGGTGCCCAATCAGATTCGATAGGCACGGATGTACGCGGTTCGGATCCTGTAGCCGGAGACGAGTCCGAGGGTCCGATGACACCACCCTCACAGGAGGTGGGATCAGTGTTCGGCTCCAACGCCGATGAGTGTGCGGCCTCCGTGGCGGGGTCCATCCACCCATCCTCAGAAGGCATGATTTGCTCCGGATTAATTCCCGACGCTGCCGCAGGCGCGATCTCCCGAATATTGTCCGATGGCAGATCAAAGTCATGCCCGTCGTGACCGTTTGGCGCACCTGGCATAGACTCGAATCCGTTGAAGATCAAGTCTCCGCGGATGTCGGCAGTATAGTTTAAGCTTCCAAACCTGATCAGATAGCCGGGGGCGTAGCTATTGATCTGCTCCAGATGGCCAAGCGAGTTGGCCCGCAGTACAAAGTCGCCGAATACGAAGATCTGTCCGGGAAGGAAAACCTGCCCCTGGACTGCGTTGTTGAAGATGATTGAGGGAGCCATCAAGCCTTATCGCGACGACACAGTGGAACTCTCAATGAAAGCACCAATGTCGGTGTCAAAACCGGCGGATCCCGGGTAGGGGGTCCCGAACTATGCGTCTAAGGCTAATGGTAACAGGAGACAGGGGACACGATGTTTACCCAGGTTCGGGCCCTCTCGATGGAGGTAATACCCTACTTCCTGCTTGATCGATCTTGATGATATGAGTATTACAAGAGTTGATCTACCACGAGATCGTAGAGGCTAAACCCTAGAAGCTATCCTATGATTCTGATTGTTCTTGTCCTACGGACTAAACCCTCCAGTTTATATAGACACCGGAGGGGGCTAGGGTTACACAGAGTCGGTTACAGAGAAGGAGATCTACATATTCGAATTGCCAAGCTTGCCTCCCATGCAAAGGAGAGTCCCATCCGGACACGGGACGAAGTCTTCAATCTTGTATCTTCATAGTCCAATAGTCCGGCCAAAGTATATAGTCCGGCTGTCCGAGGACCCCTTAATCCAGGACTCCCTCAAGGGGCGAATGTAATTTTTTACATCCGCGCCCTATGCGGTAGTACCGCTCCCTGGATGCGGTAGTACCATGTCGGATTTTTTGCACAGATCGAAACTCAGCGGTAGTAGCCAAAGATGTATTTTTATTCATCCGTGCCTTCCAAGCCCACACAAACCCTGCCTTGAAGTAGTACCGCAAGGGTGAGCGGTAGTACCGCTCCGGCAGTTCTACCGTTCTTTGCTTCAATGCAACAGGGTTGGTCTAGCTCCTGTCGCGCAAGCAGTAGTACTGTAGTGCCTCATGGTAGTACCGCAGGCCCTTGCGGTAGTACCGCATGTCACGGGTTGGATAAGTGGGTAACGGTTGGATTTGTCCTATCACTATATAAGGGGAGTCTTCTTCTCTGAGTTGACTACCTCTTCCATCCCTAAGCTCCATTGTTGCTCTAAGCTCCATTTTCGCCCGGTCTCTCTCCCCAGCCAATCAAACTTGTTGATTCTCTAGGGATTGGTTGAGAAGGCCTTGATCTACACTTCCATGAAGATAAATTTGATTCCTCCCTCTAATCCCTCGCGGATCTTGTTACTCTTGGGTGATTGAGCACCCTAGACGGTTGAGGTCACCATGAAGCCATAGTCCATTGTGGTGAAGCTTCATGGTGTTGTTGGGAGCCTCCAATTAAGTTGTGGAGATTGCCCCAACATTGTTTGTAAAGGTTCGGACGCTGCCTCCAAGGGCACCAATAGTGGAATCACGACATCTCTCATTGTGTGAGGGCGTGAGGAGAATATGGTGGCCCTAGTGGCTTCTTGGGGAGCATTGTGCCTCCACACCGCTCCAACAAAGACGTACTTCCCCTCAAAGGGAAGGAACTTCGGTAACACATCCTCGTCTCCATCGACTCCACTTTTCGTTGTCCCTCACCTTTACTTCTGCAAGCTTATTTTGTGTTCTATCACTTGCTTGCTTGTGTGCTTGTTGTTGTTGCATCATATCGGTTGCTCACCTAGTTGCATATCTAGACAACCTACTGATACGTCTCCAATGTATCTATAATTTATGAAGCATTCATGCTATTATATTACCTGTTTTAGATGTTTATGGGCTTTATTATACACTTTTATTTTATTTTTGGGACTAACCTGTTAACCGGAGGCCCAGCCCATATTGTTGTTTTCTTGCCTATTTCAGTGTTTCGAAGAAAAGGAATATTAAACGGAGTCCAAACAGAATGAAACCTTCGGGAGCGTGATTTTTGGAACGAACGTGATCCAGGAGACTTGGAGTTGAAGTCAAGGAAGCTTCGAGGTGGCCACGAGGGTGGGGGGCGCCCCGCTCCTACTTGGCGCGCCCCCCTGTCTCGTGGGCCCCTCGAGGCTCCCCCGACCGACTTCTTTCGCCTATATATTCCCATATACCCTAAAAACATCGAAGACAACAATAGATCGGGAGTTCCGCTGCCGCAAGCCTCTATAGCCACCAAAAACCTCTCAGGAGCCCGTTCCGGCACCCTGCTGGAGGGGGAATCCCTCACCGGTGGCCATCTTCATCATCCCGGCGCTCTCCATGACGAGAAGGGAGTAGTT
The DNA here is from genome assembly GCF_018294505.1 of Triticum aestivum. Taxonomy (NCBI): domain Eukaryota; kingdom Viridiplantae; phylum Streptophyta; class Magnoliopsida; order Poales; family Poaceae; genus Triticum; species Triticum aestivum. Next base: position 674,825,080 of record NC_057807.1, on the reverse strand, counting down.
CACCCTCGGAGCTGAGGGTATGTACCAGTAGCTATGTGTTTGATCTCTCTCTATCTTGTGTTCTCTCTATGGCACGATCTTGATGTATCGTGAGCTTTGCTATTATAGTTGGATCTTATGATGTTTCTCCCCCTCTACTCTCTTGTAATGGATTGAGTTTTCCCTTTGAAGTTATCTTGTCGGATTGAGTCTTTAAGGATTTGAGAACACTTGATGTATGTCTTGCCGTGCTTATCTGTGGTGACAATGGGATATCACGTGATCCACTTGATGTATGTTTTGGTGATCAACTTGCGGGTTCTGCCCATGAACCTATGCATAGGGGTTGGCACACGTTTTTGTCTTGACTCTCCGGTAGAAACTTTGGGGCACTCTTTGAAGTACTTTGTGTTGCTTGAATAGATGAATCTGAGATTGTGTGATGCATATCATATAATCATGCCCACGGATACTTGAGGTGACAATGGAGTATCTAGGTGACATTAGGGTTTTGGTTGATTTGTGTCTTAAGGTGTTATTCTAGTATGAACTCTATGATAGATTGAATGGAAAGAATAGCTTCATGTTATTTTACTACGGACTCTTGAATAGATAGAACATAAAGGATAACTTTGAGGTGGTTTCGTACCCTACCATAATCTCTTCGTTTGTTCTCCGCTATTAGTGGCTTTGGAGTGACTCTTCGTTGCATGTTGAGGGATAGTTATATGATACAAAGAAGGTTATTATTGTTGAGAGAACTTGCACTAGTGAAAGTATGAACCCTAGGCCTTGTTTCCTACCATTGCAATACCGTTTATGCTTACTTTTATCATTAGTTACCTTGCTGTTTTTATATTTTCAAATTACAAATACCTATATCTACCATCCATATTGCACTTGTATCACCATCTCTTCGCCGAACTAGTGCACCTATACAATTTACCATTGTATTGGGTGTGTTGGGGATACAAGAGACTCTTTGTTATTTGGTTGCAAGGTTGTTTGAGAGAGACCATCTTCATCCTACGCCTCCCACGGATTGATAAACCTTAGGTCATCCACTTGAGGGAAATTTGCTACTGTCCTACAAACCTCTGCACTTGGAGGCCCAACAACGTCTACAAGAAGAAGGTTGCGTAGTAGACATCACCTACTTTGATGCAAAGTTTAATTTGGTGAAGAAAAACTAAAAATTGTTAGTTGCCTATTCACCCCCCCCCCCCCCTCCCTTTAGTAAACTATATCGATCCTTTCACAGTTTGATTTTCGCAGTTCATAAGGATACCCGGTACAGGTTTCTCAATAACCGGCAACCATTCAAGAGCCAACAAAGCCAATCTGCTTCAACTGTAGCTGTATCTGGTGATGTGAGTTCTGCTTCCATTGTTGAACTTGTTAAGATGGTCTGCTTGCAAGACTTCCAAGAAACAGCGCCACCTCCATGAGTGAATACATATCCGCTCGTGGCCTTTATCTCATCAGCATCTGAGATCCAGTTTGAGTCACTATACCCTTCAAGCACCTTTGGGTGCCCAGTGTAGTGAATTCCATAATTAGCAGTGCCTTTCAAATAATGCAAAACTCTCTCTAGAGCTTTCCAATGCACATCTCCTGGTTTTGAGACAAACCGACTCAGTTTTCTAACAGCAAAAGAGATGTCAGGTCTTGTAGCACTGGCTAAGTACATAAGCGAGCCAATAATTTGAGAATATTTCACTTGATCTCTAGCAATCCTTTGATTCTTTCGAAGCAACACACTGGCATCATATGGTGTTGGAGAGGGCTTGCAGTCACTATAACCAAAGCGACTCAAGATCTTTTCCACATAGTGAGATTGAAGCAATGTAATCCCACCATCATCGTCTCTCAACAACTTGATGTTTAGAATGACATTAGCTACTCCCAAATCCTTCATCTCAAAACAACGAGATAGGAAATCCTTCACCTCCTTAATAACATTCAGATTTGTTCCGAAAATCAGTATGTCATCAACATACAAGCAAAGGATAACTCCCTCGCCCCCACCATGGCGATAGTACACACATTTATCAGCTTCATTTACAACAAAGCCTGCAGCTGTTAAAGTTCTCTCAAACTTCTCATGCCACTGCTTGGGTGCTTGCTTAAGTCCATACAAAGACTTTAGCAACTTGCACACTTTTCCTTCCTGACCATCTACTACAAACCCATCTGGTTGTTCCATGTAAATTTCCTCATCCAACTCTCCATTTAGGAAAGTAGTCTTAACATCCATTTGATGAACGAGAAGACCATGTGAGGCCGCTAGAGAAAGTAGTACTTGAATAGTGGTCAGTTGAGACACAGGTGAGTAAGTATCAAAGAAGTCTTCACCTTCCATTTGGGTATAACCCTTGGCCATGAGCCGTGCCATGTATTTCTCAATAGTACCATCAGGCCTAAATTTCTTTTTGAATACCCATTTGAACCCTATAGGTTTGCACCCATAAGGACGATCAGCGATCTCCCAAGTTTCATTTGCCAAGATGGAATCCATCTCACCACGGACCGCTTCCTTCCAGTAGTCAGCATCTTCAGATGCATAGGCCTTTGAGATAGAACTGGGAGTCTCATCTATGAGATACACAAGAAAATCATCACCAAAGGACTTTGCAGTCCTCTGTCTCTTGCTCCTAGTAGGAACTTCATTGTTCTCCTCCACAGGATTTTCAAAGTGTTCCATCGAAATGGCAGGTTCAATAATTGTAACTAGTTCCTAATTCGATGAACTAGGCATCTCCTGATTAGATGAGGTAGACATATCCTTAATGGGAAAGATATCTTCAAAGAAAGTCGCATCATTCGACTCCATGATCGTACCGACATGCATGTCAGGTACCTCAGATTTTACAACCAAAAATCTATAACCAATGTTATGAAAAGTATATCCCAAGAAAACACAATCCACAGTCTTTGGTCCAAGCTTCTGCTTCTTTGGAATTGGCACATTGACTTTCGCCAAACAACCCCATATTCGTAGATAAGAGAGCTTTAACCTTTTTCTTCGCCCATTCCTCGTATGGAGTTATCTCTTTGTTCTTTGTGGGAACTCGGTTTAGGACATGACATGCCGTCAATATCGCCTCCCCCCACCATGCCTTGGAGAGACCCGATGTGTCTAACATGGCATTAACCATATCAGTTAGAGTATGGTTCTTTCTTTCGGCCACCCCATTTGACTGAGGTGAATAGGGAGGTGTTCTCTCGTGGATTATACCATGTTCCGCACAAAAGGAATCAAATTCATTTGAGAAATACTCTCCACCACAATCAGACCTAAGCCTCTTGAACTTTCGATCAAGTATGTTTTTCGCTTCAGCTTTATAGATCTTGAAATAGTTCAAAGCCTCATCCTTAGGTTTCAGAAGATACACATGACAGTATCTAATGGAGTCATCAATTAACGTCATAAAATACTTCTTTCCACCTTTTGTCAAAACACCATTCATTTCACATAGATCTGAATGTATGAGCTCTAGTGGTGCAAGATTTCTCGTTTCTGCAGTCATATGAGACTTACGAGGTTGCTTAGCTTGCACACACACTTGACACTTAGATCCCTTGACAATGGTGAAACTAGGGATTAAGTTTAACTTTGCTAGTCGCGACATGCAACCAAAGTTAACATGACAGAGACGTGAATGCCACACATTTGATTCACTATTGTTGCAAACATGATTAACAACTTTATTGCAAACGTCTCATAAGGATAAACGAAACAGGCCTCCTGACTCATAGCCTTTACCAACAAAGGTTCCATACTTGGATATTACAAATTTATTCGACTCAAAGACAAGCTTGTAGTCATCTCTACACAGAAGAGATCCGCTAACAAGATTTTTATTGACGGAGGGGACATGATGCACGTTCTTCAGCCGCACGATCTTCCCTGAAGTAAACTTCAGATTGACCGTGCCAACACCATGAATAGAAGCACTTGAACCATTGCCCATTAGCACGGTGGAAGTCCCTGCAGTCTGATAAGATGAAAACATGGAAATATCACCGCATACATGCACATTAGCACCCGTGTCAATTAACCAATCAGGAGAATGACATACTGAAAGAATACTGGGGAAATATACCATACCCAGCATCCTTCATGTCAGTGTCTCCAATGACAACACTAGCGGTCTTGCCACCTTTCCCAAGATGACGCTTGTCATAGCGATTAGGGCAACTAGGAGCCCAATGATCAGGATCTCCACACACATGATAAACACATTTCTTCTTGTCATTCTTCTTCTTGAAGTTCGTTTGATGTACAGCATTGTTCTTCCCATCAAACTTTGCTTTACCATCAAACTTGCCCTTGTTCTTGAACTTGTGGGGCTGGAAGTTTTTCTTCTGTACCAGATTGGCACTAGAACCTCCCTCAGTACCTCGAGCACGGTTGTCCTTTGCTCTCGCCTTTTCTTCCACATCAAGAGTACCAATGAGATCCAGAACGGAAAACTCTTGCCTCTTATGCTTCAGTAAGGTAGCAAAGTTCCTCCACATGGGAGGAAGCTTAGTGATGATACCTCTGGCAATAAACTTGTCCCGTAGCATACAATTGAAGTGCTCAAGTTCTCTAGCGAATGACTGTATCTCATGAGCTTGCTCAACCACGGAGCGCTCATCAGTCATCCTGCAATCATAGAATTGCTCCATGATGTACAGCTCAGTGCCAGCATCCGAGACCCCAAACTTGGCCTCGAGTGCATCACGCATATCTTTTCCATTACTAATTGACACATAAGCATCAACTATGTTCTCACCAAGAACACTCAAGAGAGCAACCTTAAACACAGTATCCATTTTCTGAAAAGCTTGTGCCTGTTGAGCATCATACTCTCCTTCAGGTTTGCCAAGAGTGGCGTCATAGCAACTCATGGTTTGAAACCATAAGACTGCTCTCACGCGCCACCTCTTATAGTGGATACCCTCAAACATAGGAGGTCTCATGGAAGCAGCAAAACCACTTAGGGTAAATTGCCTATAATAAGGTTTTTGGATTATTGGAAATATGAGCAATTTACCAAATAATTTTATTAACGGAAATACTAGAGAACGCATGACTAATATAGCAGAGATAAAGTAATTCATGCAAACTGATAGAAAGAAGGTAAATAGCATCTGCATATATGAACTAGAATGGAACACATCTAGAACAGACACTAGAGCAAGAAGTTGTGATAGAATCTCTAACATAAAGATTATGAGAACATACGGAACAGGAGTAGAAGCACCGGTCTTGGTGTGATGTCCTCGCCAGCCATGCCGTCGACGAGGTTGTCGGCGTCGGGGAAGAAGTTGTCGTCGGGGAAGTAGTCGTTGGAGTCCGGGGCGTCCGTGACGAAGAAGTCAATAGTTGCGCTGAGCGCTCCCCAAAAACCTTATCACCCTTCTCCCGTACAGGTCTCAAAGAGGTGGAGTTTCGGAGGCCTACTGTCCCGACCTGCGGTGCACGCCGCAAGTCGGGATGAGGAAGATCGTAGCAGCAGCGCAGTGTTCAGGAACTTTGTGGCGAGAGGAAGAGGATCTTCTGGTGCGTCTCTTTGAGAGGAGCGACCTCCGTTTTATAGGCGCAACTGAAGAAGGCGAGAGGCTGGTCCGGGAGCTGAAGGGAACGAGGGAGATGAAACGAACAGATTTCAGCCAAAGAGGCGAGCCGTTCGGATTCAGTGTCCACTACAGAAAAACATTTCAGCTCCCGCATGACCTTTCGCATACCCGTCGTGCGTGGCAAAAATTTAGACATCGGCTCATTCCCGCAATCTGCGGCGCATCGTGCCGAGGCGTGGCGAGGCGAGCGGCGGAGGAGGAGCGCGCGTGGATGTCCCTTTTGTTCTCATCCTCATACATGTGGGGAAAGAACCTCCCTTATAAAGAGGTTCAACTCCCTCTAAACTAGCAATGTGAGACTAAACTTTAGTTCCACCTCTTGCCTTGCATAAATGGGCTGCGTGGGTCTTAGGATTTATTAGGAATTTCTGAAACTGCTATTGGGCTTTGCCCAAAATAGATAAAATTGCAGCAGGGAAGAGGCCTCTTGTTCATGTCAATTAAGCGGCAACTGGTAGAATACATAGCTCTTGTTCATGTCAATTACAGCACATCCAAATATGGCGTTAAGTATGTGTTCGTACAGCAGCTTTCTTCTTGGATACAGTAATCCAGTAGGATCAATTTGGTATTGTTGGTTGTAATTGAATTGAGTATTTTTAGCTTTATTACTATTCTTCAGACTTGTACTTTTTAACTATTGAGTTAATTACCGGTACCTCTGATGTAGAATGTGCCCCTCGATGTCAATAGCATGGGAGTGATGGTCGTGCTTGGCTTGTGATCAGTGACTTGCGGTACTTTTGCACGTGGCCTGACCCATCACGAAGTGCGAGTGCAGCAGAGATCTACTCCCTCCGTTCCTAAATATTTGTCTTTCTAAAGATTTTAACAAGTGACTACATACGGAACAAAATGAATGAATCTACACTCTAAAATATGTCTATATACATCTGTATGTGGTAGCCATTTGAAATCACTAAAAAGACAAATATTTTGGAACGGAGGAAGTAATAATCTCTTGCAGTGAGCCGTGTTTGCCCCTAAATCGTTGCCTCCCGGTATACTGCTGCGGCGAGCGTTGCGTGTGACTGCCTTCGTGATTTACTATTGGGTCGCCGTTAAAGAAACAAAGATAAACACACAAACAAACAAGCACGAGGTGGGATGGGCTAGTTATAAAATGAGAGCGTTGATGTCATACTTAGATGTGACAAGCATCTACATGAGCCCTAAACAAAGTCATATTTTTTGTCTAAACTGTACAAAAAAGAGAGTTATAATCAGCGAGTGCAGGCAGTGTAGAAGTTTTTTTTTTTAAGTAAGCAGAAAACCTGCTAAGATTCCATTCAGAAGTAGCCATCGACGAGAACTGCTTGGTTTATTATTGGAAAACCGGGAGGAAACCTGAATAAGAGGGAACTGCACCTATCTAGGCTAGGTCACTAGCACCACAAGACATACAAAAATGCCTACAACTAAACATTGACAGAGCAGAGCACATCACGGCCCATTGCACATCCTCCATCGCACTCGAGACCCGATGATTCCGACTTCACTGCAACAACACAGGAGCACCCGCATCAAGCATGTCTGCCACAAGCATGTTCTTCAACCTCATCGGCATTGGAGAGAGGACATATCCGAAGAGAGGCGACATGTGCTACATCCACATTACTCTCTTCCCGGTATCATGAGGCACCGCCTCTATGATTTTTGAAATGGGGAGGGGGAAGAATCTTTGTCCACGCCTGTTATTTTTGTGGAAATCTATTGAAAAGCCTTCACGTCAGCCAACGCCTGTGCAAGTGGATTTAAGCAACAAAGTAAGTGGGATTTTATTCGGTCGTGTACCTGTGTGGATGAAGCGGAACTTCGTGCGTGCCTCACCAGGTTATACATTGACATTACACTTGACAGACCAATTATTTTGAAAACTGAGTGCTCCTTTGTAGCATCTTTTTTGGCCAAAAAAAAAAATCTCCTCTTGTGGATCTGAAAAACTAAGCGTTGAGCGCCTCAAACTTTATTGACGATCTCAAGATTACCAAAATTGATAGGCAGGGAAATAGAGGTGGCGCGTGAGATTGCTAAGTTTAGTTTTGATAGTAGGACCAATGGTGTGCTTTGCAAAAGTGTACCGTCCTATGTGGCAAATTATGTAATGAACGATTGTAAAAAAATTATTAGTTAATTAATACTCCCTTCGTTCCTAAATATACTAAGTCTTTTTGATATTCCAATAAAGGACTAGATGCAGAGCGAAATGAGTGAATGTACACTCTAAAGTATCCATATGTAGTTTGTGTTGAAATCAATAAAAAAAGACTTTATATTTAGAAATGGAGAAAGTAGTGGACGCGGAGTTTTGGCTCCGGGCTCATCTGCACCCATGCTTAGAAAAAAATTCAAAAAAAATACTAGAAAAATTCAAAAAATTCCAACTTTTTTTTTGTAGTGGTAGATAATTTGACGCGTGAAGTGCGCCCCAAAAATCAACTCATTTGAGCATCTGAGCAGCTCTCGGCAAAAAGACAAAATCAGGGTCTGTAAAAATATGTACTGTTCACGCACTGTTTTGACCCGATTTGTCTTTTTTGCCGAGAGCTGCTCAGATGTCCAAATAAGTTGAATTTTGGGGCGCACCTCACACGTCAAATTATCTACCACCACAACAAAAATTAGAATTTTTTGAATTTTTCTAGTATTTTTTTAAAAAAAAATACTGAGCGGGAGCAGATGAGCCCGGGCTCCAGGATGAATTATCGGAAAGTGGGTTTTTTTTAAGAAGAAAACGTGAGGCTCCGCAGCCGCAGCAGCTCAACTAGTCCAAGAATGAGAGGAGGAGAAAGGGTGCGGGCACGAGAACGGGCGCCGCGGAGTAGTAGTAGCTGCGTGCGCGCATCGGCAGCGGTAAAAGGCCAAGGCCGTGGACACGACGGCCGGCGTCGCCCATTCCCCATGCCACAGCCAGAGCCACACCACCGCGCCGTTCCACGGCGACACACTCATGCGCCCACCACGCCTCCCTCGCCTTTATTATTATTCACCTCGTTCCTTCCCCAAACCCTCGACACCTCCCCGGAGAAAAAACCCAGACACAACAGCGCAGAGCATCCATCCATCCATCCATCCCCGGTTCCCCACTCCCCAGCTCCCGGCCCAATTCCAAAACTGGTACTACTACTCCTACTAGTAGCAGTCATGACACTACTAGTAATACGCAAAGTACGACGCGACCGTCCAAACCATTACAAACCCGTACACTACATGATACACCCCCAAAAACACACGAAGGAACCAACGAATGACTTGTCACCATCCAAGCAAGCAAAGCAAAGCCACGATATTTTCTTTTTCCGGACGAGAGCACGACGCAAACAAAACGGAACAAACCACCAGCCAGGATCACAAGATGCCCACAGCACAGCAGCCAGACCCGTCACATTATTATCCATCCACGATCCATCGTAGCACCAACTTCTGCTCCGGCGCGGGCAAGATGAGGGATGCACGCAGGGGAGCCATCACGGGATTCCCGTGGGCTCTGCACCATCCCGAACAAGCAAATTCCATGCCGCCTTTCACCCCCACCCCGCGGCCCGCTAGGTCACAGATCGGGATACTACTCCAGTAGATAGGGTTGGATTCCTCCGCCCCACCCCACTCCTACCAGTGTCAGTGAGTGAGCAAGCGAGCGAGCTGCTAGCTGGTGACAGGCATCAGCAGTGCAGTGGAGTGCAGCAGCAGAGGGTGTAGAAAGAGGACCGGGTGCTGACTTTTCCCTTTCGAGAAACCACCATGGACGGCGACCTCACTGCTTGCTTTTCCACCCGGAAAATACTATCACCGGAACGGAATGGAATGCTACTCATCTGGGGCGGCCGCCGACAACAGATCCCGGGCAGAAACACCGCTCGTGCACCATCACATCAGATCAAACATCCATCAAAGGCGATCACCTGGGATGAATTTCAGCTGGGATTCCTCCCACGGGGAAGAGAAAAGGCGGGCGCTTGCACAGATCTGGAGCTGGTATGAAGCACCCTTTCAGGTGAAAAGGAGAGTGCTTGCACAGATCTGGAGCCACAAAGATTCAGATTCATCACATCAGCTCAACAAGGCAGATCAGCTGGGATAGATTTCAGCTGAAAAGGGGACAAGATTGCACAGATCTGGAGCCACAAAGATGGTTCATCATTCATAAAGCTCTCTCAATTCTTACACTGCAATGTTACACACTACTACTGCTGCTACTACTACTAGGATACTGCTACTACTACTTGGGTAACATCACAGCTGCTACTAGGCAAGAAGAAAGAACAAGGCTAAGCTGGCGCGAAGAACAGCAGCTGCTGCAGCTGCATCATCGTTCATTCATTCATTATTGAAGAACTAATCAGCCGGAAAAACTACCAGGAAAGAACAAGGGGGGGCAGAGACGCCTCGACATCTCTGCCTGCATGCATGCTTGCTTGCTAGACAAGCAGCAGCAAGCGAGCAAATCACTCACACTCTGGATCTCCTCTCATCTCTCTTCTCTTCTCTCCGCTTGCTGCTGCTAGCTAGGTAGGGCTGGGTCGGCCTGGATCAGCCGTAGATGACGCCGGAGGAGAGGGCCATCAGGAGGATGGCCGCCTTCTCCTCCTCGCCCAGCCGCGGCCTGCGCCGCATCCGCCGCCGCTGCTTCAGCACCACCTCCTTGCCGAACCCCACCACGCGGAGCTCCACCTCGCGACCCCTCTTGGTCGTCGTCGTCTTCTTCTTGGGCTGCTGCTGCGGCGGCTGCTGCTGCTGCTCCGGATCCGCGCTCTCGCCGCCGGCCTCCGAGCACGCCACCGCCGCCGCCGCAGGCGCGGCGGCCGCCGCCGGCTGCCTCTTCTTGGGGGGGTCCTCGAGGCCCATCGCCTCCCTCCGCTTCTTCCTGTACCGGATCCCGCACGCGTTGCACAGCGACTGGATCGAGGCAAGAGAGAAAAAACAGATCAGCCGCCGTAGATCAGCTCGAAGAATCACAGATCGGGAAAGAACAGAGGGGTTAGACAACAGATCGGGAGGGATCTGCCGCACTCACCATGGGTCCGGAGGGCCCGCCGCGCCAGAGCGGCGTCTTGGTGGTGTTGCAGGCGGTGCAGGCCTTGGGCTGGCTGCCGGCGGCCGGGCGCTCGCCGGGATCCAGCGATCCGCTCCCCTGCGAACAGATCGAGGCAAAACACGTCAGATCAACACCAAATCCATACTTTAGAGCGGTAGATCGAGCGCCAAAAGCACGCTCCGGATCGGATCAGCTCACCTTCTCGACCGACGAGCTCATGTCGGGCGCCAGGATCGGCAGATCTGCGACAGGCACCCCCTCCGAGCTCCGGCGATCCGCGGCTCCGGCCACCCCACCCGCTCCTCGTCGCGGATCGGGGGATCGGGGGTTTAGGGGTTTGGTGCCCGATCCGCTCCGCCGCCACAGATCACTGCTACCGGGAGGATCCTACTGCCAACCACCAGAGCAGAGCGGAGCACTGGCTCGATCGATCGGTGGCCAACGGCAGGGGTTTGGAGGAGGAGTTGGCGGCGGCGGGAAGGGGGAGGGATGGAGGGAGGAGGGGAATGGATGAGGTGGTGGTGGGTCGGAGGGAAGGGAGGGGGGAGGAGAGATAAAGGGCGGAGATTTGGATTTTGGATCTGAAAATGGGGAGGGAAGAGGGGCGCGCCGTGGAGGGAAACGGAAAAGGGTGGAGGGAAATGGAGATGGGGGCTGGAATCCGGGGGGTGGCCGTATATGTATCGGCGCCACGCCACGCCGCCGGCGTGCTTTGTCGAGCGGTTGGTCTGCTGGGGCTTTTCGGCCGGCCGGCCGTCTAGGAGGATTTGGGAAGGTTTTAGAACACATGGATGGATGATGATGGTGCACGTGAGCGTGTTTTTCTTTCTTTCTTTCTTTCTTTCTTTCTGGTCTGTGTTAACGTTATAGTGTGATGTCATCTGTCTACGAAGAGAATAAAATATTCAAAAAAAATCAAGACATTGCGATTGTGCATCGAAAGTACATAGCACCATAAACATAATAAAAATTACATCAAGGTCTCTGGACCACTAACGCTTGAGGCGCATTGTTGTTGTCACTCCTACATGGAAGCCGGTCTAACTTTGTCAATGACAGTTGGTTCTATGTAATCAAAGTGAATGCAAGGCTGAGAGGGTGTTTGGTTCGGCGGCGAGCTGTGGGAAAGTTGATGTGGGATGTGAGAAAGCTGTTGTGGGCAGTATTGTCGTTTAGTAAAGTGTTGTCTGAGCTGTGGCTTTCGAGTAAAATGTCTGGAATACCCTTGAGATGTTGAGACGGTGTTTATGTACTGATATAATGATGATAATCGTTTTTATACATGTTTCACTATTTTTTTCAGCTATTGTACATATGTTGCAGGTAATTAAAGTGTGAGGATAGTAAACCAATAGAACTACAAATATAACATTGATTCATACATCATCCTAAGCACATATATATGTCAAAATACTTAAATTGTCCATACATCACCATCCATGCATCTACACCAAAAGACGTATCTTGATGTATCATATCTATACCAAAAGACATTACTTGTTAATGCATCGTCAGTCATATCTATACCAAAAGACATCACTTGCTCTCCCATAAGATAGTTACCCCTCCTCTCGCGGCAAACCAATAGTCAACAATGTTATCACGAACATCAAGTGAAGATGAAGCCCTATAGCCTTGCAGTGGTACAATCCGTCGCACCACATGTGGACTATAGTCCTCATCCGCGTCACACTTATCAACATGAAGCAAGGTATCCACTTCGGTTTGGATAGCCCGAATAAGTAAGTGTGCTTTCTGTCTTTCTTTCTTTTTGTTTTGTGTTAACGGTATAGTGTGATGTCATTTGTGTGCCTGGTGTATGAAGAGCATAGACAATTACATTGAGATATATGGACCACTACCGCCGCCGACGGCCGGTTGTTGTCACTCATGTACCGAAGTCGGTCTAACCTAGAGGAGGGTGAATGGGTACAACTAACAAAATTGATACTTAGTAAGTTTGGTTGGGTTGTGAGTTGTGGGAAAGTTGTTGTGGGTTGTGGGATGTGAGCTGTGGGAAAGTTGTTGTCAGCAGTGCTATCGTTTGGTGAACTAACTGCATGAGTCATGGCTTTCCAGTAAAATGTGTGAGATACCCGTGGGATGTTCAGATGTGTTTATGTACTAATGTAATTGTAATAATTTGTTTTAGACATGTTTTGCTAATTTTTGATTTGTTGTGCGTGTGTTGGAGGTAATTAAAATGTGATGATTGTGGACCAATGGAAGTACAAATATAATGGTAGTTCTTCATACATCATCTTGAACACACATATATACCAAAGAGACTTAAATTGTGCATACATCACCAGTCACATATCTATACCAAAAGACACCTCTTGATGTCCCATATCTATGCCAAAAGGCATTGCTTGTTCATGCATCGTCAATCACATCTATACCGAAAGACATCACTTGCTCTCCCATAAGTTAGTTACCCTCCTCTTGCGGCAAATAAGTATTCAGTAATGTTATCATGAACATTGTTCATGTTTACCGCATCAAGTGAAGATGAGGCGCTATCGCCTTATAGTGGCATACTCTCCCACAACACATATGGTTGTCCACATCTGCGTCACATTTAACTGCATGGTGTCGGTGTCAAAACCGGTAGACCTCGGGGTAGGGGGTCCTGATAACCCACAAGTATAGGGGATCACAACCGTTTTCGAGGGTAGAGTATTCAACCCAAATTTATTAATTCGACACAATGGGAGCCAAAGAATATTCTCAATTATTAGCAGTTGAGTTGTCAATTCAACCACACCTGAAAGACTTTTTATCTGCAGCAAAGTATTTAGTAGTAAAGTAGTATGGAAGTAACGGTAACGGTGGAAAAAGTAACAGTATCAGTTTTGTAGTAATCGTAATAGTGGCAATGAAGAAGTAACTTAAGCAAAGTTCAATATGTGAAAAGCTCGTAGGCAATGGATCGGTGATGGATAATTATGTCGGATACGATTCCTCATGCAACAGTTCTAACATAGAGTGACACAGAACTAGCTCCAGTTCATCAATGTAATGTAGGCATGTATTCTGAATATAGTCATACGTGCTTATGGAAAAGAACTTGCATGACATCTTTTGTCCTACCCTCCTGTGGCAGTGGGATCCCATTGGAAACTAAGGGATATTAAGGCCTCCTTTTAATAGAGTACTGGACCAAAGCATTAGTACTTAGTAAATACATGAACTCCTCAAACTACGGTCATCACCGGGAGTGGTTCGATTATTTTCACTTCGGGGTTGCCCGATCATAACACATAGTAGGTGACTATTGACTTGCAGAATAGGATCAAGAAATCACATATATTCATGAAAACATAATAGGTTCAGATCTGAAATCATGGCACTCAGGCCCTAGTGACAAGCATTAAGCATGGCAAAGTCATAACAACATCAATCTTAGAACATAATGGATACTAGGGATCAAACCCCAACAAAACCAACTCGATTACATGGTAAATCACATCCAACCCATCACCGTATAGCAAGTCTACGATGGGATTACTCACGCACGGCGGCGAGCATCATGAAATTAGTGATGGAGGATGGTTGATGATGACGATGGCGACGGATTCCCCTCTCCGAAGCCCCGAATGGACTCCAGATCAGCCCTCCCAATGAAGATTGGGGCTTGGCGGCGGCTCCGTATCGTAAAATGCGATGAATCATTCTCTTTGGGTTTTTTCTCCCTGAAAGTGAATATATGGAGTTGTGGTTGAAGTCGGTGGAGTCCCAGGGGGCCACGAGGTAGGGGGGCGCGCCCTGCACCCTTGTGGACAGGGGTGTGGGCCGCCTGATGCTGATTCTTTTGCTAATATCTCTTTTATTAATTCCAAAACATGTCTCCGTGGATTTTCAGGTCATTCCGAGAACTTCTATTTCTGCAGAAAAATAACACCATGGCAGTTCTGCTGAAAACAACGTCAGTCCGGGTTAGTTCCATTCAAATCATGCAAGTTAGCGTCCAAAACAAGGGCAAGAGTGTTTGGAAAAGTAGATACGTTGGAGACGTATCAACTCCCCCAAGCTTAAACCTTTGTTTGTCCTCAAGCAATTCAGTTGACAAACTGAAAGTGATAAAGAAAAAACTTTTACAAACTCTGTTTGATCTTGTTGTTGCAAATATGTAAAGCCAACATTCAAGTTTTTAGCAAAGATTATGAACTAACCATATTCACAATAACATTCACGTCTCATGTTTACTCATATCAATGGCATAATCAACTAGCGAGCAATAATAATAAATCTCAGATGACAACACTTTCTCAAAAAATCATAATATGATGTAACAAGATGGTATCTCCCTAACCCTTTCTGAGACCGCAAAACATAAATGCAGAGCACCCCTGAAGATCAAGGACTGACTAGACATTGTAATTCATGGTAAAAGAGATCCGATCATAGTCATACTCAATGTAAATTAATAGCAATGCATGCAAATGGCAACGGTGCTCTCCAACCGGTGCTTTTTAATAAGAGGATGATGACTCAACATAAGAGTAAATAGATAGGCCCTTCGCAGAGGGAAGCTGGGATTTGCAGAGGTGCCAGAGCTCGAGTTTTTGAAACAGAGATAAATAATATTTTGAGTGGTATACTTTCATTGTCAACATAACAACCAATAGATCTCGATATCTTCCATGCTACACACATTATAGGCGGTTCCCAAACAGAATGGTAAAGTGTATACTCCCCCACCACCAACAAACGTCAATCCATGGCTTGTCCGAAACAACGGGTGCCATCCAACTAACAACAATCCTGGGGGAGTTTTGTTTGTGATTATTTTGATTTGATTTGAGCATGGGACTAGGCATCCCGGTTATCGGCCATTTCTTGTGAATGATGAGCGGAGTCCACCCATCGTGAGAATAACCCACCTAGCATGGAAGATGTAGACATCCCTAGTTGATACATGAGCTATTCGAGCATACAAAATAGAATTTCATTTGAAGGTTTAGAGTTTGGCACGTGCAAATTTACTTGGAACGGCAGGTAGATATCACATATAGGAAGGTATGCTGGACTCATATGGAATAACTCTGGGGTTTATGGAAGTGGATGCACAAGCAGTATTCCCGCTTAGTACAAGTGAAGGCTAGAAAGAGACTGGGAAGCGACCAACTAGAGAGCAACAACAGTCATGAACATGCATTAAGATTAATCAACAATGAGTGCAAGCATGAATAGGATATAAATCACCATGAACATAAATATCGTGGAGGCTATGTTGATTTTGTTTCAACTACATGCATGATCATGTGCCAAGTCAAGCCACTCGAATCATTCAAAGGAGGATACCACCCTATCATACCACATTACAACCATTTCAATAGCAGGTTGGCACGCAAAGTAAACCATTATAAACTCCTAGATAATTAAGCATGGCATGAGCAACTATAATCTCTAATTGTCATTGCAAACATGTTTCATCCATAATAGGCTGAATCAGGAATAGTGGACTAATCATATTTACAAAAACAAGATAGGTCGAGTTCATACCAGCTTCTCTCATCTCAATCAGTCCATCATATTGTTGGGGAACGCAGTAATTTCAAAAAAAATCCTACGCACACGCAAGATCATGGTGATGTAGCAACGAGAGGGGAGAGTGTTGTCTATGTACCCTCGTAGACCGAAGCGGAAGCGTTGACGCAACGTAGAGGAAGTAGTCGTACGTCTTCCCGGTCCAACCGATTCAAGCACCGTTACTCCGGCACCTCCGAGTTCTTGACACACGTACAGCTCGATGACGCACCTCGGGCTCCGATCCAGCAGAGCTTCAAGGAGGAGTTCCGTCAGCACGACGGCGTGGTGACGATCTTGATGTTCAACTGTCGCAGGGCTTCGCCTAAGCACCGCTACAATATGACCGAGGTGTAATATCGTGGAGGGGGGCACCGCACATGGCTAAGGAACGATCACGAAGATCAACTTGTGTGTCCATGGGGTGCCCCCTGCCCTCGTATATAAAGGAGTGGAGGAGGGGAGGGCCGGCCCTCTCTATGGCGCGCCCTAGGGGAGTCCTACTCCCACCGGGAGTAGGATTCCCCCTTTCCTAGTCCAACTAGGAACCCTTCCAAGTATTAGGAGTAGGAGACAAGGAAGGGGAAGGGAGAAGGGAAGGAAGGAGGGGGCGCGGCCCCTCCCCCTAGTCCAATTCGGATTAGGCCTTGGGGGGCGCGTGGCCTGCCCTAGGCAGCCCCTCTCTCTTTCCCGTATGGCCCAATAAGGCCCAATACTTCTTCCACGTATTCCCGTAACTCCCCGGTACTCCGAAAAATACCCGAACCACTCGGAACCTTTCCGATGTCCGAATATAGTCGTCCAATATATCGATCTTTACGTCTTGACCATTTCGAGACTCCTCGTCATGTCCCCGATCTCATCCGGGACTCCGAACTCCTTCGGTACATCAAAACTCATAAACTCATAATATAACTGTCATCGAAACCTTAAGCGTGCGGACCCTACGGTTCGAGAACAATGTAGACATGACCGAGACATGTCTCCGGTCAATAACCAATAGTGGAACCTGGATGCTCATATTGGCTCCTACATATTCTACGAAGATCTTTATCGGTCAGACCGCATAACAACATACGTTGTTCCCTTTGTCATCGGTATGTTACTTGCCCGAGATTCGATCGTTGGTATCTCAATACCTAGTTCAATCTCGTTACCGGCAAGTCTCTTTACTCGTTCCGTAATACATCATCCCGCAACTAACTCTTTAGTTGCAATGTTTGCAAGGCTTAAGTGATGTGCATTACCGAGAGGGCCCAGAGATACCTCTCCGACAATTGGAGTGACAAATCCTAATCTCGAAATACGCCAACCTAACATGTACCTTCGGAGACACCTGTAGAGCTCTTTTATAATCACCTAGTTACGTTGTGACGTTTGGTAGCACACAAAGTGTTCCTCCGGCAAACGGGAGTTGCATAATCTCATAGTCATAGGAACATGTATAAGTCATGAGAAAGCAATAGCAACATACTAAACGATCGGTTGCTAAGCTAACGGAATGGGTCATGTCAATCACATCATTCTCCTAATGATGTGATCCCATTAATCAAATAACAACTCTTTGTCCATGGTTAGGAAACATAACCATCTTTGATTAATGAGCTAGTCAAGTAGAGGCATACTAGTGACACTCTGTTTGTCTATGTATTCACACATGTATTATGTTTCCGGTTAATACAATTCTAGCATGAATAATAAACATTTATCATGAAATAAGGAAATAAATAATAACTTTATTATTGCCTCTAGGGCATATTTCCTTCACATATATCATCATTATTGTCTTTCACTTGCACGACCGAACAGTGTGGATAATAATAATAGTGCACATGCATTGGACTAAGCTGGAATCTGCAAGCATTTAATACAAAGGAGAAGACAAGGTAATATGGGCTCTTGGTTAGATCAACAATAATATATATGAGAGCCATTCAACATTATCATCGTGGTCTTCTCCTCTCGACCCCCAAAGAAAAAGAAAAGAAATAAAACTATTTACACGGGAAAGCTCCCAACAAGCAAAAGAAGAACGGGAAATCTTTTTGGGTTTTCTTTTAATATTACTACTACAAGCATGGAAAGGAAACTAGCTAAAAGCTACAACTAATTTTTTTGGTTTTTTCTCAAGGTTTTCAAACACACAAGAAGAAAGCAAGAAAAGGAAATAAAACTAGCATGGATAGTATAATGAAAAGGTATAAGCACCGACAACTTAGCATGAGTGTGTGAACATGAATGTAATGTCGGTGAGAAATACGTACTCCCCCAAGTTTAGGATTTTGGCCTAAATTGGTCTATGGCCACTGCTGGCCTGGCGGATATCCAAAGTCGTAGTTGGGGTTGTACTGAGATGCAACAGCTATTGTCTGAAGAGCTGCAGCTTGGAGGCGAGCTGCCTCTGTCCTCCTCTCATACTCGTTCGCCTCCTCCCTGGTTATAACATATCTCCTTTTTTCCTGAAAGTTAAAGAAAGTAGGAGCAGGGAGGGCAACATGGACAGTACGTTGTTTGTTCAAGATTAGTCGGTACTAGAGAAACTGTTTGTTCTTCTCAAGAAACTGATGGCGAACCATAGCACTATAATCTAGGTAAGCAGGTGATAACTCCATATCATTTCCGTGTATGGGTACACCAAGATAATTAGCTACACGAGTTGCATAAATTCCACCAAACAAATCTCCATTTTTACTATTAAGGTGCAACATTCGTGCAACAATGACCCCCAAGTTATATTGTTTATCACCTAATACCGCACTCTTGAGGACACTAAGATCTGGAACGCACATGTGACAGGCCTCATCTTTACCGCTAATGCATCTACCTATAAAGAGAGCAAAATAATGTATGGAAGGGAAATGAATGCTCCCTATGGTAGCTTGTGTGATTTCTCTAGATTCCCCCACAGTGATACTAGCAAGAAAGTCTTTATATTCAGATTTGTGAGGTTCACTAACATTGCCCCACTGCGGGAGTTTACAAGCAGTATTAAAATCTTCGAGGTCCATGGTGTATGATTTATCATAAAGATCAAAAAAAATAACGTGACAATTGTGCGAGGATGTAAATTTAAACCTCTTCACAAAGGAATCAGTGAGGTAGTGGTACTATAAGCACTTATCTGACACGAAGTCCTCAAGATCAGCATTACACACATACGCGTCAAATTCATCCTTGAAACTGGCTTGGACCATAAACTCTTCTGACGGCCATTCACAAGGCCGCACTTGAGATTCCCTTGGTGGTTCATCGTCCGGCTCACGTATCGCGAGCCTTGGTCCTTGCTTCCTTGAGGAACCACCTTGGTACATTTTCCTATGCATTTTTCCTATGCATTTTTCTTTCTCTGAAAAATTTCTGAAATTTTAGTGACTCGAAAAATAAAAGTGAACCAAACTCAACAAGATTGATAGCAACTACTCCCACAAGTGCCTAGAGGCTATATCAGGCAATAAAACTACTTTTGACCATATAAATTTGACATGCAAGCTCAAGAACAGGGTCACCTCAGCAGCAAAAATTTGCAATAAATAAAGCACTATAACAAAAACTAATTAGACCATTGGAGTAGTCACATACCAAAGAACAGTCCCCCAAAATAGTTTTGTGAATGGAGCTTTGAGCAAGGTGATCAAAAATGGCAGCAAGATGAGCTAAAACACAGGGTTGAGCTATGGGAGGATTTTTTTTCTGGAGGAAGACGAAGTGAGTGGGTGCTGGAATAAGTGGAGGGGGTCCATGTGGGGCCCACAAGGAAGGGGCGTGCCCCGGGGGGGTGGGCGCGACCTGTGCCCTCGTGGCCAAATGGTGGGTCCCCCTAATGTGTTCTGAGTGACAGAAATTCTTAAATATTCTAAAAAAACCATACTTCAATTTCAGGACATTTGGAGAACTTTTATTTTCGGGGTATTTTTTATTGCATGGATAATTCAGAAAACAAACATGAAACACTATTTTTGATGTATTTATTCTAAATAACAGAAAGTAAAAGGAGGGTACAGAGAGTTGTGCTTTCTAACTTCATCCATCTCATGCTCATCAAAAGGGATCCACTAACAAGGTTGATCAAGTCTTGTTAACAAACCTCTTCCGGATAACATACCGGAGAACTTTCGAATAACACTAGGTTACCTCAACGGGGATATGCATGCCCCCAACAATAAGAATATCATATTTCTTTTTGACAGTAGGAAGAGGGAATTCAAAACCTCCAATAGTAATCATTGAAATTTTTCTAATAGAATTGATACTATGAACTTGAGGTTGTTTCCTCGAAATGTGTACCGTATGCTCATTCCGTTAACATGAAAAGTGACATTGCCTTTGTTGCAATCAATAACAACCCCTACAGTATTCAAAGAGGGTCTACCAAGGATAATCGACATACTATTATCCTCGGGAATATCAAGAATAACAAAGTCGGTTAAGATAGTAACGTTTGCAACCACAACAGGCACATCCTCACAAATACCGACAGGTATAGCAGTTGATTTATCGGCCATTTGCAAAGAGATTTCAATAGGTGTCAACTTATTCAAATCAAGTCTACGATATAAAGAGAGAGGCATAACACTAACACCGGCTCCAAGATCACATAAAGCAGTTTTAACATAGTTTCTTGTAATGGAGCATGGTATAGTTGGTACTCCTGGATCTCCTAGTTTCTTTGGTATTCCACCCTTAAAGGTATAATTAGCAAGCATGGCGAGAAGCTCAACATCACCGAGAGTGATGCTGCGCAACCATGCCATGGATGCGGAAGGGAAGGAGGGAGAGGAGGGCAAGGGTTTGTGTTGTAGTGGCGCCAACAGCGGATAAGGTTGTGGAGGCGAGTGATGACCCACAAGTATAGGGGATCTATCGTAGTCCTTTCGATAAGTAAGAGTGTCGAACCCAACGAGGAGCAGAAGGAAATGACAAGCGGTTTTCAGTAAGGTATTCTCTGCAAGCACTGAAATTATAGGTAACAAATAGTTTTGTGATAAGATAATTTGTAACTGGTAACAAGCAATGAAAGTAAATAAAGCGAAGCAAGGTGGCCCAATCCTTTTTGTAGCAAAGGACAAGCCTGGACAATTTCTTATAATGAGAAAAGCGCTCCCGAGGACACATGGGAATTATCGTCAAGCTAGTTTTCATCACGCTCATATGATTCGCGTTCGGTACTTTGATAATTTAATATGTGGGTGCACCGGTGCTTGGGTACTGCCCTTTCTTGGACAAGCATCCCACTTATGATTAACCCCTATTGCAAGCATCCGCAACTACAAAAGAAGTATTAAGGTAAACCTAACCATAGCATGAAACTAGTGGATCCAAATCAGCCCCTTACGAAGCAACACATAAACTAGGGTTTAAGCTTCTATCACTCTAGCAACCCATCATCTACTTATTACTTCCCAATGCCTTCCTCTAGGCCCAAATAATGGTGAAGTGTCATGTAGTCGACGTTCACATAACACCACTAGAGGAGAGACAACATACATCTCATCAAAATATCGAACGAATACCAAATTCACATGACTACTAATAGCAAGACTTCACCCATGTCCTCAGGAACAAACGTAACTACTCACAAAGCATATTCATGTTCATGATCAGAGGAGTATTAATATGCATTAAGGATCTGAACATATAATCCTCCACCAAGTAAACCAATTAGCATCAACTACAAGGAGTAATCAACACTACTAGCAACCCACAGGTACCAATTTGTGGTTTTGGATACAAGATTAGATAGAAGAGATGAACTAGGGTTTGAGAGGAGATGGTGCTAGTGAAGATGTTTATGGAGATTGACCCCCTCCCGAAGAGAGGATCATTGGTGATGATGCTGGTGATGATTTCCCCCTCCCGGAGGGAAGTTTCCCCGGCAGAACAGCTCCGCCAGAGCCCTAGATTGGTTCCGCCAAGGTTCCGCCTCGTGGCGGTGGAGTTTCGTCCCATAAGCTTGCTTATGATTTTTTTTCCAGGGTAAAAGCCTTCATATAGCAGAAGATGGGCACCGGAGGGCCACCAGGGGGCCCAGAAGACAGGGGGTGCGCCTAATAGGGGGGGCACCCTCCTGGCCAGGGTGTGGGCCCCCCTGGTATTTTCTTCGCTCAATAATTCTTATTAATTCCAAAAATAACTTCCGTGGAGTTTCAGGATTTTTGGAGCTGTGCAGAATAGGTTTCCAATATTTGCTCCTTTTCCAGCCAGAATCCCAGCTGCCGGCATTCTCCCTCTTCATGGTAAACCTTGTAAAATAAGAGAGAATAGCCATAAGTATTGTGACATAATGTGTAATAACAGCCCATGATGCAATAAATGTTGATATAAAAGCATGATGAAAAATGGACGTATCAACGAGCTGCGAAATGGGATGGGGGTTGCATACATGGCACGGGAGAGGGTGGTTGTGGCGTTAAGCCACCATTAATGGGCACCGACAACGCGACTCCCTATGTGTGAAAACACGAGACAATCGCTTATGTGGAAAACAGGCGACATTGATTCAGTTTTGCATACTGGTGGGTCCCACACATTGGTCGCAGACTGTAGGAATCAACCAGCGACGCGAAATTAATAACGCATGCGGACAAAATATTGGTCCCACGTGACTGTGCACAGGAAAGAGCCAGCGATGCGAATGCATGCAGCCTTACAAGTTAGTCTCACGCGTCAGTACTGGGCGTAGTGACGGTCAAAGTCTTAGACCGGATGGCAAGGCACTTTTTGGCCTTTTGTAAGGCGCGGGCGAGTGGAGGAGAGAAAAAGTGAGCATTGTTAGATGGGCGAGGGGAAACTGGGTAGAACTAAGGAAGGAGGGGCATGAAAATATAAATCCCTTGATTCAATTGCAAGGGTTTGGTGATTCGACGTGGTATTCCAATGAAGAAAATTTTGATACCACATGCCGGATTAAGTGAATAAAAGCAGAAAACATGTAACAAGAAACAACCGTCATCCATTTTCTCGAAGAGATGTTGTGCATGTAGATGCACACCATACACACATGCACACCCACTCGCACATCACCTATTGAAAATTTAAGTCACCGCGGTCGTTTGGTTACCCGCATCGATTTTGGGATATTTGCATCCGTGGCTAGGTTCAGTCTGGCTAAGTAAATACTGGCTACAAACTATGTTGTGCACATGGTTTTGGTTGTCTGCATTGCATCGCGAGGTCATTTGATGCCTGACGTTTGGTTGACAATGGTTTGATGTTATGGCTATGAAGGTGCAAAACACGATATTTGGTTGGTGCATGGTCTAATGTTGTGGTCATTCCTTCTCACAAGTGGTTACATTATCACGCAGTACAGTACATGGACAATACCAAATTAACATTGTTTTGGTCCTAGCCACTAAACACA
This sequence comes from Triticum aestivum, assembly GCF_018294505.1. Taxonomy (NCBI): domain Eukaryota; kingdom Viridiplantae; phylum Streptophyta; class Magnoliopsida; order Poales; family Poaceae; genus Triticum; species Triticum aestivum. The sequence goes on along the minus strand of NC_057807.1, from coordinate 674,801,546 downwards.
AGATTGTCCATCCTAGCTTCTAACAAATGGCAGTATAAATTTAATAGTATCATAGCTCAATGGGGTCTTCTTCTTTTGACCCACATTGCCTCAGTTCACGTCAGCCTTTTGCTATTATAAGGTTCATTGGCATGTGCCTCCACACTATCCATGGTCGGGGTCATCAACATCATCAGCCATCACATCTTCCACCCCCGACAAAAACTAATCGTAACACCATTATATGATCCAGTTATGGAGAATGCAACACGCAAGAACAAGCCAAACTTTGGTGGGGGAAAGGGTAGGATGCATTCTGATTCAGGATCTTAAATATACTATTCAAACCACCAAATGCCCTCTTGACTGTAACTTTAAGGCTAGAGCATTTGAGACTGAACAATTCGACAATGGTCCTAGGATAGTTCCAATAACATAACTCGTTCAGATGGTACCTGATTTTCCTGAACGGTCATGCATATCCAACATCTCTTAGGTGGAAATTAGCACCAGAATATTTACCCCGGTAGTCGAGACATCATGTTGGCGAGAATGTCAGTATCATGGGTTGACCCTTCCCAGCAAGCCAACATATATGTGAACTTCAGATCGAAATCAACAACAAACATTCTATCTTGTGTAGTTCTTTCTACCCTTGTATACTCCAGCCCGTGACCTTGACACTCTAGTAGTCACACGAGTATCATCTATTACGCCACTTACAATCATGTGATGGCATGGAAAAACTGTTACGTCTCACTCTCATCAATACAAGCATGTTATGGCATGAACTAGGAGGACTGCTCACCTTGAAACATGGGTACCATCAAGGGCCCTTTCAGATTTGGAAGGAGTTTGTCCAGTTGGTTCCTTGGCCATCTCTCCTTTAAGTTCACCAGTCGCATACAAGACTTGCTTAAAAAATTCTTGAAATTGTCTCATTAGATCTCCTGAACAAGTTGTGAATCGCTATGAACCTCTGGTTATGACCCACAGCATGAAGGAACACTGATACTTGCTCTTCCACAGAGGCATGGATGCTATCTTGTAGCAACCCACTATCCCTGAACATGGCCACAATCTTGGCAAAAGGTGTTATTCGCATCCAAAGCATGATCACAGCCTCTACATCATTGTTGTTATAGATGTAGCTCATTTCGACATCCTCTTCCAATCACGAGCTAACAATGGACCATATCAGGCTACAAGCTTGGAATTATGATGAACCACTCTCTTGTGGAGCAACATGACTTGTACCTGAATCATAACTATGAGTGTTGTTGCCTCAATTACCAGACTCATCCATGATGTGGTAAGTAATGGCAAAAGGAACCCTAACACCCTACCTAACAACCTAATAGCAGAGGTGAACGAGAGGACGACCATGCCGAAGACAAGGTGCATGAGACGAAGAGAAGGGGACAAGAAACTCATGGTGGTGGTGGGGGGGAGCAGGTCCTTGTGCCGGAGATTTAAGCCATCGTCGCCGGTGCAGTCGATGCTGAGAACTGAGGTTGGATTCGTCCTACTGCTAAAGGTGAGCGAGTAAAAAGGGGAGGGTGAGACTTGATTTAGCGACATTCCACGCCGACAAATTTTGGTCTCCAATCCTCTCCATGTTGATTCCTCCTTGCACCATCGTGTAAGCCATTCTCTCCTTGTGCGCCCAACTCAGTTGGACTTGCTGCAAGTGACTGATTTGAGCGTTCCTAACGAGCGAGACTATGGAATGCTTTAATGTTCATATGCGTGCAGGCCATCCCATCGTGTATGCCATGAAGCGAGTTTTTCTTACATCAAGTGGACCTGTTTGGGGGCCGCAGACAAGCAAACTGACTCATAAAGCTTTGAGATAACTAAACACACACATACAACTCTCCCCTCTATATCGAAGGGACGTCGCCCCCACCGGAACAATATTCTTCGTCAATGATACAAGCATATATCACATTGTTTTTTTATTGTGTAAGTAAATCATGTTTTTTTGCGGGGAAAGTAAATCATTTTTTTAAGATAAAAATACATATATGTGTGGCTCGACTATTACTGTTCTGAACATATATTTGAAAAAACACGAGTTTACATAATAAATTCCTCGGACACAGGCCCTGTTTGGTTACAGGGACTAGACTAGAAAAAGTTCCTTTTAGAATCTATGTAACCAAACAGGAGGGACTTCTTCTTAAGGGACTAGAAAAAGACTCTACTGGAATGGTCTTTTTTCTTTAGTCCCTAGGACTAAAAAAAGTCTAGTCCCTTGCAACCAAACACCCCAATAGTATATCACATCCAGAAATAAGAGATGAATGTTCCTACAAGCTCTCTCAGAGCTCAGGCACTCTCGGTCGTCGGATCTGTTCCCTTGATGCATTTTGACCCTTGGATCTAGCGCATGGAAGAGCTAGGCCGTTGGATCTGGGGCTGTCACTATAGAAATAAATAGTTGCCCCCGTTTCGTGCCATCGCGCGTAATTCCAGCACAACCACAAGGGCATTTTCGTCATTTCGCGTCCTGTGGTATAAATGGGGTCCGCTCCTGGGGAGAGGAAACCTAGCCATCGCTCCTCCCGCACAGCCGCACTCGCGCCACCCCCTTCCTCTTCCTCTCACCTCACCTCTCTCTCCTTCCAAACCTCCTCCCAGCCTCGCCTCTTCCTTCCTTCTCCTCTGGCGCCTCCTCCCCGTTGGCTCCTTCTTACCCCTCCTCCGCCGGTCCTCCTTCTCCTGCATCGCCCGGAGGGGTGCAGCTGCCGCTTGCGCTATAGCTCCCCCTACGAGCTCGCGCGCCTGATCCGACAGCAGGAAGGGGCCGCGGCAGCCGCCGCGTATCCTGGCGACCATGAGCTCCCCGGTGTGGTTCCCTGGATGGAGGGATGCTTCCTTCGTCCACTGCATGCCCCGTGTCGACGCCATCAGTAGCGGCAGCGGTCGGGCTGATGCAGACGTGGCTGCAAGCTCGTCATGAGAGCAGCGGCAATGATGAGCTCACCACTCCTTCCTGCTACGCCTGCTAGACCTCCAGGTGCATCTCTCTCCCCCTCCCCCTCTCCCTCCCCATAGAATCTGGACCTGGAGATTTCAGACTGCTCAACATGGAATAGAAAACCCTAGCAATTTGGTGTGGTGTTCATAGAGAGGCAGATCCGGCTTTGCATTATTTTCGCATGATGTTGTGTTCTTCAGTTTTGCATTGTGTGAATAGGTTAGAATTGAGGGGGTGGTAGAATTAGATGTGTCCTAGGTATCTGCATAGTAGTTTTTGTTGCCTTCCTTAGCTTGTTGGGTACCTGTTTATTTTCTGTTTAGGAGGACCGATTTGTCCTGAGGTTGTGTCCTTTCTCAAGGAATTTTTTGTTCCTATCCGATACTAGGAGACAAATTGGTTGCAGGGTAGCCAGGGTAGGTCTTTCTGCATATGCATTTGAATATGAGATGTCTCAAGATTGTTGGTCTACTTCTTTTGGTCTTATACTGACCTTGTCTTTGGTCAAGACAACTTGGAACAACTCGTGTGTCCCTCTCAGATTCCTACAAAAGAAATGATACATTTTCTTTTCTATTGGATGGACAACAACATGACCACAACAATAGGTCTATCAGGTAATTGGCCATCTATCTTTATCCATGTGTAGTTAGAACTTATATGTCAGATTGTGCAAACCACCTCGATTGTCATCTAAATAATATCACAATCTTTCTTTTTTGTTTAGCCTAGCAAAGGTCAAATTGCTTTTTTTTTCAAAAAGTAATTTATGATGTGTGGAGTTTGTACCTCCAGGATCTTGTGCTCCTACTAATCTTTTTTGAACTTTGTTAATTTTGTCAGAAGAAGCAGGAGCGAAGCAAAGGCAGGATTCCATGGTGAGTTTGGAGTTTACCCTCTGTTCTTGGAAATTGGAATTGGCTCTCATGCGAGCGGTGACCTTTTCTTAGCCATGGTGAGTTTGAGGCTTACCCTCTGTTCTTGCTAGCCAAAATTGGTTTCTCATTGAATAATGTTCATCACACTGTACTCAGGAATACAAAGGAAGCTACCCAAATGTGATAGATCCTATTCTTCGGCAGCTTAAATTTAAAGATGTAGTAGCTGAACAAGACTAGGATCATGTTTACGATGCATTTTCCATCGATACAGAGGTATGAATCCTATGATTGACATTGTAAAAACTCTCAGTGAGCAGCCTACCTCCTGAATTAATAGTGAGAAGCCATATATTTTACTTTTAGGTGTAAACAAATAGTAAAATATGAGGTAGCCATCTCCTACTGAATTAATAGTGAGAAGCCTACCAGCTTAATTTTATTCTTATATGATATGAAGGATTATCGATATGTACTATTTAGGATGTATGCATATATGTTACTGGTCTTATGATACTGTTAGCAGAAGTTTTAGTGCTCTTTATGGTCGACGGTGGCGTGCCGCTCCAAGCCACTCCGCTTTCCATTAACGCCGACAACCATAGTAGGGGTGGATCCAGCCGACAAGAGGCAGAGCGGCGGTCAACGATGGTGGCCTGCTCCCAAGCTGCATGTGAGAAGGTGACGCAACAGTGGTTGGTTTGCATAAATATTGGTCAATTCATTCTAAGAATATTTTGTGATGTATCTTGATTGACATATGCCGGTTCCAGCATTTGGGCATCGTGGTTGTGGCTCACAGTCGGGTAGAAAATCGGTTATGTAGCTATGCCAAATTATTTCCTTCAATATTGTAAATATTCATGTCCATTGCAGGAAGCAAAAAAACCTTTGATGGATTCTTATACACAGGATGTTTAATTACTATGTCCACAGTTTCTTTTCAGCTAAAGTCTTTGTCGTACTGTGTACGGTGTCAATGCAAACTACTAGAGTCACATGAGGCTCACAATAAACAGCAATATTAGTGCCACTCCGGTCCAGTGTTGCTAACTTGATATTTAGCCTGTTTACCTGACACCATCAGGTCCAAGGCATTAGTATGCTCTTCTTATTGTACCTGGCAATAATTACTGAACCAGCTTAGCCAACCTTACCCGTGCATCGCTCCTGTGTTTTCTCTTCTCTGGTGCTTCTATTACTGACACAATTTGGATCGGGAATACAACACTGTTTAATATTCAGTTTTGTTTTCTCAGTGCTTTGGAGAAGATGGACATGAGGCCCCAACATGCACTAGCATAGCTAGGCAGGGGAGTATCCTTCCACTTGACATTTCCTTCTTAGTTTTGTATGTTTAATTTTTAGAGCCGTGGTTACTATGAAAACTGAGATGTGGAGATTGCGGTATTGATCTTAGTTCAATTCATTCTATTACGTAGCCCCACTTTGTTATCCACGATTTCCCTCATTTGATTGATTTGACACATGTTCATTCACTAGATTATAGTCTACTTCATTTTTTGTGTATTTAGTTCTAGGTTGTTTTGATCTAAGTGGTACTTGATTTCTTGGCATTGTTCATTGCCTCGAGCCATGTCTGATACTGAATTTGACCATGATCCTCTTGCAGTAAATATGACTTATTTGCTCTCTATTGGAATATTTCTTTTCACATATTGCTCGCTCCTTAGGTGTAATGTTGCTTAAAATATTTGTCCTGGAGCTCCTTTGCTCATGTTCTTGTGTAGATAAACCAAAACCACTCCTTTTAGGCCATCCAAGAGTCTGAAACGACTAACATTGTAATTAGCATATGTGGACAGTTATGCTACAATGCCCCCGATTGTTTTTCAATGATAACTCTTGCTCCAAATTTTTCTTTCCGGGAGGTGGTTGAGGCAGAGATTGTTGTGTTGTGGCAGTGCACACTACGGTGCCGGGTTGCATAGGGGCATGCCCTTTCTTAGTATTCAAATATCATGTACTATGTTTTCACATTGTATTGCTTACTCACAGATGTCACCGAAAGCGTCATGGTTATTTCTTAAGCTCACCAAATTATCTCTCTTCATATTTTGTATGTCTGAGAACTTCCCGTTACACAGTTCCTCTTTTGGATGGACAAGCTGTCTACTCTCTGGTCTATTCTTAAATATTGTTAAAAGTTAACTGATTTATGAGAATAGTTCCATTATTTAGTCTCACGGTCGTGTTCTTCCTGCAGCGGCTTGGGGGGGGGGGGAGGAGTGTCGTGTTTTTTAGGTAAAATGCACGACGAATTTATCTGTAGGGTATTTTGGCCATATGTTAGAGGAGATCATTGGATTTTCCTATCCTTATGTTTTACTCCTGAAAATAGCTTCTAACGATATTCTTCTGCTAGCTCTTCAGGCTCCGAGAGTGCAAACACCCACTAGTGCAGAACCGGGCTATAGCCCCGGTTTGTAAGGGCCTTTAGTACCGGTTCAGCACGAACTGCCGCTAAAGGGTCACCACGTGGCACGAGCCAGGGTCGGGTGTGGGGAGACCTTTAGTACCGGTTGGTGTTATCAACCGGTACTAAAAAGTTAGGGGGGTTTTGGTTTTATTATTTATTTTCCCTTTAATTTTGTGTTTTCCATTTAATTCTTTTTCGTTTGCTGGTATTTTACGATACTACATATTGTACACGTTATGCGTATATATAAATAGAATTTCTCGTAGAACCGATCATATATATATCATCGAATGTCTCACAACCACACCATTATTCACACATACTAATATATATATATATATATATATATATATATATATATATATATATATATATATATATATATATATAGTTTTCCTTACATGTTGCCTTCGGAGCCAGTGGCATTTGCCTTGGTGCCGTCGGAGCACGATGACATTTGGGAGTGGTTCATTGGGGAGGTAGCTCGTAGTAGAATTCCCCTTTGGGATCTATGACCTGGTTGAGCAAAAATCCCGCTATTTCCTCTTGAAGTGCTCGTATGCGCTCCACTGGTAGGAGCTCCTCCCGCGCTGATTCGAACTGTTAAGAAGGAGATCAATATGCATGTGTATTAGTTATGTGACTAGATATTGATAATGACGTAAAAATTGTGAATATTATTCTGTCAAACGTACTCATAGCTGTCTATCAGTTTTGGTCCTTTTGGACGTCATCATGCGAATGTTCTCGAAAACATAGTATGCACACACATCAGTCCCGGGCGCCTGCTTCAGGGCCTTTACGAGAATAGAATTTAATCAGATAATAATTAATCAAGCATGATAATTAATGGTATTGAAACTAGAATTAAAGAGATGCATGGTAGCTAGCTAGCTAGTACTACTTAATTAATTATACCTTGGGTCGAAACCAAGACAGCTTTTCTTTCCATGGACCTGGAACCTCATTCCCGAACTTTTCCCAAGGCCTGCCCGCCGGCAAAGAAAATGAATAAACGAGTTACTAAATAGTTGGTATCAAGAAATGACGAACTAAAGAGGCCGACATATAGTTCATAATGATTGAAATTACCTGTCGACTATTCCCTTCACGATTGTGTACTCTTTCTTTTTTTAAGTAGTGAGTCCAGTACTTCATTTATTCCTTAGTCAACTTTAATGATTAACAAGATCTAATGGTAACTGCATGCACACACGTTTACATGTCTTAATTAAGCAGGAATGTGCATAACACTCATCAACTACCCTAAACCCTATACACTTAATTATTAACATCTAGCTAGCTAGTAAGTAAAAACAGAATTTGTAGTACAAGATAGTGTGACTCACATGAAGTTGTAAGGAAGTAGTATATCTTCATTGGTATTGAGGCGCTTCAAGAACTCTAGCATGTTTTTCTCTACATCATCTTTATACCATTTATATGTCCATGTATGTTCATTAACGGTATTTGGGTCAATGAACCCAATGTCATATCGTCCACCTTTTTTCATTTCATACATATTCATCTTGCATAATACCACAGAAAAGAATATAGTGAGGATAATTACAGGTAATGATCGATCAATGAGCACTACAGCTAGCTTGAGACTTGAATTACAGAAAGAAATCACTTACAGACAATAGCAACTGACGAGAGATTTGTCGAGTGCGTCTTGATTGAATAACTGAAATAGTTCTGAATACTCAATGGACAGAGCTAGCTTATGGAAGTAATATCTTCCTTGACTTTCACCATGAGGCCCTCTCGATTCTTACTCTTGGTAATTTTCATGTACCAATCATGCAATTCATACATTCTCGTTGGGAGGTTCTTGACCTCCTCAGGCTTGACCAAAGGTTGGCCGCGGACATATTTCCGTTTTATGTCCTGCTCTCTAAGCTTAGGCATGGGCTCAATCTCAAGGAGTTGTCCAATAGTGATACTGAGCATTTCAGCCTGCCTTCTATGCTCGCCGGTTATTACCAGCTGATCGGCACCGGTACTCTGATGTGTTGGTACAACAAGCGGGTTGATCTATTGCGCCGCCTGTTCTCCTAGCTGGGGAACGGTTTTCCCGCATTTTTGGCCAGCTGCTTGGCTCGAGCTCGAGCTCGACCCCTTTTGTCGTGCTCGATGTGCCTTTTTGATTTGGTGCTCATAGTCTGAGTCAACATGCTTGGGAGCTAGTGCTTTATCCATACGAATAAAATGGTCAATCTTATCCTCGGGCACTTTCTCCCTTGGCGGCGGTGGCGGTTTCGGTCCAAAATGGGCGTTCACTTGGGCCTTCACTATGGCTTCGTTTTGCTCCTTGGTCATGTCGTAAGGCCTCCGAGGAAGAGGCGTGAGGCTTTTTGGACCATATTGAAATTGCTTGCCTCTGCATGTACCTCATGTACTACCTTGACTTGTAGCACTACGCACCATAGCTGCAGCGACTCTCTTCCGTGATTGTTGAGGCAGCAGAGACGGCTGATGCGGTGTCGGAATTGGAGGAGGAGTGGCACGCGTTGGTGGACTTGGAGGAGGAGGAGTGGGCTCACGCATTGGATGAGTTGAAGTAGGAGGAGTGCCCTCACGCGTTGGCTGAGTTGAAGCGGGAGGAGTGGCCTCACATGTTGGAGGAGAGTGAGTCATCTGCTCCTCGTCACCTCCTGGAATGTCAAGCTTTAGCTGACGTGGTGTCGGTGGCCTTCGAAAGATGATGCAATCCTTTCTCCATAGGATGATACGATGTATGGCCTCTCCTAGTGTGTGCTCCTCGTCACCTCCAGGAATGTCAAGCTGTAGCCCTGAATATTGGTCCACCACCTCATCAACCACGACACGAGCATAGCCGGTTGGAATCGTTCTGCAATGGTAGGTTGCTCCGGGGGGATTTGTATAAGCAACGGCGTCCGCCGCCTTCACGGATATGTTCTTTATTTTGAAGTATAGCTCATAGTTAGTGTTCTCCATGATGTCATCCACAAGGTATCTATCCATCAGTGCGTCGCCCGGGGAGGAACCAACGCTGCTTCTCGGCATGGATGGGATGGCGCTATCCAATGCTGGATCATCCGCTAGCTCCGACCGCTGCTGAGACCCCCTTTACTAGCTAAGTGAGTCGATCTGCTGCTGCTACCTCTGCAATTTGAGTGCCAAGTGTGCGTGCGCTGATTCTAGGCCTTGAAGGTGTTCTACTTCCTGCTTCCTCTGCTCTTCCTCCAACTTCTTCTTCTTCTTCTCCTCCATCTTCCTTCTCGCACGCCTTCTGTAGTCGGTGTTCCACTCAGAAAATGCCTCATACCACGGAACAACGCCCTTGCCTCGTGTTCTTCCCGGGTGTTCAGGATTTCCTAGGGCGCGCGTAAGCTCGCCGTTCTCTCTGTTGGGCATGAACACCCCCTTTCGAGCTTATTCCATTGCTTCAACTAACTTATCATAGGCTCCTTTGAGACATGCCTTCTTTGAAACCTCGCCTGTCTTCGGGTCCAATGCCCCCCCCATGCGCATAGAACCAAGTTCTGCACCTGGGGGGGGGGGGCAGCTCAATGTAACTGGAGTGATCTGTGCAGCCAACATCTCTTACTCAGACTTATCTCACTTAGGCATTGCCACCACATAGCCACCTGGCCCCAGCCTATGGAATTGCTTCTTTTTTGCGGCATTGGCCTTTTTCGGACCGTTCCTTAGATAATTCCGATTCCTTGAATTTCATGAAATCGTCACAGTGTTCTCTTTGGTTCTCCAGTGTTCCCTTGAATTCTGGAGTCTTCTTTCCTACTTTGACGCAATTTTTCCATACAGTTTTCTTGTGGTTGTTGAATGCAATTGCCATCTTCCTAAGAGTAGCGTCCTTGACTTTCTCCACATCTGCAGCTGTGAAATGATCTGGTAGGGTGAAATGTTCCATGAGATCTTCCCAAAGCGCTTTTTTTGCTTTGTCATCGACAAAAGTAAGATCTGGACGGGGCTTTGATGGCTCTTTCCATTCTTGAAGGGAGATCGGGAGTTTGTCCTTCACAGGAACTCCGTACTGACGAACGGACTTCTTCGCAATGTTCTTAGGCGCTATTGGTTCGCCATTAGTTTTGATGGCATCAATGTTGTACTTTACGCCCTCCTTCAACTTTTTTCCCGGGCCTCGCACTCTACCTTTAGAAGATTTGCTCGATCCAGAGGGCTGAAAGAAGAAAGATTAATTCGTTAATATATCTTCAAATCATTTAAAACATGTGATGATCACCAGATGCCTACTTATATAGATATACCTCGCTGGTCTCTGTTATTTCAAGATCAACATTTTCTTCGCCATCATAATCTTTAATTTCTTCGCCATCATAATCAAAGTCATCGTCCATGACTTCATCAATTCGGTCATCGCGATCGAATATCATATCATCACCCTCCCCGGTATTGTTCAGATATTGGGAGCCGTCATCTTCTTCATTTCGATCATCTGGCGCGCGAGGGGAGCGTATGATCTCGAACAGGGCTTCTTCTCCCTCTCTGCCGGTATTGTCCGCCATAGCTTTTATTTAACTAATCCGGAAGAAATATAAAACAATTTAGTATTCAAATTACAATATGCATGCATGCAATCAATAAGAGGAAATCCTAAATCATAGTACATAATATGCATCATCTCGAATAATATATAATCTCGAATACATCGTCTCGAATATTATATATCGAATACATCACTAGCTAGCTAGCTAATAAAGATCGAATACTACAGAATAATCTAGGCCACTCGTGATTCCTGAGGCACGGGCGGTGGACACCCGGAACAATCACACGACCATAGCTCCGATCATCTCCCCAAAGACACTGCCAGGTATTGGAGAACCTGACGTCCATAGCAGCCATGTAGCGACAGACGTGCTCGTCCTCCTCCCAGACACGATGATGCACCACCTCTGACGGGGCTGGCTCCCTCCGCACTGAAAGTGGCCCACGGGAACGCCACCAAAGGAGCTCAGGGTCGACGACGGGACACGGGTTCCTCACCAAGCAGCAAGCCCCTGAAGGTAGCACCTCCCAGTGCCAGCCCGGCGGAGCCCAGTCCCGGACATGGGTCCTCTGAAGTAAGACGTCATCGCGAACGGGTCGACAACGAGGATGCGGGCCGGGCATCATCGAGAACAAATACTATACGCCGCAAAAGTAACATTTTTTAAATGATTGGATTGTGATTTCTTATATGCAAATTCTAAATTTGCATAACTAAAATTATAAGAAACTAAAAACTAACATTTCTATAACATTTCTATAACAATTTGAAATTAATCTAATTCATCTAGCTAAAACTAACATTTCTAAAATTTCTAACATTTCTATAAAATTTCTAACATTTTTATATACTATTTGACATTAATCTAATCTAATTAATTAATTCATCTAAAACATTTGTATAAAAAACAAAAAAAAACAGAAATGACTAAAAACAGAAAAAACTAAAAACTAAATATGTGTGTATGTGTGCGCGTGCAAGCGCGTGTGCACCTACGACGCCGGCGGTGCGACGGCTTCGATTAGAGGGAGGAGAGGGGCCGGGGAGAGGGGCTCACAGCGCGAGCGACGGCGACGGCGAGGCAGAGGGGACGGCGACGGCGACGGGGGCGACGACGACGGACGGCGACGGGGACAGAAGGCGACGGGGGCGGCAGCGACGGCGACGGGGACGGTGATGGGGGCGGCGACGGGGCAGAGGAGAAGAAGCAGAGGGAGAACGAACTGACGAATTTTTTTGAAGTGTTCTCTTATATAAAACCTACCTTTAGTACTGGTTGGAGCCACTAACCGGTACTAAAGGTCTGTTTTGGCCAGGCGAAGCGGCGGGAAGCGCACCCCCTTTAGTACCGGGTGGTGGCTACAACCGGTACTAAAGACCCCCCTTTAGTACCGGTTGGAGCCACGACCCGGTACAAAAGGGGTGCGCTGGCGCAGGTGCGGTGCGGGCAAGTTTAGTCCCACCTCACTAGTCGAGGGGCATCCACACTTGTTTAAAAGCTCCGGTGCGGCTGCTCTCTCGAACTCCTCTCTACAGCAGGCTTCTGGGCCTAACTCTGCCTCTCTTCCCTATGGGCCTACTGGGCCCTGCGTGCCTGCATTCTGGGCCAACTATAGGTTGGGTTACTAGTCGTATGCAGGCCGCTGTGGCCTATTAGGTGGGCTTTTTTATTTAGTTTTTGTCTCAACAAAAAATAGTTTTTTTCCTTTTCTACTTTATTTATTTATTTCTGAATATTTTTTCTTTAGGTACAAAAAATTACAAACTTTCTGTTAGTGCGAGTAGTTTTCAAATTTGAATAGTTTAATTTTATTATTATTTAGTTTTTGTCTCAACAAAAATTTAGTTTTTTTCTTTTCTACTTTATTTATTTTCATTTATTTATTTCTGAATATTTTTATATAGTTACAAAAAATTACAAACTTTCTGTTAGTGCCAGTAGTTTTCAAATTTGAATAGTTTAAATTTGAATTATTTGACGAGCTAATTTGTAGACGAAGTGCATTCAGTTTTTGCACATAAAATTTCTTCGCGTTTCAAATACCAAAACACATAAGTACCCTAACTATTACCAAGATCCCCTCCGGTTTGTTCGAAGCGGCACTTTCCAGATATATATAAGTCCGGAAAGTCACTACAGAAGAAAGTGATGATGGTGAAGCCTATCACATCCCAAAGTCGGATCTTTGGGTGTGAAAATTTTTCTTCGCGTGTGTCCCTTTGCGCCGTAACCATGGACAATCTTCATCATTTAACTGGATGCTCTGATCAATATTCACTGCGAATGGAGCAATTTCATCAAACTTTTCATAATCTTCTGACATGTCTGTCTTGTCATCCACTCCCACGATGTTTCTTTTCCCTGAAAGAACTATGTGGCGCTTTGGCTCATGGTATGATGCATTCGCTTCCTTATATTTTCTCTTTCTCGGCCTGGTAGACATGTATTTCACGTAGAAACCCGCGCCACATCATTGGCTAGGACGAATGGTTCGTCTGCATACGCAAGATTGTTAAGATCCACTATTGTCATTCCGTACTGTGGGTCTTCCGTTACCCCGCCTCGTGTCATATTGACCCATTTGCACCGAAACAAAGGGACCTTCAAACCACCTCCATAGTTAAGTTCCCATATGTCCTCTATGTAACCATAATATGTTTCCTTTCCCGTGTTGGTTGTTGCATCAAAGCGGACACCACTGTTTTGGTTGGTGCTCTTCTTATCTTGGGCGATCGTGTAAAATGTATTCCCATTTATCTCGTACCCTTTGAAAGTCATTATATTCAAAGATGGTAACTAGGACAACAAGTACATGTCATCTTCAATATCGCCATCATGCATGGCACGTGTCTGCAACCAACCGGCGGAAGTCCTTGTTTGTTCACGTGTAATCTAGTCGTCAGACTGCTCCGGGTTTTTGGAGTGTAGAAAATTCTTGTGTTCCTCCATATATGGAGCCACCAAGGCGGAATTCTGTAGAACTGTGTAGTGTGCTTCAGTGAGAGAATGCCCGTCCATACATATTATTTGATCCCCTCCTAGCGTGCCTTTTCCATCCAGTCTGCCCTTATGCCGCGATTCAGGAACACCAATCGGCTTAAGGTCAGGAATAAAGTCAATACAAAACTCAATGACCTCCTCATTTTCATGGCCCTTCGAGATGCTTCCTTCTGGCCTAGCACGGTTATGAACATATTTCTTCAAGACTCCCATGAACCTCTCAAAGGGGAACATATTGTGTAGAAATACAGGACCCAAAACGTTAATCTCTTCGCAAAGGTGAACTAGGACGTGCGTCATGATGTTGAAGAAGGATGGTGGGAACACCAACTCGAAACTGACAAGACATTGCACCAAATCATTCTGTAACCTTAGTATGATTTCTGGATCGATTACCTTCTGAGAGATTGCATTGAGGAATGCACATAGCTTCACAATGGCTAATCGAACGTTTTCTGGTAGAAGCCCCCTCAATGCAACCGGAAGCAGTTGCGTCATAATCACGTGGCAGTCATGAGACTTTAGGTTCTGGAACTTTTTTGCTGCCATATTTATTATTCCCTTTATATTCGACGAGAAGCCAGACGGTACCTTCATACTGAGCAGGCATTCAAAGAAGATTTCCTTCTCTTCTTTGATAAGAGCACAGCTGGCATGACCCTGATGTATGTCGTATTTTCCATGCATACGTTGCTGGTCCTCCCGTGCCTCCGGTGTATCTTTTGTCTTCCCATACACGCCCAAGAAGCCAAGCAGGGTCACACAAAGATTCTTCGTCACATGCATCACGTCGATTGCGGAGCGGACATCTAGGTCTTTCCAATAGGGCAGGTCCCAAAATATAGATTTCTTCTTCCACATGGGTGCGCGTCCGTAAGCGTCCTTCGGAACAGGTTGTCCGCCAGGACCCTTTCCAAAGATTACCTTCAAATCCTTGACCATATCATGTACATCAGCACCAGTACGATGGCGAGGCTTCGTTCGGTGATCCGCCTCACCTTTGAAATGCTTGCCTTTCTTTCTTACGGGATGCCTGATTGGAAGAAATCAACGATGTCCCAGGTACACATTCTTCCTACAACTATCCAAATATATACTGTCGGTATCATGCAAACAGTGTGTGCATCCGTGGTATCCCTTGTTTGTCTGTCCTGAAAGGTTACTGAGAGCAGGCCAATCATTGATGGTCACGAACAACAACGCCTTTAGGTCAAATTCTTCCTGTTTGTGCTCATCCCACGCACGTACACCTTTTCCATTCCACAGCTGTAATAGTTCTTCAACTAATGGCCTTAGGTACACATCAATGTCGTTGCCGGGTTGCTTAGGGCCTTGGATGAGCACTGGCATCATAATGAACTTCCGCTTCATGCACAACCAAGGAGGAAGGTTATACAAACATAGAGTCACAGGCCACGTGCTATGGTTGCTGCTCTGCTCCCCAAAAGGATTAATGCCATCTGCGCTTAGACCAAACCATACGTTCCTTGGGTCACCTGCAAACTCCTCCCTGTACTTTCTCTCGATTTTTCTCCACTGCGACCCGTCAGCGGGTACTCTCAACTTTCCGTCTTTCTTACGGTCTTCTCCGTGCCATCGCATCGCCTTGGCATGCTCTTTGTTTTGGAACAAATGTTTCAACTGTGGTATTATAGGAGCATACCACATCACCTTGGTAGGAATCTTCTTCCTAGGGTGCTCGCCGTCGACATCACCAGGGTCATCGCGGCTGATCTTATAGTGCAATGCACCGCATACCGGGCACGCGTTCAAATCCTCGTACTCACCGCGGTAGAGGATGCAGTCATTAGGGCATGCATGTATCTTCTGCAGCTCTAACCCTAGAGGGCAAACAACCTTCTTTGCTTTGTATGTACTCTTGGGCAATTCGTTGTCCTTTGGAAGCATATTCTTTATCATTACCAGCAACTTTCCAAATCCCTCATCAGATACACCATTCTCTGCCTTCCATTGCAGTAATTCCAGTGTGGTGCCCAGCTTTTTCTTGTCACCTTTGCAATTCGGGTACAACAATTTCTTGTGATCCTCTAAAATGCGCTGTAACTTCTTCTTCTCCTTTTCACTTGTGTAGTTTCTCTTTGCATCGGCAATGGCCCGACCTAGATCATCAGCGGGCTCATCTGATGCCTCTTCTTCAGCTTCTTTCCGCATGGCCGGCTTAGCTTCTTCCCCCATTTTTGTACATCGTATTCAGGGAACCCATGGCCAGTATAGCTACCGTCGTCCTCTTCTTCTTCATTGTCTTCCATCATAACCCCTCTTTCTCCGTGCTTGGTCCAAACATTATAGTGGGGCATGAAACCAGACTCAAACAGGTGGACGTGAATGGTTCTTGAGTTAGAGTAATTGTGATCATTCTTACAGCCAACACATGGACAAGGCATAAAACCATCTGCCTGCTTGTTTGCCTGAGCCGCAATCAGAAAAGTATGCACGCCATCAACGAACTGGGGAGAGCATCGGTCATCGTACATCCATTGTCGGCGCATCTTCATTACACACCACCGGATAGACCAAATTAATACAAGTTCATACAACACTTAAATGCAACATACAAATAACTCTCTAGCTAAAGCATTTAAATGCAATAACAAATGCGATCAAGATCGCAACTAAGGTAACAATTGATCCAACATCATAATGATACCAAGCCACACTATCAATGGCATATTTTCTAATCTTTCTAATCTTCAACCACATTTTCTCCATCTTGATCTTGTGATCATCGACGACATCGGCAACATGCAGTTCCAATTCCATCTTCTCCCCCTCAATACTTTTCAAGTTTTCTTTCAAATACTTGTTTTCTCTTTCAACTAAATTTAACCTCTCGACAATAGGGTCGGTTGGAATTTCCGGTTCACATACCTCCTAGATAAAAATATCTATGTCAATTTGATGGGCACAATTTGTCATAAACACGAAATGCAACAAATAGTTTTAAAAGAGAATATACCACATCCGTATCATAACACAGACGAGGGCCGACGGGGACGGATATCAAAACTATGGCAGTATGTATAACAAACAACGTACGGGTAAGATAATTATACAAGTAACTATATATATAAATCACACAAACATGATTTTTATATATAAAAAAGATAAGAACAAGAGGCTGACCACAAGGTGCATGGTGCCGGCGACGGGTCGGTGCGGGCGATCGACGGTGGTTACGACGGGGACGGGAAGGCACTAAGTAAACCACACCTACATATGCAAACTAAGAGTTATTTTAAGCTCAAATTGCATATAAATCAAATAAACTACCACATATAATTCCTCCCAAATTACTAAAACCCATAAATTAATCACTATATAAAGCATTGCAAGAGCTAATCTAGCAATGAGAGATGAAAGGACAAAGTTGCTGATCTTTGTGATCACTTAAATGGATGGGGGCCTTCAAATCTTGACAAAATTTGGGCAAAATGTGTGATGAGCTCGAGGGGAAGAGAGGAAGAACTGAGAGGAGGAGAGGGGAAAGGGGGAAGAACAGAGTGAGCTGGACAAAGGGTTTATATGTAGGATGACCTATAGTACCGGTTCGTGGCAAGAACCGGTACTAAAGGTGCAGGATGGCCCCCTGTTTGACAACATCCTGCCACCACTCTCTTTAGTACCGGTTCGTGGCACGAACCGGTGCTAAAGATTCCGCATGAACCAGTACTAAAGAGAGCGGCCCGCCTAGCAGTTGGAACCGGCACTAATGGTCACATTAGTGCCGGCTCAATTTCAAACCGGACTAATGAGCTGCACATTAGACCCTTTTTTTACTAGTGACCATGAGATAGGGATGTGAAACTGAAGAAAAGAAGGCCGTGACCACTCTGATCATTTACTCAAGTAATAACACCATCGGCGACAGGAACAACAAGCTGACGCAGGTGAGCTTTGTTGGGGAACGTAGTAATTTCAAAAAAATTCCTACGCACACACAAGATCATGGTGATGCATAGCAACGAGAGGGGAGAGTGTTGTCCACGTACCCTTATAGACCGTAAGCGGAAGCGTTATGACAACGCGGTTGATGTAGTCGTACATCTTTACGATCCGACCGATCCAAGCACCGAACGTACGGCACCTCCGAGTTCAGCACACGTTCAGCTCGATGACGATCCCCGGACTCTGATCCAGCATGGTGTCGGGGATGAGTTCCATCAGCACGACGGCGTGGTGACGATGATGATGTTCTACCGACGCAGGGCTTCACCTAAGCACCGCAACGATATGACCGAGGTGGAATATGGTGGAGGGGGCACCGCACACGGCTAAGGAACGATCACGAAGATCAACTTGTGTGTCATGGGGTGCCCCCTACCCCCGTATATAAAGGAGCAAGGGGAGGAGGGCCGGCCAAGGAGGAGGAGGCGCACCCAAGGGGGAAGTCCTACTCCCACTGGGAGTAGGACTCCTCCTTTCCTAGTAGGAGTAGGAGAGAAGGAAGGGGAAGAGAGAAGGGAAGGAAGGAGGGGGTGCGGCCCCTCCCCCTAGTCCAATTCGTACTAGGCCTTGGGGGGGGGCGTGGCCTGCCCTAGGCAGCCCCTCTCTCTTTCCCGTATGGCCCAATAAGGCCCAATACTTCTCCCCGGCGAATTCCCGTAACTCTCCGGTACTCCGATAAATACCCGAATCACCCGGAACCTTTCCGAAGTCCGAATATAGTCGTCCAATATATCGATCTTTACGTCTCGACCATTTCGAGACTCCTCATCATGTCCCCGATCTCATCCGGGACTCCGAACTCCTTCGGTACATCAAAACTCATAAACTCATAATATAACTGTCATCGAAACGTTAAGCGTGCGGACCCTACGGGTTCGAGAACTATGTAGACATGACCGAGACACGTTTCCGGTCAATAACCAATAGCGGAACCTGGATGCTCATATTGGCTCCCACATATTCTATGAAGATCTTTATCGGTCAGACCGCATAACAACATACGTTGTTCCCTTTGTCATCGGTATGTTACTTGCGCGAGATTCGATCGTCGGTATCTCAATACCTAGTTCAATCTCGTTACCGACAAGTCTCTTTACTCGTTCCGTAATACATCATCCTGCAACTAACTCATTAGCTACATTGCTTGCAAGGCTTATAGTGATGTGCATTACCGAGAGGGCCCAGAGATACCTCTCCGACAATCAGAGTGACAAATCCTAATCTCGAAATACGCCAACCCAATATGTACCTTTGGAGACACCTGTAGAGCTCCTTTATAATCACCCAGTTACGTTGTGACGTTTAGTAGCACACAAAGTGTTCCTCCGAAAAACGGGAGTTGCATAATCTCATAGTCATAGGAACATGTATAAGTCATGAAGAAAGCAATAGCAATATACTAAACGATCAAGTGCTAAGCTAACGGAATGGGTCAAGTCAATCACATCATTCTTCTAATGATGTGATCCCATTAATCAAATGACAACTCATGCCTATGGTTAGGAAACTTAACCATCTTTGATTAACGAGCTAGTCAAGTAGAGGCATACTAGTGACACTGTGTTTGTCTATGTATTCACACATCTATTATGTTTCCGGTTAATACAATTCTAGCATGAATAATAAACATTTATCATGAAATAAGGAAATAAATAATAACTTTATTATTGCCTCTAGAGCATATTTCCTTCAAGCTTAGTGTCTCTTATGCTGTCATTTTATGTCTTGGCCTGAAGTTCACAACCAGTTCTTTGTATGGTGAGATGTATGTGTTCTTTCATGGTTATTCTCATTAGGTGGCTGCACTTTTTTTTCTCAATTTGTGTTCTGAATTTGAGGTTGCAGGTGCGTGCCTCGATTGTTTATATAAATGTGTAAGTAGAAGAATTTCATGGGCAACAACCTGGGATAGATAAGAGAGATACAAATCATACGATGGTCTTTCAGAATAGATGCTGCTACGAAGATCATTGTATGTCCCTTGCGGCCATGCCGACAACTTACTAGATGTTTTTCTTCCAACGTGGATCTTCTTTTCTTAAGAACCAACTTTTATTGTAGATCTTTTTGAAAGCATGGCATATGAAGTAGAACTGGATTTTACATAGTTATAACTACGTGCTTGTCCAAGTATAGACTTCAATATATAGCTTGTGAAAATTTAAAAATCGTTTGGTTTAGTGAATTTCCTTTGTCCAAGTATGATTCCTTTTATACTTCAATTTTTTTAGTTGCCACCATTTTTTATTTTGTATTAAATTGACATTTTGAAATAAGCTGACGACGATCCTCGGTAGCGAGACAAGTGTATGGAAAATTTAGTTTCTTTAGTGAACTCAGTCGAACCTTGCAATTTTAAGTATGTGCCAAGTCGTGCATAGCTTCCTATTTTGTGTAAGTGGAAAGTATTAGTAGTTTCACTTTGTCCAATTTTTTCAGGGACAACTTTTGAGAGTTGGTCCAAACTTAATGCATTCATGGGATCACCAATTTTTGGCGCTGGTTGAGATTGGGTAGGCTGTACCATGAGTTCCTGGATGATTATGGCAATTATCATGCTTGCTTGCAAGGATGTTGCATGAATTGGAGAGATTGGGACTGAATACTGACCTTGAATATATATTGATGCTCCTATCTTCTCATTGCATATTGTCTCTGCATTAAATTAGCCAGGTTAAATTTTTAGTACCAATTCTACGATGTATTCCCCTCATGGAATTTTGATTCCTCTTTCTATTACAGTTTTATGTCTTATTTATATATTTGATTTATTTCTTCTCCTATGACATGCAGTTCTACAGTTGCGTTTCCGTATGCATCTACGCCCCACCAGTATACATGGTATTTCAGTTATGCCATCCAATTTCCTCCCTTTTTGCCTGGTTATGGCCGTGGTTAGCTTAGGAAGAGAGAGCGGCACAAATGAACTGCATTGATAAGTTCACATGTAGCAAAATCCGGATTGAAGTGATCCTCCAATTTCAAGAATAGCATACTGAATATGGATCTATTAAATAATATTAAATGTCATGATGGCCTTCCCAGGAGATGTAGTTCTGAATATCCTATTGTTCTATGGATCTCTTATTGCAAGAACTGCATAATGATATGTAGTGAGCTGCTTCATACCATCATTTAGCGTTTGTGTATTCTATCTGATTAGCTTTCCTTAGTGTCGTCTGATGAGAGGCATTCTTGTTGCCCTGTACACATGTTGTGCTCCTATGATGGGGCAGATGATGTTATTTAATTAATTATTGGAATAAATGACAATCCATTGGGCTCCCTTCTTTCCTCATGTCTTTTTTTGCATGTATAGTACTTCACTGCTCCCTGCATGTGATTCCATTTGATTTCACTTTGATTTTGTTTTCTGCAGATCGTTTCTTGGTGGCTGCTAATGAATCATGTAAGGATGGCGCAGAACTCACCAGAGGAAAAAGATAGTAGAAAAAGGTGTTGGGGAACGTAGCAGAAATTCAAAATTTTCCTACGTGTCACCAAGATCTATCTATGGAGAAACCAGCAACGAGGGGAAGGAGAGTGCATCTACATACCCTTGTAGATTGCTAAGCGGAAGCGTTCAAGAGAATGGGGTTGAAGGAGTCGTACTCATCGTGATCCAAATCACCGGAGATCCTAGTGCCGAACGGACGGCACCTCCGCGTTCAACACACGTACAGCCCGGTGACGTCTCCCATGCCTTGGTCCAGCAAGGAGAGAGGGAGAGGTTGAGGAAGACTCCATCCAACAGCAGCACAGCGGCGTGGTGGTGGTGGAGGAGCATGGCAATCCTGCAGGGCTTCGCCAAGCACCTGCGGGAGAGGAGGAGGTGTCACGGGAGGGAGGGAGGCGCCAGGGCTTCAGGTATGGATGCCCTCCCTCCCCTCCACTATATATAGGGGCAAGGGAGAGGGGGGAGGCGCAGCCTTGCCCCTTCCTCCAAGGAAGGGGTGCGGCCAAGAGGGGAAGGAGTGCCTCCCAAGTCAAGTGGAGGCCCTCCCCCTTAGGGTTTCCCCCCTCCCATGCGCATGGGCCTTGGGGGGTTGGTTCCCCTGGCCCATTAAGGCTAGGGCGCCCCCTTACAGCCCATGCTGCTGTATTGGACGTGGTGGAACAATTTCCGGACCTCCGGACCCCTCCGGAATCCTCCAGAACCTTCTGGAAGCTTCCCGGTACAATACCGAAAAAACCCGAACTTTTTCCGGAACCCGAACAACAACTTTCCATATATAAATCTTTACCTCCGGACCATTCCGGAACTCCTCGTGACGTCCGGGATCTCATCCGGGACTCCGAACAACATTCGGTAACCACATACAAACTTCTTTTATAACCCTAGCGTCATCGAACCTTAAGTGTGTAGACCCTACGGGTTCGGGAGACATGTAGACATGACCGAGACGTTCTCCGGTCAATAACCAACAGCGGGATCTGGATACCCATGTTGGCTCCCACATGTTCCACGATGATCTCATCGGATGAACCACGATGTCAAGGACTCAATCGATCCCGTATACAATTCCCTTTGTCTAGCGGTATTGTACTTGCCCGAGATTCGATCGTCGGTATACCGATACCTTGTTCAATCTCGTTACCGGCAAGTCTCTTTACTCGTTCCGTAACACATCATCCCGTGATCAACCCCTTGGTCACATTGTGCACATTATGATGATGTCCTACCGAGTGGGCCCAGAGATACCTCTCCGTTTACACGGAGTGACAAATCCCAGTCTCGATTCGTGCCAACCCAACAGACACTTTCGGAGATACCTGTAATGCACCTTTATAGCCACCCAGTTACGTTGTGACGTTTGGTACACCCAAAGCATTCCTACGGTATCCGGGAGTTGCACAATCTCATGTTCTAAGGAAAAGATACTTGACATTAGAAAAGCTTTAGCATACGAACTACATGATCTTTGTGCTAGGCTTAGGATTGGGTCTTGTCCATCACATTATTCTCCTAATGATGTGATCCCGTTATCAACGACATCCAATGTCCATAGCCAGGAAACCATGACTATCTGTTGATCACAACGAGCTAGTCAACTAGAGGCTCACTAGGGACATATTGTGGTCTATGTATTCACACATGTATTACGATTTCCGGATAATACATTTATAGCATGAATAAAAGACTATTATCATGAACAAAGAAATATAATAATAACACTTTTATTATTGCCTCTAGGGCATATTTCCAACAGTCTCCCACTTGCACTAGAGTCAATAATCTAGTTCACATCACCATGTGATTAACACTGACAGGTCACATCACCATGTGACCAACATCCAAAGAGTTTACTAGTGTCACTAAACTAGTTCACATCATCATGTGATTAAGACTCAATGAGATCTGGGGTTTGATCATGTTCTGCTTGTGAGAAAGGTTTTAGTCAACGGGTCTGCAACATTCAGATCCGTATGTACTTCGCAAATCTCTAGGTCATATTGTAAATGTTGCTTCCACGCTCCACTTGGAGCTATTCCAAATGGTTGCTCCACTATACGTATCCGGTTTGCTCTACTCAGAGCTATCTGGATAGGTGTTAAAGCTTGCATCGACGTAACCCTTTATGTCGAACTCTTTATCACCTCCATAATCGAGAAACATATCCTTATTCCTCTAAGGATAACTTTGACCGCCATCTAGTGATCCACTCCTTGATCACCTTTGTACCCTCTTGCCGGACAAGCGGCAAGGCACACATCAGGTGCGGTACTTAGCATGGCATACTATAGAGCCTACGTCTAAAGCATAGGGGACGACCTTCATCCTTTCTCTCTTTTCTGCCATGGTCGAGCTTTTAAGTCTTAACTTCGTACCTTACAACTCAGGCAAGAACTCCTTCTTTGACTGATCCATCTTGAACACCTTCAAGATCATGTCAAGGTATGTGCTCATTTGAAAGTACTATTAAGCATTTTGATCTATCCTTATAGATCTTGATGCTCAATGTTCAAGTAGCTTAATCTGGGTTTTCTATTGAAAAACACCTTTCAAATAACCCTATATGCTTTCCAGAAATTCTCCATCATTTCTGATCAACAATATGTCAACAACATATACTCATCAGAAATTCTATAGTGCTCCCACTCACTTCTTTGGAAATACAAGTTTCTCATAAACTTTGTATAAACCTAAAATCTTTGATCATCTTATCAAAGTGCATATTCCAACTCCGAAATGCTTACTCCAGTCCATGGAAGGATCGCTGGAGCTAGCATACCTTTTAGCATCCTTAGGATCGACAAAACCTTTCTTATTGTATCACATACAACCTTTCCTTACGAAAACTGGTAAGGAAACTCATTTTGACATCCATCTGCCAGATTTCATAAATGCAGCTAATGCTAAACTGAATCTGACGGACTTAAGCATCGCTACGGATGAGAAAATCTCATCGTAGTCAACTCCTTGGACTTGTGAATAACTCTTCGCCACAAGTCGAGCTTCATGGATGGTGACATTACCATCCATGTCCGTCTTCTTCTTAAAGATCCATTTATCTCAATGGCTTGCCGATCATTGGGCAAGTCCACCAAAGTCCATGCTTTGTTCTGATACATGGATCCTATCTCGGATTTCATGGCTTCTAACCATTTGTCAGAATTTGGGCCCACCATCGCTTCTCCATAGCTCATAGGTTCATTGTTGTCTAGCAACATGACCTTCAAGACAGGATCACCGCACTACTCCGAAGCAGCACGCGTCCTTGTCGTCCAACGAGGTTCGGTAGTGACTTGATCCGATGCTTCATGATCACTATCATAAGCTTCCACTTCAATTGGTGTAGGTGCCACAGGAACAACTTCCTGTGCCCTGCTACACACTGGTTGAAGTGATGGTTCAATAACCTCATCAAGTCTCCACCATCCTCCCACTCAATTCTCGAGACAAACTTTTCCTCGAGTAAGGACCCGATTCAAGAAACAATCCCTATTGCTTTCGGATCTGAATTAGGAGGCATACCCAACTGTTTTTGGGTGTCCTATGAAGATGCATTTTATCCGCTTTGGGTTCGAGCTGAAACTTTTTCACATAAGTGTTGCAGCCCCAAACTTTTAAGGAACGACAGCTCAGGTTTCTCCAAACCATAGTTCAAACGGTGTCGTCTCAACGGAATTACGTGGTGCCCTATTTAAAGTGAGTGCGGTTGTCTCTAATGCCTAACCCATGAATGATAGTGGTAATTCGATAAGAGACATCATGGTATGCACCATATCCAATAGGGTGCAGTTATGATGTTCGGACACACCATCACACTATGGTGTTCCAGGCGGTATTAATTGTGAAACAATTTCCACAATGTCTTAATTGCGTGCCAAAGCTCATAACTCAGATACTCATTTCTATGATCATATCATAGACATTTTATCCTCTTGTCACAATGATCTTCAACTTCACTCTGAAATTACTTGAACTATTCAATAATTCAGACTTGTGTTTCATCAAGTAAATATACTCAACATCTACTCGAATCATCTGTGAAGTAAGAACATAACGATATTCACTGCATGCCTCAGCACTCATTGGACTGCACACATCAAAATGTGTTACTTCCAACAAGTTGCTATCTTGTTCCATCTTACTGAAAACGAGGCTTTTCAGTCATCTTGCCCATGTGGTATGATATGCATATCTCAAGTGATTCAAAATCAAGTGAGTCCAAACGATCCATCTGCATGGAGTTTCTTCATGCGTATACACCAATAGACATGGTTCACATGTCTCAAACTTTTCAAAAACGAGTGAGTCCAAAGATCCATCAACATGGAGCTTCTTCATGCGTTTTATACCAATATGACTTACATGGCAGTACCACAAGTAAGTGGTACTATCATCTTATATCTTTTGGCATGAAAATGTGTATCACTACGATTGAGATTCAATAAACCATTTTTAGGTGCAAGACCATTGAAGGTATTATTCAAATAAACAGAGTAACCATTATTCTCCTTAAATGAATAACCGTATTGCGACAGACATAATCCAATCATGTCTATGCTCAAGGCAAACACCAATAACAATTATTTGGGTTTAACACCAATCTCGATGGTAGAGGGAGCGTGTGATGCTTGATCACATCAACCTTGGAAACACTTCCAACACGTATCGTCAGCTCACCTTTAGCTAGTCTCCGTTTATTCCATAGCTTTTATTTCGAGTTACTAACACTTAACAACCGAACCGGTATCTAATACCCTGGTGCTACTAGGAGTACTAGTAAAGTACACATTAACATAATGTATATCCAATATACTTCTATCGACCTTGCCAGCCTTCTCATCTACCAAGCATCTAGGGTAATGCTGCTCCAGTGGTTGTTCCCCTTATTACAGAAGCACTTAGTCTCGGGTTTGGGTTCAACCTTGGGTTTCTTCACTAGAGCAGCAGCTGGTTTGCCGTTTCATGAAGTATCCCTACTTGCCCTTGCCCTTCTTGAAACTAGCGGTTTCACCAACCATCAATAATTGATGCTCCTTCTTGATTTCTACTTTCGCGGTGTCAAACATCGTGAATACCTCAAGGATCATCATATCTATCCCTGATGTGTTATAGTTCATCACGAAGCTCTAGCAGCTTGGTGGCAATGACTTTGGAGAAACATCACTATCTCATCTGGAAGATCAACTCCCACTCGATTCAAGTGATTGTTGCACTCAGACAATCTGAGCACAAGCTCAACGATTGAGCTTTTCTCCCTTAGTTTGCAGGCTAAGAAAATCGTCGGAGGTCTTATACCTCTTGACGTGGGCACGAGCCTGAAATCCCAATTTCAGCCCTTGAAACATCTCATATGTTCCGCAACGTTTCGAAAACGTCTTTGGTGCCTCAACTCTAAACCGTTTAACTGAACTATCACGTAGTTATCAAAACGTGTATGTCCGATGTTCGCAACATCCACAAACGACGTTTGGGGTTCAGCACACAGAGTGGTGCATTAAGGACATAAGCTTTCTACTGTCCGCATAATCGCTACTTTCAACTTTCAACTATATCTTCTCTAGGAACATATCTAAACAGTGGAACTAAAGCGCGAGCTCATGACATAATTTGCAAAAGGTCTTTTGACTATGTTCAGGATAATTAAGTTCATCTTATGAACTCCCACTTAGATAGACATCCCTCTGGTCATCTAAGTGATTACATGATCCGAGTCAACTAGGCCGTGTCCGATCATCACGTGAGACGGACTAGTCATCATCGGTGAACATCTTCATGTTGATCGTATCCACTATACGACTCATGCTCGACCTTTCGGTCTCTGTGTTCCGAGGCCATGTCTGTACATGCTAGGCTCGTCAAGTTAACCCTAAGTGTTTCGCGTGTGTAAATCTGTCTTACACCCGTTGTATGTGAACGTAAGAATCCATCACACCCGATCATCACGTGGTGCTTAGAAGCGACGAACTTTAGCAACGGTGCACAGTTAGGGGAGAACACTTCTTGAAATTGTTGTAAGGGATCATCTTATTTACTACCGTCGTTCTAAGTAAACAAGATGCATAAACATGATAAACATCACATGCAATCAAATAGTGACATGATATGGCCAATATCATTTTGCTCCTTTTGATCTCCATCTTCGGGGCTCCATGATCATCATCGTCACCGGCATGACACCATGATCTCCATCATCATGATCTCCATCATCGTGTCTTCATGAAGTTGTCTCGCCAACTATTACTTCTACTACTATGGCTACCGGTTAGCAACAAAGTAAAGTAATTACATGGCGTTGTTTAATGACACGCAGGTCATACAATAAATTAAGACAACTCCTATGGCTCCTGCCGGTTGTCATACTCATCGACATGCAAGTCGTGATTCCTATTACAAGAACATGATCAATCTCATACATCACATATCATTCATCACATTCTTCTTGGCCATATCACATCACATAGCATACCCTGCAAAAACAAGTTAGACGTCCTCTAATTGTTGTTTGCATGTTTTACGTGGCTGCTATGAGTTTCTAGCAAGAACGTTTCTTACCTACGCAAAACCACAACGTGATATGCCAATTGCTATTTACCCTTCATAAGGACCCTTTTCATCGAATCCGTTCCGACTAAAGCGTGAGAGACTGGCACCCGCTAGCCACCTTATGCATCAAGTGCATGTCAGTCGGTGGAACCTGTCTCACGTAAGAGTACGTGTAAGGTCGGTCCGGGCCGCTTCATCCCACAATACCGTTGAAACAAGATTGGACTAGTAACGGTAAGCATATTGAACAACATCAACGCCCACAACTACTTTGTGTTCTACTCGTGCAAAGAATCTACGCAATAGACCTAGCTCTGATACCACTGTTGGGGAACGTAGCAGAAATTCAAAATTTTCCTACGTGTCACCAAGATCTATCTATGGAGAAACCAGCAACGAGGGGAAGGAGAGTGCATCTACATACCCTTGTAGATCGCTAAGCGGAAGCGTTCAAGAGAACGGGGTTGAAGGAGTCGTACTCATCGTGATCCAAATCACCGGAGATCCTAGTGCCGAACGGACGACACCTCCGCGTTCAACACACGTACATCCCGGTGACGTCTCCCATGCCTTGGTCCAGCAAGGAGAGAGGGAGAGGTTGAGGAAGACTCCATCCAACAGCAGCACAACGGCGTGGTGGTGGTGGAGGAGCGTGGCAATCCTGCAGGGCTTCGCCAAGCACCTGCGGGAGAGGAGGAGGTGTCACGGGAGGGAGGGAGGCGCCAGGGCTTCAGGTATGGATGCCCTCCCTCCCCTCCACTATATATAGGGGCAAGGGAGAGGGGGGAGGCGCAGCCTTGCCCCTTCCTCCAAGGAAGGGGTGCGGCCAAGAGGGGAAGGAGTGCCTCCCAAGTCAAGTGGAGGCCCTCCCCCTTAGGGTTTCCCCCCTCCCATGCGCATGGGCCTTGGGGGGCTGGTTCCCCTGGCCCATTAAGGCTAGGGCGCCCCCTTACAGCCCATGCTACTGTATTGGACGTGGTGGAACAATTTCCGGACCTCCGGACCCCTCCGGAATCCTCCGGAACCTTCTGGAAGCTTCCTGGTACAATACCGAAAAAACCCGAACTTTTTCCGGAACCCGAACAACAACTTTCCATATATAAATCTTTACCTCCGGACCATTCCGGAACTCCTCGTGACGTCCAGGATCTCATCCGGGACTCCGAACAACATTCGGTAACCACATACAAACTTCCTTTATAACCCTAGCGTCATCGAACCTTAAGTGTGTAGACCCTACGGGTTCGAGAGACATGTAGACATGACCGAGACGTTCTCCGGTCAATAACCAACAGCGGGATCTGGATACCCATGTTGGCTCCCACATGTTCCACGATGATCTCATCGGATGAACCACGATGTCAAGGACTCAATCGATCCCGTATACAATTCCCTTTGTCTAGCGGTATTGTACTTGCCCGAGATTCGATCGTCGGTATACCGATACCTTGTTCAATCTCGTTACCGGCAAGTCTCTTTACTCGTTCCGTAACACATCATCCCGTGATCAACCCCTTGGTCACATTGTGCACATTATGATGATGTCCTACCGAGTGGGCCCAGAGATACCTCTCCGTTTACACGGAGTGACAAATCCCAGTCTCGATCCGTGCCAACCCAACAGACACTTTCGGAGATACCTGTAATGCACCTTTATAGCCACCCAGTTACGTTGTGACGTTTGGTACACCCAAAGCATTCCTACGGTATCCGGGAGTTGCACAATCTCATGGTCTAAGGAAAAGATACTTGACATTAGAAAAGCTTTAGCATACGAACTACATGATCTTTGTGCTAGGCTTAGGATTGGGTCTTGTCCATCACATCATTCTCCTAATGATGTGATCCCGTTATCAACGACATCCAATGTCCATAGCCAGGAAACCATGACTATCTGTTGATCACAACGAGCTAGTCAACTAGAGGCTCACTAGGGACATATTGTGGTCTATGTATTCACACGTGTATTACGATTTCCGGATAATACATTTATAGCATGAATAAAAGACTATTATCATGAACAAAGAAATATAATAATAACACTTTTATTATTGCCTCTAGGGCATATTTCCAACAAAAGGACCTAATGTGAGACATATTAGTCTCGGTTCAATTTTGGCCCGGTACTAATGGTACCATTAGTACCGGTTCGAACGGCTATGCATTAATGCCGGTTCGTGTTGAACCTTTAGTACCGGTTAGTGCCACGAACCGGTACTAAAGGGGTGGTGGTAGGCTGGCGTCAGGCCGGGGCCCCACGAGCCCCTTTAGTCCCGGTTCGTGGCACAAATCGGTACTATAGGGCTAACCTTTAGTACCGGTTTGTGCCACGAACCGGGACTAGAGGGGTCTGACCTATAGTCCCGGCTGGAGACACGAACCGGGACTAAAGGGCCCATTTTCACCCCCCCGCGTGGATTGCCTTTTCAGTTTTGTAAAAAGCAAAAGAAAATGATAAAAACTTCAAAAATTAAAATCCTTCGAGATGTAGTCATGTTACTACATCTACTAGTTAGGAAAATTAAAAACTTAAATTTGCACATGTTTTGCAAAAAAGTGTTATGAAAATGTAAAACGGCCATATCCATTGCATACGATGTAGAAAAACGCATTATATCAAAAAAATCAACACGAAAATCCGCATCCGATTTTGACGGCCATAGGCCTGTTTGCAATTTTTTAGAATCCTCAAATTCTAAAAGGAAAACAAGATATGCTCAAATTTCAGTTTTTTTTAATTTTTTGTTAAATCTGGTCAAATTGTGGTCAAACTAATTATTCAAGCAATATTAGTGTTAATAAATAATTATTTTAGTTTTTTTACTTTTGGCCAAAGTGTGGTCAAACTATGGTCAAACTACTTATTCAAGAAATATTTCGGTTACTAAATAATAATTATTTTTTTAGAATAATAGTTTCAAACTAAAATGGTGAAACATGTGACTTCATGCTCAAGCTAAATTTCTGAGGGTTAATATGATTGACAGCTTACTATTGTTAGGTAAACAACACGTGCAAACTTGGAAACTAGAGGGAATAGAACTCGGAAGTTAAGCGTACTCAAGCTGGAGTAGTGAGAGGATGGGTGTCCGGCCGGGAAGTTAGACGATTTGGAATGATGAGGGTGATTAGAGCAATGATGAGCCATGATTAGAGACAAAATCGTCAAATAATTCAGAATTTTGAAAAAAATAATAATTTATCCTTTAGTACCGGTTGGTGTTACCAACCGGTACTAAAGGTCCCCCAGACCGCCGCGCGGGCTCGTGCCACGTGGTGGGCCTTTGGCCCCGGTTCATGCAGAACCAGTACTAAAGGAGGGGGGGGGACCTTTAGTCCCCATCCTTTAGTGCCGGTTACTGAACCGGGACTAAAGGCCCTTACGAACCGGTGCTATAGCCTGGTTCTGCACTAGTGTATGGATCTATTAAATAATATTGAATGTCATGATGGCTTTCCCATGAGATGTAGTTCTGAATATCCTACCGCTCTATGGATCTATTATTGCAAGAACTGTATAATGATATGCAGTGAGCTGCTTCATACCATCATTTAGCGTCTGTGTATTCTATCTGATTAGCTTTCCTTAGTGCCGTCTGATGAGAGGCATTCTTGTTGCCCTATACACATCTTATGCTCCTATGATGGGGCAGATGATGTTATTTAATTAATTGTTGGAATAAATGATAATGCATTGGTCTCCCTTCTTTCCTCATGTCTTTTTTGCATGTATAGTACTTCACTGCTTCCCGCCTGTGATTCCATTTGATCTCACTTTGATTTTGTTTTCTGCAGATCGTTTCTTGGTGGCTGCTAATGAATCATGTAAGGATGGCGTAGAACTCACCAGAGGTAAAAGACCGAACTGCGGAGTTTCCCCATTGTTAGAGCTCTTGGTGCCCAGACAAGCCCTCTATCTCGATTCTCCCTTCGCAACTCAGCTCCACCGACCAGGTCAGTCCTCATTAATGGACGGTTACATGGTTTGTTTTCCTTTTGAACTCTAAATGTGTGCCCGCCTCTGAGTAATTTCTTGGATCCACGTGCTCTGTTTAGACGGTGATGGCTGACGAAGAGCTCGATGTCCATGGCTCGTCAGGTTCCGCTGGCTCCACTAACAGCCGTATACGGGCGCTTGCACAGGTCAGGTAAAACCCATCCCGTCCCCTCTATGATTTTACTAGACGGTTGCAAAAATATGATGAGTGTGTGACTCAGGAATTTTTATAATCAAAAGAAGTACTCACAGATGTAAACATTGCTAACTCTGCAAAGAAACACGCATCTGATCTAGGGATTATTGATGCTCGCAGATAGTAGTAAAGAAATAGTGATATTTAGATCCAGGCAGTGTGATGATTTTAACTCTATTTCTTTGACGCGCTCTTCGTGTAGTTAATAGCTCTGTAGGTGTTTCCTCGATTGATTAGATGTTGTCTAGGCCTTCTATGTTGATGTATTTTGTTTAGAAAGCGCAAGCATTCTACGTGCTAATTAGATTTCTGTCTTTGAAGGTGACCATATTGATCTTACCTTATCGAGTGCTCTTACTAAAACAAGTTGTATTTTCAACTGATTAATAGCCCCGTTGTTCTTCAAAATGCTCATCACATGCTCAATGACAATCTGATTAACCGGTAGACTTAGCGTATCTTGTTTTATCACTATGAGTGCTTTTATCCGCGACTGATTTCTCTGATATCTCTCCCGTGCTGTGATGCAATTACTGTAAGCAACTCCTCGTGGCCTTATGTTTTATGTTCTTAGGCACTACAGGATACCAAGCGAGTGTTTAGGATCCCACACAGGGCATTTCTTGACATGCTCCTAGCACACCTTGGGCTAATCACCGGCTCAGTATGGTCGTGTTGTACATGAGGACGACAAGATCTGTGTGACCATCTTTTTCAACACCTCTACATTGGATCTTGGAGGACCAATCAGTATGAACGCGTCATGTCGGCATTCCTCCTGGTCTACATTATGCCCAAGACATGCAAAGTTGTGGATCGTTTGTAGCTACCATGTGCTTTCGTACGTCCTATGCCTGTGATATTTGCTACTAAACCTATTGTGCTACGTGCTTTCTATGTTCGTACATTGTTAGGTGGCTCCTTATTGTGTGCATACAAACAAACCTTACTTTTGAATGAGTCTTCATTAGTTTTTATTTTTTTATCATGGTTGACAGAATAATGAGTGCAAAAATTACTTTGCTTAAATCTGGTTGCTCGGCTCACAAATATATGCTTTCTATGCTATGGATTTTATGTATTGGATTAGGGCCAGTGCTTACTTAGGCCATTTCAATTTCGATAAGCCTATTGTTAAAGTTCAAGATACTACGGTTGATGGCCGAGTACAATTGTATATAGACTAGCAAACATACCCGTGCGTTGCAACGGGAGGAAAAAATGTATCAGATGCCATTAGCTCGGTAAGCATGACTCAAGAACACATAAGCCCATGCCATCAATATCAATATTGCACTCCATTCATGTTCCCTTGCCACTCATGGCCTCCAGAGCGCTCCTCGTGGCTGAGCCTAGCCGCTGGCTCGACATTGCCGTAGCATTCATTTGAGCACTGGCCATGCCGGCCTGAATATTTGCCCTGTGAGCTCTTCCTCAAACCTCAAGTAATTTTAAATTTCCACTTTAAAAAAATAAATTAAACATTAAGTATATGTAAGTCTTAAATTCAATCAAAATATAGTTTTGAAACTCAAGTAATTCTAATATTTTTTGGAACAAAAGAAGCTTAATTTTGAGTTAAAAACTTAAAATAAGTAAGATTTATTTGTACTATTTAAGAGGTGTACTGCTGTATGTTGTTGATTTAAACTTTGATAACTGATGAGATATATTTATATATACTATATAGTTAATCTATATTAGCACATGCACACACGCACCTTCGGTGTTTCCTAGCGGCGCCGAACCTCACGGGGATAGACTTAGACCGAACTGAGGTAGGTCGAAGATAGACGGCTGTCAGAGCAGCTGCCGCTGCTTCAGCGTGATGGCTGCCACTGTATAGACCCATAATGTGCAGTATTTTGCTAATGTGTGTACAGTTGTACACTACTAAATCCATAATGTGCAGTCTCAGCAATGTATCTGAGCATTCATTAATCCACACACGGTACAAGCATCATATACACTGGGGAGCTCACCATTGAGAAAAAAAATCTGAAAAAAAGAAAGGAAAAGAGAAGAAATTACTGCTGTATTTTGCTAGATCTGGCGTTGATGAGACCTTGCAGGTGGAGAAGCAGCTTGCTCGAAGCAGGTCCAGTGTGGGACGACAAGGAGATCTGTCTCGGCAGCTTGCACCGTCGCGCGCGTTGCTGGAGTAGACGCCTAGAATGGAAAAGGAAGGCATGGTAGAGGGCGGGCGGAGTGTATTTGACAATTACAATGAACAACAACGAGGAAGAGGCAAACGGGTGTCTAGGTTCCTGCCTTAAGCAACTGGATTGTATTCATATTACATGTAAACAGGCGACACAAAAAAGAAAGCCTCGGTTAATTGAATCATCGCCGGCCAATACACAATCGCATCACCAGGTACACAGCCAAACCGTTCTTTGCACGTCGCTTGGCTCGGCTTGAGGAAGGCGCCTATCTCGTCTTGCTCTTGAGCAGCTTCAGCCCAGCCATCGATCCAATCTGCTCATGATAGTTGTGGCCTGCGACCAAGCGCGAGCCCACTGGTTACTGCCTCCCTGCCGCCCAATGTTGCTACCCGTCCTGTGCCGCTTACCGCCTGTGACACATAAGCTTGTACGGTGTCCTCCAAATTAAGGAATCAATCTACTCCAACCAGCCCATGGGCGTAGCTCCTGTCATCTTGTCGTCATCAGCCAACGCACGGGCCTCTGCAGCCAGCCAACCCACGTCCAATCTTGTCCCATCCTCGTCTTCCTTCCTTCTTCCTCCCCAATCAACAACTGCGGATTCCCTCGATTGATCCGGCAGGAGCATAGGCGACGAAGGTCTCAGGCTGCGACAAAAGTGCCATGGGGATCTCGGATTCGCTCGTCAACTGGCTCCGAAGATTCCCCGTTCGCCTCTTCGATCTCATGGTCGTAATCTGCCTTGTCGTTCGACGACTTCCTCTGCTACTGCCTCGCCTCCACCGAATCACCTCTCCCCTCCTCTTCCCTCGCTGATATTTATTGGAGGAATTAGAGAGATATGAAGATCGAGTCTAATTCGTGTAGAGAGGGCAAAAGAAAAAAAAACGGACTGTGAAGACATGCGCGGGAATAAAAAAAGTGTCAGAGGCCCATAGCCATATTCGAGAAGCGCTCGTGACGGGCCGAGGAACACATGCCCGGCCGAGCTGCGACTTTTTTAACGAAACGTGGCTCCACAAATTAGTACCACCTCACATATTTCATGTAACGTAGGAACAAATTGTAAAAGCGTATTATGACATGAGAAGAAAGCGTATTGTGACGGTGAACCCGGAGACCCAATCCGTGCTTTATTATTAGGGAGAGATTGTCCTTGGATTTTCCTTTACGGTATATACTGAGTGGATTGTAAATACTGTTACCTTGGTCATTATTCTTTGTATGATGTATACAATATGAATGCATATGTTAAATCTAGCGTTTGGACCGGCACCTTCATGTCAAGGCGCGATCCCTATCTAGTTATATAGATTTCCAACCCGCAAACGAGCTCCAGAAATAGCCGGTCGTTCTTTTGATAACCCTTTACGCACGCAAGACATTTCTTGGGAAGAAAGAAGTACTCGCACTACTACTACGCGGTCTTGACCTGACCTCATGAGGAAGAAAAACCTGCAAACAAACGGATTCCTGCTTCTTGTGCTCCAAGCAAAATCATGCTAGTGACCCGGCAACATCAGCAGGGTGGCAGTCGTAGTCTCGTAGACTAGCCCAGACCCAGACCCCGGGTAGGGCTACGTACTACGATCAACGAGATCACGGCCCACACGGGCTGCGGCCTACCAGTAGCCTATCCGATCGCGCCCCGACCACGTACACGGAAATGTATCCGCCAGATCTCCGACCCAACGAACCAACCGTCCTCTCCCAGCCGGCGGCGGCGCGGCGCCCTCAGGTTTCATCCAGGTTTTCCACCCCACTGCAGGCGGGGCGCGCGTGTGCGGTCGGGGGCACGCCCGCGCGGCCACACGGCCGGCCGCACCGCGCACACCGGATCGCTCGCACGCCGACACCGCTAGCGCCCAAAAAGAGGCGCCCCACGCCCCACGCCGCGCGGCCCTGCGCACCGCACCGCGCACCGAGGCCGCCCCGCCCCGCGGTCGCACACGCGTCCACGTCCTGCCTGCTGTTCGCCCGTTCGTTGGCGCGCTCCGCGGCCTCCACGGCGGGAAAAAGTGAAAACCCTCCCGCGCGCGCCCCTTGACCAGTCAGATGCTAGCCTGTGGGCCGGGCCGAACCTAGGCGTCTAGAAAGGAGGAGCGGCGGGCGACGGCCGGGTTACGCTGCGCGGGCCGACAAATGTAGCAGGCCCAATGCGTTGCGGGCCAGGCCGTGCCGCAAGCCCACTCGTGCCGGGAATGCGTACGATAAACCCTAGAACGCAAACGAACCAGCCTGTCCCGGCCTCTACCTCCGCCGCTACCAGGTAAACCCTCGCTCGCCGACACCGTCCTCTTCCGTTCGCCGACGCCGCCTCCCGCAGCCATGGCCGGCGGCGGCGACCACCCGGGCGCCAACAAGCGGAAGCGCGAGGCCGCGGGGAGG
This sequence comes from Triticum aestivum, assembly GCF_018294505.1. Classification (NCBI taxonomy): domain Eukaryota; kingdom Viridiplantae; phylum Streptophyta; class Magnoliopsida; order Poales; family Poaceae; genus Triticum; species Triticum aestivum. The sequence continues at coordinate 674,765,058 of NC_057807.1, read as the reverse complement.
CCCAAGGCGCCGTCCAAGGGGCCTGGCCCCGGCCCCGGCGACGCCGCCAAGCGCAAGAAGACCTACGACGCCCCCGCCGCCAAGCCCAAGCCGCAGCCCGTCACCGCCAAGGAGAAGCGGGTCGCCTCCAAGGTATTGTAACGGGACTCCTTTCCTTTTGCTGTGATAGCCAGAGCATGGGTGTTGGTTTAGAGTGTGGGCTGCTGCTGCTGCTGCTGCTGCTGCTTGAGTTTGAGCTAAAACTGTGGAATGGCGTTGGATGTGGCAGGAAATGTCCGAGTCGAGGAAGATGAAGAGGAAGCCCAATTACAACCTCGAGAAGGTAATTTACGCCGTCCGCTCTTGTATGCTCAGATTATGCATGTGCATCTCAACACCTGGCTGTGTGTCTGATGACGTTTCCTTGTATGTTCAAAGTTCAGATTGCACTTGCTGCATACATAAGAACCAATCATTTAATACTGCTTGTAGCCTAAACCAGAATAAAATAGTAAGTAGACATCTGAGTATTACATCTTCTGGATTTTTAGTTATGCTGATAGCATTACTTAATTTTGATAGTGAAGCAAAAACTGGCTTTGATCCCAGTAATCCCAGTAATAGACAGACAGTAGCAGTGCCTGCTTGAACCGTCGCCTCTGTTTATGACGATTCAGTAACCTACCTTGCGCAACTCTAATTTGGGGTGCTGTTGACACCTAATATCGACAGGAACTGGCAGTACTATGGGAGAAGATGAGATGTCGTGATGTGAGCAAGGAGAATAGATCCAAGTAAGTGTCACTATTAAAGTCTTGTGAGTTGCAACTTATGTTCAACTTCTTATGCCGATGGGTTTCTCATCATCTCTACAGGCTAGTAACCGAGGCTCTCCGTAAAATGGATGGCAAATATTTCGAAATTGCTGGATCCCATGTAACCGCACGTGTTCTTCAAGTAAGTTGACGATGATCAGTCTTTATGAGTGCGCTGCTTATGGTGTTTTGGTGCTTATTCTGATAGCCACCGTTCTTTTTTCAGACATGTGTCAAGTGGTGCTCACAGCCAGAGAGGGATGCTGTTTTTGTTGCCCTGCAGCCACATTTGCTCCATCTTTCTCGCAAGAAATACGCTGTTTTCCTTGTGAAGAAGCTCATAAAACTTGGTACATTTCTCTATGTTTCGCTAAAGCCCCGTATGTTTTCATATGTGAGAATGTTGCTCGTTTGTTTGACAACCCTTAGCTTGACTAACATACCTTTTTGTTTTGTGACTGCAGCCACTAAAAAACAGCTTGCCTTGTTCATCTCTTCCCTTCATGGTCATGTCGCTTCTCTACTTCGTCACACAATAGGAGCCGCAGGTATGTGTTGCTATGTGTTGTTGTCATAAGGGGTAGGAACTTGTAGTGTATAAGAGCAGCAGGAGTTAATGGTTGAATGCCATTGTACTCATGCGTTTCTATTTGCTATACAAGTAAAGGGGTACATGGTAATCTCACATTGAGATGCACTCTTTCTTGCAGTTGTTGATTGCGCCTTTCATCAGGCGACGCCGCCTCAGAAAAGAAGTTTGTTGTTGGAATTGTACTCCACTGAGCTTCAGCTGTTCAAAGACTTGACTGAACAAAAATCATGCAGGTTGGCATGCTATAATGTTTTGTCATACATCTGCTTTGTAGTGTCCTGTTAACTTTTGTTACATCTCTGCGCAAAACTTAACTTGGGCAGAGGGAAATATTTTTGTAGTCACCCGTTTATCCTGCCATAGGTGGCTGCAGTTATTTGTTTAGTTCAATATACTAAAATTCAACTTTCTTTTTCAGTTTGTTAGAAACAATTTCCAAGCTTGGACTACAGAAATCATCTGTCCTGCAGTATATGACTACTGTTATCCAGCCACTTTTGGAAAAGGGTATTGTTGAGTATTCCATAGTTCACACGGTCATATTGGAGTACTTAACAATTGCGGATAAGGTAAATGTACTTCATTGACGTGATTGGCATATCTTTATAACAAAGCTGTCCTTTTTTTGGTGAAATGTTTCTTCAGCATATCGCACTATCTAATATATGCATGTGTTTTGTAGACATCAGCCTTGGACGTGATTCGTCAGTTAATCCCCCATCTTACCCAAGGGTCATCTGTCGTAGATGGAGATGAACTATCAGGGGTCGCTGAAGTACCAACGAAATCAAAAGCTAAGAAGAAAAGATCTTCAGAACCACTTCTCATTCGAATCATGCAGACGAGGGAAGGTTTAAAAATAGGACTTGCTTGCCTCAAGCATGGCAGTGCGAAGGTACATTTTCTTTTTTCTTGTCTCTTTCCGTTTTCTTATTTGTATCTAAAAGAGAGAGATTTCAGAGCGATCACTTGGTTTAACTTTGCCCACTCATCTGCTTTTTCCAATGTTTATCTATTAATAACTTCTGTAGATTTCAGAGACACTAAATAGTCATGCAAATTGACCCGTGCATTAGTTAGTGCCTCATGCTGCATACCCAGTAGTATTTCTTTTCATTTTTGCGTATTCCCAGTGTGGTTTTGTCATTTTAACATGGTAATGCATTTCAGGATAGGAAGAAAATTATCAAAAGCTTGAAGTGGCAGACTATGAAGCTTGCTCTTGGTGATTATGGATGCCTTGTAAGTGATGTCTATATATGTAATAGCTTATTTTAGTGTTTAAATAGGATGGTACCGTGTAAATTTTATGCTTTAACCTTTTTAAACATTCTCCTAATCCACAGTAATTCCAGATGGTTTTATGCTTCCAAGTGGTTAATCATCAACTAAACTAACATTTCTTATTTTCTCCAGTTCCTTGCTTGTCTTCTCTCCATTGTTGATGACACAAAACTTGTTACTAAGGTTAGCCAGCACCAATCGTTTGCTTGTAGCAAGTATTATGCTGCCATTACAAGCAATCTGAAGAGGCAGCCGTTCATGTGCTTATTATAGCTTACTTTCAATATTTGTAGGTTGTAATTGATGAGCTGACAAAGCAGTTAAAGGAACTCATATTTGACAAGGTAAAAGGAATAACGAGCTTCTGATATCCTTATTTTTATTTGCTATTAGTTATACCCACATGAGAGATGAGACTATTTATGATTGAGCTCCTTGCTGGAACAGAACGGGAGACGCCCATTGCTGCAGCTACTTCACCCACTTTGCTCACGTTATCTGACTCCGACTGATTTGAATTGTCTGAAGTACAGTGTGCCTTCCCTTGTTTCAAAGGCAAGTTACCTACTCTATTAACTGTTAAGTACTTTGAAGAGAGACAGGCCCCCAGAAATTTGCTTTTTTTGTTTCAGGATGAGGCATCAGAGAGTGCTACTAAAGTTAACTTGGATAGTAAGTTGGATGATGTCGCTGACAAAGAACATGGGGGTTCAGAAGACACATTGGTTGCATCTGATAGCAAGAAGGACCCGTTTAAACGGCGGCAAGAACTGTTGGTGAAAAGCGAGCTTTTTGAGGTGATACTTGTAACATGTATTTAACTTTTTATTTATTTATTCAACGTCATTTCTTTTGGAGTATGTAGTTTCCCACCTCAAGAGATCTACCTTTATTCTTGCGGTAGTACTCCCTCCGTCCAAAAATAAGCGTCATTGATTTAGTTCAAAGTTAGTATAAAGTTGTACTAAATTAGCGACACTTACTTTGGGACGGAGGGAGTATGATTTAAAGGTGACCATTTGTCAAGGAAAACCTAGTCGCAACATTACTCCGCTCCCATAACACCCTGATCCCGACATTATTATGCTCCCATAGTCACGTATCCCCTAATCCAAGCAATAATGTAGGTGTTATTTTTTCTTTGCAGGTTCTCATCGAGATTTGCATTGAAAATGTTGGGGAGTTACTTAGAACAAACTTCGGCAAAGATGTATTATACGAGGTAATCTCCTTGGTCCATGCTCCATGCTTCTACCTGTACCTGTATAGCCAGTATCTTGGGAGAATATTCGTTCATCTATGCTATTTGTTCGTGAAATGAGCTACTTGGGATAAAAATGCTTTTACTTGCATGACCTTCATAAGAGACGAGCATTGTCTCTGATTATTATTCGACAATGTGGAAATATTCTTATGAGTTGGTGGAGCCTTTTCTCTGGAATGTGTTGGTCCTTATGCCTGCTCGTAGTATTACTGTTATTCACTTTTCCTTAATGATGAATCAACCTCCTGTAAAAGAAAACGGCACTCCAGTCTACACACAAACCTACCTTACCTACTGTTTCCGTGGTCTGACTCTTGATGCAAATGAGTAATTGACTGTTGAAGAGCTTCATGATTGCACCTACTGAGATTCTGTATTGCCAATTTTCCAAGGTTGCTGTAGGTGGAAAAAATAATGTCTTGGAGGGGGTCACCGACAGGATCCACGTGCTTCACAATGCTATAGCTTCTGACGCAGCACGCCCGAGGACAGAAGATGTTGAGCACGCCTTTGATAACTACCACTCGAGCCGCGTAATCAGAAAGATGATACTTGATTGCCCTGCGTTTGCGGCTACCCTATGGAAAAAAGCCCTCAAAGGGAAGTGCAAGTCATTTGCAGATGGATTCAGGTACCTTAGAATGACCCCTCATCGATATGTCAGCTGTTTAATCTGTCCATCAAATTTGTGGACCATGCAAGTGCGATGAATACAATTTCAACTATTTATTGCAATTTACGTACCTGCATTGCACTGCTGAGTTGGTAGTTTGAAGGAAATAAAGGAATAATGCGCTGATACTCTGTTGAATTTGTCGGCCGCTGCAGCTCCAAGGTTGTGGCTGCCTATCTGGAATCTCGGGATTCCAAGGTGAAGGATCTAGCGAGATCCGAGGTGCAGCCGCTCATCGACGGTGGCATTCTGAAGATTCCAGAGCATAAAGCAGCGGAGAAGAAGTGAGTCTTCTCTCGACGGGCCTCTCACCACTGCCAGCAACACAAGCAGGCCAAGGCGGCGCCCGTGCTTGCCTGTTGTGGATGAAAGAGTGTAATACGTACACCCGTGGTCATCCTACTCGAGGTGTATGTTCAGTTTTGGCACTGGATACCAATGGACTCGAAATACATACGGTCGTTAAGGGTTTAGGTTAATACTTGACTGGGGAGATTTGCTGCTACATATTCGTGTGATGTGGCATAAGTTTGGCCGTTCACCATCACATCTAAGCAGACGATGCCACCCGGCATTTTCCACCTGATCCATTTTGTTTTGTTCCTTGAGAACAAGGTCAGCCATGCATTTTCCACCTGACCCATTTTTTTTTGCGAGAAAAAAAACGGTGTTTAGAATGTTACTTTAGCCATATCAGTTGAGCTAAAATCATTGATGGAACATGCATTCCATGGTGGTGCTGCAATTAGCTTGCCTTTTCTCTCTCTAAAATCTTCAATTCCGTTTATCACCCGAGCTAATACGAGGGGAAAGAGAGAACAGAGAGGAGTGGAGGAAGAAAAATAGCATGACATCAATATGATCCAAATACAATATGGAAATTTCCAGAATAAATAAAATATGTTGTGTGAGGCAATGTCAGCTCACGTGTCATCTATGGCGCGGTTTGGCTACATTTTAATCCAGCGAGTTGCCTCATGGCATGAAAAGTACTTGTGGAATTTGTGTTTTTTTTCTTCTTTTCGGGATAGCTTTAAACCTCAATATAGTTAGAACATGCGGCTCCTCAAATGTCCAAAAATCACGAAATTTCGCATGCACCTTGCCCACATGAGCATCTTGGATGCCTAAATTTTTTATCTTTTTGTGGATTTTTTTACTATTGTTTAAAAAATTACTATTCACCATACGTAGATGAGCCTGGGCACCGTTTTGAGTTGTGGAAACATGTGTGACATTTTAGAAGAAGCATACCAGGGGCATTTATAAATCATTTATTTATCCCAAATATGATGAAAATTAAGCATTTTTTTGCATATCAATTCCTCAAAGTGCTCTCACATGCAATATTGATGAAATTGCAAAAAAAATACTCTCTTTACTTGTGGTATTTTTCTTATGCTTGTTAATTCATTGTTATGCAAACAAGGCCATTTTGCGCCATGTGTCTAATGGATTCACTCATGGATATCATGCTCTTATCTCCAGCAACTAGCTTATGTCCGCGAGCTTCTTTGTGGATGCAAATTGTGATGAATGTTTTGCACTTAGAAACTTATACACGCGAGAAAGTGCTTTTCTTTCATTGGTAATCTTATTCCTTGTCGGTCACTTGGAGCATAATTGGTTTGATGCCAAAAGTTGGCATGCCAAATTTTGGCAACTGCCAAATATTGGCTAGAGATTGGTTGCTTACCAATTCTTGTTGCCAATCTCACAAAAAGTTGCCAAATGTTGGCAACTTTTGATTTTGCCAAATGTTGGCTTGCCAAATATTGGCAATGTCAAATGTTGGTAGCAAACCAAATGATTTTGCCAAATATTTGCACACACATGTGTTTTCAACGTATTTTGGACTCATGCTTAAAATAATGATCTTACTATATATCTCCATTTATATCTTGACCAAAATTTGTTTGTTTGGATCTTATGTATGCATGATTCACATGTTTAATGCTTATTGTCATATCATCTTGTTTTGTTCTATTTATAAATCCTGAATATAGCCTGAACTTTTCCGATTGTTCGTAAGGCCAACTCTAACGCATGACCCCAAATGGTCCGGTAGCATCGGGTAAACGGACACAAATCGCGGCCCAACGCACAGGAGCAAACGGACAAATGTTCGTTTTTTGTACACCACCGGCCCATTCCCGGCCCAAATTTGGGTCATATTTGCGTCGAAAGGGACAGCGTGCGAACGGCGAGATGCGCGCCCTTGTCCGCCCCTGGCCCGCCCGTCGGGGACACATCGCGCCCACTTTCCCTCTCATTCCCAAAAACCCTCCCACACCCCCATCCCCTCCCTCCTCCGTGGTTGGCGTCCCAAAGAAACCCGCAACCAGCGAGCTGGCCGCCACCACCGCCCGTCCCGCGATGACGACGAGGAAGAAGTCGTGGCCGGAGCTCACGCCGGCGGAGGGTCGCGCGGCTCGACATTGAATCAGCCAAGAGGAGGGAGCCCAACATAGAGGAGGCCGTCCAAATGAAGATTGACGAGAAGCGCGATGCGGCATCTATCACCTTGCAAGAAACTTTGCATGACATGATGTCTCAAAAGAAAGTGAGGGACGAGAGGAAGCGCCAAGGAAATGAGGATCAAATGAAGATATACTAGGAGCTCCAAACGAAGAAGCTCGACATGGAGGAGGCCGTCCAAATGAAGAAGCTCGCGATTGAGGTCACCAATGTTGACAACAAGGCAAAAGAGGCGGCACTAGCAATCATGAGCGTGGACTTGACCAACATATCCCCGAAAAGAAGTTGGTTTGAGAGCCGACAAAAGGAGATGTTCGACCAAGACACATGAACTAGGGAGTACTCGGCCGTGGATTATGGCTGTTCTTTTTGAAGGTTGGCAAGTGTGCCGGTCGCTGCCTTTGTTACCGACGAGAAAACTTGGGGGTTGTTCATTTTTAAGGCTGGCAAGGGGTGCCGACTGCTGGCTTTGTTGCCGGCGAGAGAACTTCGGGATTGATCATTCTGTAGGCTGGCAAGCATGTCGGCCGTTGGGTTTGTTGTCGGCGTGAAAACTAGGGGGGTTGATCATTTTGTAGGCTGACATATGTATGCTGGCCGTTGACGGTCTGGCTGGCATGAACTATGGCCGCTGGCATGAATTACGACCGGGGTGTTCCATGCGGCCAGACGAGATGCGTCCGCGCGTTGGTTACACAACTAGCGCATTCAGGAAAATGGTCGGATGCTGCCCCATTGCCCTACCCAAACAGACAAAATGGATGTTCGTTTGGGGTCGTGCGTTGGAGTTGGCCTAATTGGATATGTGCATTTGATTCCACTCACATTCTGAGAAGTGCACAAATTCGCGAGGAACTCATATTTTTTTTCCAGAATGTTAGGAACAGTTGGTGCAATGATAGGCCCCTTAAGTTTTGGAGTTTGTTGACATAAACAATATGAGACTTATGTGTTTGCTAGTGCACACAGAGGAACAGGTCCCTGATGTATCGAGGAGTTTGATGCAAACGATGAAGATAATCTCCCTGCGCAGTAGTGAAGGCTATAACCGAAGATAAAGCTATCAAGAGTGACCCCTAAACATTGCTGAAGTTGAAGCAATTGGTTTGGTGCATGTCCAAAGAAAATAACTGCGTTCGAGGAAGAATGAAGATGAAGTGAAGACCTAGCATTTATTTCGTTATTCTTCTTTTTTCATTGATTCATAGGACCACCGTACTATCAAGAGAGGTGTAGCGTTCAAAGCTTTGATTCTCTGATGCTAAAACCAAATCCTATGAAAGCTGTGAGAGAAATCTCTTTGTGCTCTGAGCAAATACTTGCCAGCAAGAGACTATGATCTTCTTCGTTGCGAGAGATTTGCCTTGGATCGAGGAGTTAGCATTACTTGTTCCTCAAGTAATGTTACTGTTGCTCCAAAATCCGACCGTTGTGAACGTGTCGGTTGGCCATTGTCTGGACCTTGTGTCCAAAATGGTCATTTCCCATCTAGGAAGGCTGCGGCTATAAATAGCCACCCGACGCGGCTTTGTCCGGTGGCTGCTCCGTTTGATTCTGAGAAGATTGTTGAGCGACCCCCTCTCTGAGCGATTTGAGTTTAAAATCCACCGAGAGAAAAACCCTGAGCCGAAGAATTAGATAGTGGTTCAACATCACTGGAATCTAAGTTTAGTACGCTCACTCTTGAGAGCTGCAAACTCTCTAGACGGTTAGGTGTCAATTTCTTCATAGACCAAGAGTGATTGTGGTTCTCGAAGAAGTATGTAAAGGTTTGGAGACCGCCTTCAAGTATCTACCACGAGTGATCGACATCAGTTGACGAATCGATTGTTGAGGAGAATAGGGTGAAGAGAGTTTATCTTTCGTGTTAAGTCACAACCCCTCCAACCAGACGTAGTCCTTGTGCAGAAGGACGAACTGGTCGAACAAATACCTTGTCGCCATCGAGCATCTTTGGTTACCTCTGTCACTCATGTTTTTCTTTCAATGCATTCCATTCATGTAATTTAATTTGATGCATGCTTTAGTTTCCCTTTGGTATTTCGTTGTAGTTATTCTTAGCTTATTTATCCTTTATTCCACTGTTGGGTCCTGAGAGATTTAAGTTTTCCGAAGAAAATTTAAAACTCCCATTCACCTCCTATGGTAGACATAATTTGTAACTACAATTAGTATCATAGCAAGGTACTCCTTGACTTTGCTCATTTTAGTTTAACGACTTTGGAGTTTAAGTATGTCTTCAGTGAACTACAAGTCGCATCTCAAGATTCCCATATTCGATGGGACGGACTATCCCTTCTGGAAGGAGAAGATGAAGATCCGTCTTCGAGTTATAGATGATGATATGTGGAACGTGGTGCATATCAGGTTCACAGTTGTTATTCCTCAAGCTCCTACCGATGAAGAAAAGAAGCTCATTCAGCTGGATGCTCAAGCCAAAGATGAAATTGGTGGCCATCTCTCTCGTGCACAATCCTTTCGGTATTGCCAGAGTGAGACTGAAAAGGAGCTATGGGATGTCCTCGAAAAGATCAATGAGGGAGTTTCAACTTAGAAAGAAGCTCAAATTGATACTCTTCGGGCAAAGTTCAATTGCTTCAAGCGCATTGGAAATGAAAGCTGTCAGCAAACATTCGACCGCCTCAGTGACATAGCTAATTAATGAACTTCAAGGACTCAGTGCCAAAGATATCACTGACCATGAAGTTGTGAAGAAACTGCTTCGACCTCTTGACACCTCGTTTGACACGCTTGTTCTGATGATTCGAGAGCATCCTGATTTCAAAAGCCTCAACTCCACTGATGTCATGGAGAGACTAAACACACACGAGGAACATGAAGAAGAGAAAAGAGATCTGTACGGCTCAACTCAACGCAAAAATCATGCTCTCAAGGCTGTGGCTGATTCCTCCTCAGAAGGAAACGTCGAACAAGATTCAGATGATCCATAACATCTCAGCAAAGATCTCGCACTAATCACGAAACAATTCCAACATTTCCATAAGAAGAGCCAGTTCCCAAAAAGAAGTTCAAGCAACTCTAGGGGTTCAAAATCTTCAAAACCTATCGGAGAATACACCTGCTTCAAGTGCAAAAATCCTGGACACTGCATTTTGGACTGTCCTCTTTGGGAAGCTGAAATCCGTGCAAGTGGGAGATATGACTCGGGTAATCATCGAGGCAAAAGCAAGAGCAAGAACTACGACTCAGACGATGAGAAGAAAACAAAGAAATTCTTCAAGAAGAAGGACAACTCCACGTCAGGCCTGGCCCTGAGGGGGGGCAGCAGGGGGGGGGGGGGGGGGCGGCCGCCCCGAGCCCCCACAATTCAGGGGCCCCTTCCCAGGTGTGTGTACGTAGTCCCTAAACTATATGGGCCGTGGCTTAAGCGAGGTAATCGGGTGTGGATGCAGGCGAACATGGCGATTATTCCTATTCCTTCACCTAGCAATCCCCAGATCATACGCCGTCTTTTCTGAGATAATGAGCACGCCATTACGCTCCTTCTCTCTTATATTTTCCTTCCTAATAGATAGCGAGTTCGCCGTCTCGCCGATGCGATCTCTGTTCCCGGGCGCCCCGATCGCGAGATGCAGTCAGTACTCAGTAGTCAGTATACGCTTTTTCCCGCCTTCAGGCGTTGTTGCGCTGACATGCACACACACATCGCCGATTTGCCTAGCGCAGTGCTAGAGCCAGACGCGAGTTCACGTCGTGGCATAGGCTCATCGCTGAACGACCCAATCCATCCGAGGTATATTATATTATTCCCTAATCCCTACTCCCTATAGGTTTAGTACGAAATTAAGTAATTTCTTCTTTGCATACATCGTGCATAGCTGGTACCGATCAGCCTTTGATGCCATTATTTATTTATTTCCAGCATGGTGGAAAAAGATACAATATGTGCATGAGTTGATACATGAGAGAAGCGCTCTTGGTAAAATTATCAAGAGTAATATGCTTCGTTGATTCCAAATGATGAATTGGCGATTTTGTGGAGTAAGAGAATCAAATTGATGGGCATTCTGAATCTTAACAAGAGGAAGCTTTTGACATCAATATAGGTGATAAAAATGTAAGTGGCCCTGATAGTACAAGTATTCCAACAAGTGCACACGCACAATCTACATCCTGTTTTGCTTTTTTTTTGTTCTGAATTAAAGATTATAAATTCACTCCGTCATATGGTGTACTTTGCATCGATGATTGATTTTCTTTTAAGGTAACATGTATGATTATTTCATATGTATATTGTTTTTGATGCATTTAAGTGTTTATTTGTAACATTTCGTATATGGATATATCCATGATTATTACTATGTTGTTTATACTAAGGGCCCTTAGTTTTGGTTTCGCCGCGGGCCCTCAAAATCTCAGGACCGGCCCTGCTCCACGTCTAAATCTTCATCGAGATCCTCATCGAGAAAGTCCTCCAACCGCAAGAATACCTCTCGCAAGGCCAAGGCATACATCGGCAAGGAAATGGACTCTGATGAAGAAGAATCATTAGGCTCCAAGGAGCAAGAAGAATCCGGTGAAGATTCCAACTTCGACATGGCAGGCATAGCATGTGCCTTCTCTGCTATGACTAACTTCTTCGGGAATCCGTCAAGTGATGACGAATCTCCTGCCCACTGCTTCATGGCCAAGGCTTCGAAAGAAAAGGTATCCTCGAAGCATAATAACGTTCACTCCAGTGATCAATATTCTTCTGATAAGGATGACCATGCTAAGTTGATCAAAATTGCAAATATTCAACAAAATTCTCTTGAAAAAATTGAGAAAACCCTCAGGAAATCTGAAGGGTTGTTGGTTGAGGAGATGGAGAAAAACCAATCGCTAACTGAAGAGTATTCCTCTCCCAAGTCACGAATGGATGAACTCTCAACTTGTCATGATTTTCTCTCGGCAGGCCACGAAAGATTGACCTACGATTACATGAAAAGGAAACATGAACTCGAGGCGCTGAGAGAGGCTCATGAGGATTTGATGAGAGAAAATTCTCTTCTCACCCAACAACTTAAGGAGAAACCTGAAGTGTTTGAGCCACCTTGCTTAAAATGCCTTGAACGAACCAATGCTGAATCATCTATGAATGCTAACCCTTTGATCGAGGAAAATGGTTATGTTTCTGATAAGAATGCCAGGTTAAAGGATCTTCTTCAGACATGAATGTTCAAATCTCTCAAGGGGCATCAAACCCTTTGTAATGTTTTGAAGAAATCTATCCTTCACAAAAATCCCAGAAAGGAAGGTATTGGTTTCGAAAGGAAACTAAATGAACATGGTTCTTACTGGGAACCACATCAATGTCCTTAGACAGTGTGGGTTCCTGCAAAGTGCAAAACACTCGATCCAGTATTACTTTCGGGATATGACTCCTATCCCAGAATATCCTGATGATGATTCTCTGAGTAACTATAAGCTGTTCAAAAATCAACATGGTGAGGTTATTGCTCGCTATATTGGTCCAAATGGCAGGAATAGTCCCCCAAAGAAGGCTCTTTGGGTGCCTAAGAAAACTATTGATGCTCTGCTCCTCATCTAACCATGCAAGCAGAAAAAGTTTAACAAAATGAATATATGCATATTGGATACCACCACTATGCTCATGTGTCTGGAATGAACTTTAATGCTTATTCTTTCAATTATGCTCGTACCTCATCGAGTAACAACTATGCTTATTGAGAAACCCTATCCTGCTCGCTCTACTGTTTCCAAGCCACCTGCAAAGATGTGGGTGGTTAAGAAAGCTGAATTCTTCTGCAGGACTATGTCTTTGGGTGCACTGAATGGATTATGGACAGTGGGTGCACTAGTCATATGTCCGGAGAAAAGTCGTTGTTTGTCGACCCCAACTTAACCGCTTCTCCTCTGAAGTATATCACTTTTGGCGACAACAACAAAGGAAAGGTAACTGGGCTAGGTAAAATTGCTATATCCAAGGACAAATCAATTGATGATGTGCTACTTGTTCAATCCCTTGGATTCAATCTTATGCCAGTTGGCAAGCTATGTGATTTAGGCATGCTAGTCTTATTTTCTATCACCAAATGCATTGTCTTCATGGCCTCTGACATTTCCTTCATCTTTGAGGGAATTAGAAAGGGTGATATGTATATTGTGGATTTCTCTAAGGGTCCCTCAGTCCAAACTTGTTTGCTTGCAAAAGCAACCGAAGGTTGGCTGTGGCACCGAAGACTTGGTCATGCAGGCATGGGAAATTTGCAGACTCTGGTGAAGAAAAATCATCTCCGTTGGATTCCTGATGTAAAATTCGACAAGAATCGTCTCTGTGCTGCCTGTGAGGCTGGTAAATTGGCTAAGAAGCATCACTCCTCCAAGACAGTCATGACCACTACAAGACCACTGGAAATTCTTCACATGGATTTATTCGGTCCTCAAAATTATGCAAGCTTCGGTGGCAGTCATTATGGTCTGGTTATTTTTGATGATTTCTCTCGATACACTTGGGTATTCTTTCTCGAAGACAAAACCTATACTTATGATATCTTCAAAAGCTTCGCCAAGAAGGCCCAGAATGAATATGATGTGCGAATTAAACATGACAGAAGTGATAATGGAACAAAGTTCAAAAATACTCGTATCGATGAATTTTTCGATGATCATGGTATCGCTCATGATTTCTCTGTTGCATACAGTCCCCGACAAAATGGAGTTGTTGAACGAAAGAATAGAACTCTCATTGAAATGGCGAGAATAATGCTCAGTGAGTATAAAACTCCCATTCGCTTCTGGGATGATGCTATTAATACTACTTGTCATGTTATCAATCATGTTTATCTTCACAAGTTCCTTAAGAAAACTTCATGTGAGCTTATCACTAGCAAGAAACCAAATGTTTCTTATCTACGTGTTTTTGGTGCACCTTGTTACATTATTGATATGAATCATTCCTCCAAGTTTGCACTTAAGGCACATGAAGGTTTTCTTCTTGGCTATGGCTCAAACTTGCATACATATTGAGTCTATAACTCTCACCACATGAAAGTTATGGAAACGGTAAATGTGCGGTTTGATGAATCTAACGACTCTCAAAAGGATCACTTGCCAAATGTGATAGATGAACCACTGATACCGGATGCTATTCTGCAAATGGCCATTGGGAGCGTCAAGCCCGTTGAAGGAAATGAACTAGAATCATCTGATGATGATGCTCCTATGACTCAAAGAAGAACTCGTCAAGCCACCGCCGAAGCAAATACTCCTCTGAATGGAAATGGAAATCAAGATCCAAATGCTGATCAAAATGGCAATACTGAAGGAAGTGATGCCTCAAATGCTGATGCTGATGATAATGACAATCACGAAGAAAATGCTCATCCTCGTGTGGTAAATCAAGTTGATCCCTCTTTAATTCTCGATGAAATTGAGAATCCAGGTTATCGACCCACAACTCGTTCGTGCACTCGTTTGGCTAATTACTGTGGAAGTTTCTCCTTTGTTTCATTGGCAGAATCTACCAACTATGAAGAAGCCATGAATGATCCAGACTGGATGAATGCCATGCCTGAGGAGTTGGTGCAATTCAAATTAAATGATGTGTGGGAACTGGTTGATAAACCGAATCCCAAGAAGCACAATATCATCGACACAAAATGGATTTTTCGCAATAAGCAAGATGAAAATGGTATTGTGGTGAGAAACAAAGCACGTCTTGTTGCTCAAGGGTACACAAAGGTATTGATTTCGGTGAAACATATGCTCCCGTTGCACGCCTTGAGGCAATTCTCATTCTCCTTGCTTATGAAAATTACAATGATATCCTGCTATATCAAATGGATGTGAAAAGTGCTCTCCTCAATGGTGAAATTGATGAGGAAGTGTATGTTAGACAACCACCTGGCTTTGAACACCCTGGGTATCCTAACAAAGTTTTCAGGTTGAAGAAAGCTTTATATGGGCTAAAACAAGCTCCTCGAGCTTGGTATGCCACCCTAAAGAAGTTTTTGCTCGACAAGGGGTTCAAACCAGGATCCACAGATCCCACACTTTTCACTCGTGCAGTTGACAATGATTTATTCGTCTGTTAATCTATGTGGATGATATTATCTTCGGTTGTACTAACAATGCTTGCAGCTTAGAATTCGGGAAAATGATGTCTAATAAATATGAAATGTCCATTATGGGTGAACTTAAATTCTTTCTTGGACCGCAAATACTTCAACAAATGAATGGTATCTTCATTTCTCAGGAGAAATATCTAAAGGAGTGCCTGAAGAAGTTCAAAAATGCAAGATTCCAAAATGAAGGGCTATAAAAGTCCAATGCCCACGAATGGTAAGCTAGATGCAGATGTTTACAGTAAGGATTACGATCAGGAGGCCTATTGTTTGATGATTGGATCTCTTCTTTACCTTTGTGCATGCAGACCTGACATTATGCTGAGTGTTTGCATGTGTACCGCTGTCAAGCTACACCGAAAGAATTGCATCACCAAGCGGTCAAGCACATTCTGAGATATTTGGCTCACACCCACACCTTAGGTTTATGGTATCCTAAGGGAGCATAGTTTGATCTTATTGGTTATTCAGACTCAGATTGGGCTGGTGACTTGGTTGATAGGAAATCTACTTCAGGGACATGTCATTTCCTTGGTAGATCATTGGTTTGTTGGTCTTCAAGGAAGCAGAATTGCGTATCATTTTCTACGGCTGAGGCCGAATATATTGCTGCTGGCTCTTGTTGCACTCGCTTATTGTGGATGAAGCAGACACTGGAGGATTATGGCATCAAGGTCAAGCGTATCCCTCTATATTGTGATAATGAGAGTGCCATCAAAGTTGCACACAATCCTGTGCAGCACTCTCGCACGAAGCACATTGCCACCAGACACCATTTTATTCGTGATCATGCTGCTCCGGAGGATATTATCATCAATCACATCAAGAACAATGACAATCTCACTGATATTTTCACCAAGCCTCTCGACGAGAAAAGATTCTGTGCGTTATGGTGTGAGCTAAATATCCTAGACTCCGCAAACATGTAGTAAGCTGGACTCGGCACCCGTGCCAACACTTTCACATCTTTGAAGGAATGGGTGCATAACACTCGAAGAGTCTGAAACTTTCGACAAAGTGAAAGTTTCTTTCTGAGAGTGAATACGTTAATGAAGAACTAAACTAACTGGGTGCACGATTATTGTGTGATGCTCGGGGTCATAAAGTTCTTATACAGTGGTTAGGCCACCACAATTTTCTTTCATTGATTTTCTCTTCGACTTGATGGATTCGATTTCTGTCCGAATGCATTTCTCTCATAGCTATTTCCTCGTTTGCTTGTGTTCTCTGCTGAGTGAAGTGCCTAGGACCCTGGTTTTCCCTCTAATCTATCTCTTCTACTCTATGCTGATCTGTTACAAATGCTCAAATTTATCTGGAATGAAATTTATCTGGTGTCCTTGACCACGATTAAGATTCGTTCCGAACATTTATCTACTTTGCGAAAGCTGTCCAAAATTTGGGCATTCCTGCCCAAGTCAGTACCACGATCTTTTGACGGTTGCCACGTGTATCATATCAACTGCCAGTTTATCCTATCCATTGAATCACAATCGTCTCTGCCTAGAGACCGTCCGATCAAAACCTCGGCGTACGATTATTTTCTTTCGCCTATATATACTGCACCGCTCCCCCTTTTCTTCCTTTACCTTCTTTCTCCTCGCCCTCTCTCCACCAAAACCCTTACCACAATGCTCCACCTTGAGATCAACACCGATGGCCCCTTCGCTACTTAGCTGCCGGAAAGAGGTCACCGGAGTCATTCCATGCCGCCGCGGGACATCTTCTTCCCTACGTCGCCGTAGTTGCCGCACATCACCGAGCTAGGGTACGTGTAGTTCATACTCGGACTTCCATCCTTCATGTTTCAAGTTCGTCCGCGATTAATTTTCTCCGGATTTACCGCAGTTCTTATATCTAGATTGTTACCTCTCTAGTGTGGATGTGGTTTGTAGTTATTCCTCGCATCCGAATCCATCAGATCTAGGGTTTGTGTTATGCTTCGTTCGAATGAAATGCCTAGCTCGCTGTCTAGTATTCTTTTTCAGATCTACTAGCTCGATCTGTATATTTCATTCCTTTGAGACATCTCTCAAAATCTGCATCTGAATCTTCCTAAAAAATGTTCTTGTTTGAGAAAACATTTGCTATGAGCATTCCTAACCCTGTTTCCTTTCTCCCTTGTACCTATTCTCTTCACAGGTGAATGCAGTCTGTTGCAGATTCTGCCAAGGTACACAGTATGTATGATGATGAAGAGGCTTTCATGGGTAGATCTGATAAATCAAAAGCACCAAATGCAAAGGGCCCAATGGTAGGCCCGTCATCCAGCAAGAGGAAAAGATCTAAACCAAATGCAGATGAGCAAGAGGCAGATGCTCCGAAGAAAAGGAGAGGTGGCAGGCAACCACTCGAAAATACAATCGAGCTTGTCTCTCATGATGAATATAATATAGTTCTAGGAGAAGATTCAACTAAGAGAAAAGGTCGTGTGCAAAAGATTCGGCATCACTGGGTAAGGAAGTGGTTTCACTACAAGATGGTTCATCCTCGGTACGCGATGAACTTTGCTTTCCATCCCCGATGGGGTGACTATCGCGAGATTGGACTCATTCGGGCAGGCGAACCCCAGCAAAGGCCTCCACCTCCTCCTGATGCTCATGAGTCATCCATCAAGTCTCCAGACCCCTATCCTAAAGAAAAGGCCAAGCGCCTTAAGAATGCCGAAAA
The DNA here is from genome assembly GCF_018294505.1 of Triticum aestivum. Taxonomy (NCBI): domain Eukaryota; kingdom Viridiplantae; phylum Streptophyta; class Magnoliopsida; order Poales; family Poaceae; genus Triticum; species Triticum aestivum. The sequence goes on along the minus strand of NC_057807.1, from coordinate 674,747,216 downwards.
GAGAGCCAAGAAGGATGAAAAGGATCAACCTATAGAAGAAGAAAATCGCCGTCTCATCAAATCAGACGCCGAGAAGAAAAAGGCTGAAGGAAAATCAGAACATCACATGAAGAATAAGCATGATCCAAAATCTGCTGCTCTGAAGAAAAAGAGTGCCCCGAGAAAAAGGCCTGCGAAGCCAGCTGAACCTAAAAGTGATTCTTCTGATCAAGATGATTCTCCGCTTACTCGAGAAGAAATTGATGCAACTCTCTCCGAACAAGTGAATGTGACTACTTCCACAATTCTACCTGATCTTCAAACAAGTGTTGTTCCTATTGCACCTCTGAAGAAGATTCATCTGAAAAGAAAGACTCCTCATACCACTGTCATTATGGTTGACAAAGTGAATACTGATCCTCATCCTGATGCAATCAACCTGCAAGATTTGGTAGTTGAAGCCCCTGTTGGCTTACCAAAGCCTGGAGAACAGCTGCCGAAACAAAAGACGAAGAAAATCAAAGGGCCAGATGCTAAGCAGAAGGTTCCCTATTATGATACTGTGAAGGAAAAAGCTGCACAATATGCTTCGAAACTAACTCAACCTCTGGCTTTTATGCCTCCGAGTGAAGAAAATGTGGCACATACCGCTCCCTCTGCTCAAGTTGCTACACATATTGAAAATGACTCTATTGTGCCACACTCTTTTGATCATTAGTTCATCATGGAGCAGCTAGACAGATTTGTCGAAGATTTGTTTGATGGAGAAGTGGCATGTTTGCCAATTCCCTCTGAAGTTATTTATCAACTGTCTGCTCTGACCTAAGATATAAGAAATGATTTAGTTGAGATCAATGACCTCATTGGTTAACTCAAGGAGCTTGAGAACCATATGAAAAATACCAAGCCCAAGTTTGTCATCCAACAACTTGAAGAATCTTATGATGATATTAACAATGAGCCAAAATTTCTTCTTCACATAAGATTGGCATTTCATTCGGATCTGGATCAAATTGTTTGCATGATTTGCCTTGATCACCAAGCCAAAGTGACTGGTTATAACGATCTGGTCAAAGGGAACATTGATCCTTTGAAGAAGAAGACGAAGAACATTGCGAAGAAGAATGCTCCTCCTCCAGATGCTAAAACACAGAGAGAAAATTCTCCTATACAAGCTAGTCATTCGGCTCCTCATGAACCAGTTGCAATCAAGTCATCTTCACTAAGGCCAACTGAAGCAGCGTCTATGGTTTATCCAGCTCATGAAGCCAATCCTTCTCAGCACCAAGTGTCCGAAGAAGGTGAAATTCCTCTGTGTGAACGACAAAATTCTCCTCACCGCGTTGAACCAGACGATTCGATTCCACCCTCTTCTCTTCCAAGTACATCTGAAGTAATTCCACAACATCCCCCAATGACCGATAAAGATTCGGTGCCTGAACAAGTGTCAAATCCCTCTCCTTTGAGGATCTCTCTCGACACTGCACGAAGAACCTCAAATGTTGATCCTTCTGCAGCAAAGTCACCATCAGCTCATCATTCAGATTCCGTCATCTCTGGTGATGAAGTGCTTTCTGTTGAAGATGGACTTAACACTACAGGAATCAGGGAATTTTCCATTAGCTAGTTCTTTGTCGTCCGCTAGTGGACGACAAAGAAGGTCTTTGCCGTCCGCTTCCAGAAAATAGACGACAAAGAACTGGTAGATGGCAAAGATGCCATTTGTCAGTTCTTTGCCGCCAGGCAGCGGACGGCAAAGGGGCCAAAGGCAGACGACACAGAGACTACCTAGGCCCCACTAGGGCATGGAGTTGGCTAGGTCAAATATTTGCCATCCGCCTTATCTTTGCCGTCCGCTAGCGGACGACGAAGAATTTGCCTAACTAACGACCATGCCACCCGGCCCCACCCCCTCTTTGTCGTCTGTTAGCGGACGACATAGAAGTCGCTAGCAGACGACAAAGAGGTTTGCCTAACTAACGGTCATGCACCCCCCGACCCCAACCCCCCTCTCTCTATTCCTCTCTCTCTCCTCCCACGGCCCCACCCACCGCTGCCCTCCCCCGACGATCTCACCCGCCATCGCCCCTCCCCCGACGACCTCACCCACCGCCCTTCCTGATGACCTCACCCACCGCCCCGCTCCCCGGACCCTGCGCCCTCCCCTCCCCCGACGACCTCGGAGCCGCGGTGCCTCCCCGCGACAACCCACCGCTGAAGCAGGCCGTGACACTGCCCCCCTCCCTGACAACCTCACCCGCCGCCCCGCTCCCGAAGCCCTGCGCCCTCCCCTCCACCAATGACCTCGAAGCTGCGACGCCACCCCGCAGCCCCCCCACTGGAGCAAGCCGCGGTGCCGCCCCCTCCCCGCGGCCTTCCTCCCCCTGCACTAGCCCTCCTCCACCACCGCGCCGGCCCTCCTCCACCGGCCCTCAAGGTGAGTTTTGTTTCTATTTTTTTCTTCTGTTTTTAACTATTTAGGTTTAGGTTAATGAAAGAACATGTGGTTCCCCCATGTGTGGTTTTGGTAATTGATGACATTCTCTATGGACTAATGCTTGCATTGAGTTATATTTGAAGGATTTGTCCATAGGCTTTTCTTGAAGTCCATGTGTTGGTTTCAAGTAGTTTATGAGTTGACCAAAGTGCTATTAAGGAATTATCCAAAGATTGGTCATGTGAGTGTTGAGCTTATTGCAAGCATGTCTTGAAGAACAATATTATTTGATCATTCATGTTTACCTTCAAGACATCATCCAAATGAAGAGAGTTGGAAAGATTCAAGGTTGATCAAGACTAAGTACAGAGAGTGATTCAAGTTGATCAGCACACAAAGCGTAGAAGATGTACCGAGAGGGATCAAGTGATCCCATGGTATGGTAAGCATTGTCCATTACACTTTGTGTACTAACCCATGGTCTACATGAGAGTTCTATGTGGGGTTAGGTATGTTTCCATGGGCTTGCATCAAGAGGAAGATATCATACAACCCATGGAGAGGATGACATCAGGTGGTTACTGTCATCAAGATTGCGGTGTGCAAGGTCAAGTGGAGCATCACAAAGAGATCAAGTGCTTGAAGCTTGCCGTCCATTGTGGTGACAATGGACTTGTGAAGATGTGCCGAAGAGTGGCTAACCCATAGTGGAGTATGGGGGAGCAATCAACTAGTCTTCATCGACCCAACACAATCAAGAAAGGTGGTCCATCTTGAGGAGGACAAGATCGTCATTATCTAGCTCAAGTGGATCATGCGCAAGGCAAATGTTTGCCCTTCATAGGTTTTCTATTTTACCGACCTCATGGTGGTTGTTGGGAGACCGGGTTATAGGATCGATTGCCGTACTATCAAGGGGGGCTCTCAAGTTGGTAGCTTGATCATATCATTCGTAGAGATCTCAAACCATTGAATACTTGCATGATATTTCTTGGTTCTTGTTTTGGTGTTTCACCTTTTGAGATTTGAAGCTTATGGTCATCTTCATGACAAGCTCGAGTTCATCAAAAACGGAGTTCATATGCATCCTCTATGCTGTTTTTGATGTTGGGATTTTTGCCGGTTCTTCATTCATAGAGGTTTCATGTCGCTGTTGGATAGTATTCGTCGTCATGTATCCAACAAGCTTTGGTTTGCTCAATTCGGAGCTCATTTGCAGTAGTTATGTCTGGTCTAGTTTCTGCCTTGCGGTTGTACCGCAGGCTCGAGTGGTTGTACTGCCCTAGGCGGTGATACCCCAGATTTTCAATCTCTAGGAGTTCTCCAAGCGATTGTACCACTGCACCGGGCGGTTGTACCTCCTCGTGCATGGAAAACTCCAGGTCTGCGGCAAGGCGGTTGTACCGGCCACTACCGCCCTACCACCAGACTGGTTTCTGTTGTGGAGCGATTCTTGGGCGGTGGTGGCCCGGTTAGTCCGCTCAACTAGTTTTGACCGGAACTACCGGTGTCCTGAGCGATTGTACCGCTTGGGAGTTAGCCACCACCTGAGCTCGGTCCTGGTGGTTGCACCAGTGCAACCACCGTCTCGACTACCGCTCAAGGGTGACTCCTCTTTGTTTTAAAGCGGTTGTTGAGCGGTTGTTCCGGTTACTCATTTCAACTGGTACTACCGCCCGCGCCGCCGGTTGTACCGCTCAGTAGGGTTTCTGCAGGGTTCCCGTGTTTTCCTGTTGTACAAGTACCTTTAGCGGTTGTACCACTCCTGCAGTTTTCTGCACTTAACGGGCAGATTTGTGGGGTCCTATAAAAGGGGGTCTTCTTCCCCAATGGACCCTATCCCTTGAGATCGAGTTCTCCCCCCATTGGTGACCTTCTTCGAGCTTGCTATTTCTCAATCCCTCCATGGATTCTTGCTAGTTTTGTGGGGAAAAGAGAGATGAGATCTAGATCCACATTTCCACCAATCACTTTCTCCTCTATGTGAGGGGAACCCATTGGATCTAGATCTTGGAGTTCTTGGTGTTCTCCTTCTTGTTATTTCTCTCTTTTTCCTCCATTTCTTTCGTTGCTTTGGTGGGATTTGAGAGTGAAGGACTTGGGCACTCCATGTGCCCTTGCCATTGCATTTGGTGCACCGGTTTGAGTTCTCCACGATGATACGTGGATGTTACACATTGAGAAGCTTATTACTCTTGGGTTCTTGGTACCCTTGATCTTGTTCCTCTTGGGTGCTTGGGTGCCCTAGACGGTTGGTGGTGCTTCGGAGCTCAATCATTGTGGTGTAAAGCTCCGGGCAAGCGTCGTGGTCTCCAATTAGGTTGTGGAGATTGCCCCGAGCAATTTGACAGGTATCATGACCGCCCCCAAGGGTTGCCAAAGTGTACGGGTTTGGTGACCGCCCCCAAGGGTTGCCATTTGTACGGGTTCAGTGACCGCCCTCAAGGGTCCCTTAGTGGAATCACGACATGTTGCATTGTGCAAGGGCGTGAGGAGATTACGGTGGCCCTAGTGGCTTCTTGGCGAGCATTGTGCCTCCACACCGCTCCAAACGGAGATTAGCATCCGCAAGGATGCACTACAAAAAAAATACACTTCCGTGATGATACGTGTTTGTCACAGTAGGTCGCATTTTTTGTCATGCATGTACATCCATGACGATTTTATGACATAATCAAGATAGTCATACCCGTGCTGTCGTAGAAGTGTTCCATGACATTACCAAAATTATCATCACGGAAGTGTCCACTTCCATGATGATAAATCGCGCATCACATAAGTGCTTTCGTCAAGGGTGAACGACACATGGCATCCACCGTAACGGAACGCCGTTAAGCTACCGGGTCGGGTTTTGGATCCGATAACCCATTAACAGCCCCGAGCAATGGGGATTTTCCACGTGTAAAATCATCATTGGCTGGAGGAAACACGTGTCGGCTCATCGTTGGGACAGATGTCATCCACTCATTGGACAGAAGGCGCCTATGATATGTCGACGTGGCACAGCCCAACAGAGGCCCATTCCTGTGAAAAGGCTGACCCATTTGACTTGGTCAAAAGGTGGCGGGCCAGCCCGTGGAAAGCCTGTTAACGGCCTGTTCGCATATAGCCCATTTACAGCCCGCTAACACAAGGCCCGTTACGCCCTATCCGAATTAAGCCCAGTAGCGTCATCTGGGCTATCCAATATGATTCCAGCCCATTTTCACTTCTGGCCCATGTATGGCCCATGACGTCTTTCGGCCCATATGAGGCCCTTTGTAACTCTTGGCCCATTAACAGCCCATGGTGAAACAGGCCCGTAATGAACAGTGTATCACTTTACACCCATTAACGACCCGTGGTGAAACTGGCCCGTAATGAACAATGTATCACTTTATACCCATTAACAGCCCGTTATTCTGTTGGGCCGTTTCCAGCCCAAGTTATCTTTCGGCCTTCTGAGGGCCCATTTGTCCTTGGGCTCATTTGCAGCATTTGGTTACTTATGGCCCGTTACTGTCATTTTTTGCTTGTGGGCCAAATTCAGCCCGTCGTTACAGTCGGCCCATTTGTGGATCGTTAATCCGTTGGGCCATTTTCATAGCATGACCAAATACGGCCTACTAACGGCCCATTATGGTCAGCCCATAAAACATACGATTTCCACTCTAGCCCATCTACGGCCCATTAAAGACCCGTACAAGGCCCATAAATGAGTCGGCCCTTGCAAGGCCCATGGATCCTACGAGATGTAGAAGGCCCATGGATCCTACGAGATGTAGAAGACCCATGGATCCGACGGCCCATTGAAGGCCTATGGATCTGATGGCCCATTGAAGGCCCATGGATCCGACGGCCCATTGAAGGCCATGGATCCGACGGCCTGTACATGGCCCATGGATCATACGGCCCGTGGAGGGCCATGGTCACTACAACGTTTGGGCGAGTTGGCCCCCATTTGAATGATATAGCATATTCAAAGAATTACCCTACTCAATACACTATACAACAAAGAGACCAAGGCATAGAAATGTAGAATAATCCTACACTATACAATAAAGAAATTACAGCCGATTATACCCACTGGGCATTATGGTTTGGCACAGGTGATAATAAAGCATACACAAACAACAAATTACATACACTGGGCAAATACAACTCATACATCATGGACGCGCATCAACTTAACTCCATTTGAACTATAATCTCTCCAGAAAATAGGATTGGCTAGATTCAGATAGCACAAATTTCAGTCTGCAAAATCTCCAATTCCTTTGTGGTTACCTCAGTGTCTTGTTTCATTTTTTTGACCCCTGCATCTAATACCTGCATGTCCAGTCTCAGCTTGTTGATTATACATTGACAATCATGTACACGTTGTCTTGCCACCTCTAGTTGATGCTCGAGAACATCAACACATTCCAATTCCAATACATAATCATTCAGTAACGGCCATGCCGCATTGCTCGCAGATCTTTATGTTGATGTCACTTCATCCTGAAATGTTTCTGTAAGTACACATGACTAGGGCAAAAATATAGTTACAACAGTGAAGCGAGCAAGACACTATTTTGTACTACATGGCAAAACAGGACTAACAATGATGTTACACGTCATGAAGCATAAGCAGGTGATATTTTAAAAATTATAAAAAAGATAGTTTGTGCAGCCTGCATACAGAAATCCCTCTTAGCTCACCAGAGGAGCATGGTGTTGGGGCCCAATCCAAAACATAGACAAGTTACAAATTTAGACAAGACGTTGCATATAAGTAAGCAAGCAGTTGGCCAATCTGTAGCTCAATTAAAGTCTTAGGGAGCATAATGAACACCAGATGGTTTCATACAAACATACTACAACAGGCAAAACTATGCAATCATTAGCCTAGTATAAACTAGATTGTGAGCCTCATGCAATAATAGTTGGTTAATAGACTTCAAAGCTTCAGGCACACTTCGACAGAGTAATTAAATGGTAAGGTCTTTAATTATGTCAACTAATAGTTATACAAGTACCCAACATCAGGCATGATTCTTTGGGCATCTCATTAACTAAGGACAAATAAAGCAATTGAAAAGAGCAAATTAACTATGCCTGAAACAAACAAGGAATTGAACTGTTGAGTTGCATATAGTGACTTACCTTAACAGGTTGAAGAGGCTGAGTGCAGCTCCTACTTCTCTTGCAAGGCTCCTTCCTAACATCTTGTACTTGGAAATCCTCAATCTTATCTTCATTGCACCCCCTCTGCAAGGTGACACAAACTAGTTACTCGTCTCCTTGGAAGATAAATATGCATACTTTCCAGTCTGTGAACACAAAAGGATGAGATTATGACAAAACAACACCACATAATGAAACATGCCGCATCTCTTGCACTTGCACACAATGAAATGAGCATTTACTATGTCTGCACTATGTAAAAACTAGGCATACCTTCGAAATGGATCTCCAGGTACTCTTGGGGAGCCTACTTTAGTGTACAACCAAACCTTTATGTCACCTATGAGTTAGACAAGACCCCACTACAGCAGCCCTTAGTGTTTAAATCATTGACAAGCTCTGTCAGAGTGTTAGGTCAAGAACATCAAGTAATCAAAGCAAACTGTCCTAGTATGGTCGGCTGATGCAAACAAGCAATTGAACAGATGTGTGAGCAAATCTTACATATCAAGAAAAGAAGCAAAGAAGGAGGCTTAAAGACCATCACTTGACTGACCAGATTTAAGGGGCATTTAAACATCATGTGCAACATATGAACTAACATAAACATTGCATATTCCATATTCTACAATGGAATGCACATGTATTAGGTTATGCCATGTATGATGATGCCTAAATGTACACTATAGCACGCAGGAGTGATTCATCATTGCACGCACAATTGAAAATCAGGTTAAGGGCCAGTTTGATTCCGCCTTTTCAGGGTTTATTGTCAAAATAAGCCATAAAAGATGTAAAGAAGTCATTTTTGAGTTATGGGCTTGGGCTTAACTAATTTCGCTTTGGAGGGGGGTGTTTCCGGTAGAACCTCACTAAAAATTGAAGGGAAGGGGAATAGTGACATGACTCTGTTGTCTGCCTATATTACACCCAAAATGCATCTGCCGACGCCCGTGTCACACCTGACCCTCAAGTAAAAACAAACACGCAAGCGTTCATTGCCCTGCCCGCTTGCATCTCCTCTTCCCTTTCCCTCTACCTCGATCCCGTACCTGCAGCACTAGGGTTCCTCCAGCGAGCCGTCGCCACTGGTCCCATCTGGCCTGGTCCTCGATGATGCTATGTCTAGCTAGGCTACATGGTCGGCGGGTAGGGGAAAATCTCCCTGGCTGCTCCTCCCTCTGGCGCCGCCCCTCATTCTCATGGTCTCCAGCAGCTGCTCCACTGTGGTTCGTCCAACGCACTACTCCGGCGGGCGCTACACAACTACGGCTGATGCCACACTGCGGCAGAAGGCACCTTATTCCCCCTCCCCTCCTCCCAGGCCATGGCCTTGAGGTGCTATTGAAGGATGAGCTCATCCAACAAGGTGAGGATCTCCTCTGATTTTTTGCCAAATTTTCATTTTGATCCACTATACGATGAATTGCTATGAGCTGCTTCTGCTGCTGCTATATGATGCATTGCTATGAGCTCCTCCTCCTGCTGCTATATGATGAATTGCTATGAGCTGCTGCTGCTATATGATGAATTGCTATGAGCTGCTGCTGCGGCTATATGATGAATTGCTATGAGCTGCTGTTGCTATATGATGAGTTGCTATAAGCTGCTCCTGCTGCTGCTATATGATGAATTGCTATGAGCTGCTCTTGCTGCTGCTATATGATGAATTGCTATGATCTGCTCCTGCTGCTGCTATATGATGAATTGCTATGAGCTGCTCCTGCTACAGCTATATGATGAATTGCTATGAGCTGCTCCTACTGCTGCTATATGATGAATTGCTATGAGCTGCTCCTGCTGCTGCTATATGATGAATTGCTATGAGCTCCTCCTCCTGCTGCTATATGATGAACTAGATCATTGAAGGCGCGCGTTGCCGCGCCCGTCTATTTGGAAGGTTGTATGGTACAATTTTACAGAATTTTCTAGAACCGAAAGAAGGCATTGCAAATTTTGGTACAACCGAAATAAGTTTCCTGCAAAAACAAAAATCATTGAGGGGTGCGCGCATAGCGAATTACATTCCAGCATTTATCTAAGTAGAAGAAAAGAAACTTAATATATACCAAGCACCAAGTGAGCTTCATACCCAACATTCATCTTTACAGCCAACTACTAAAGTCACTTCAACATGATATTCTTTATGAAATAAAATGAGTCTGAGTAGGAAATTATCAATCTGAATGGGATAATATATGTGAAATATACAGCTATATAACTATCCACATGAGCTTGTGATAAATTCAAGAAAGCATTCCCATTAATACTATTTGGTGGTATTATTTTTGTAGCATGCCAAACATGAAAATAGAGAAGAGGAAAACACAGGATGCGCACAGTGCAAAAGTATAATACAAGAGACCTTTATGATGAAAGATGTAGCAGCTGCTCACCCGTAAAGAACAGAGTGGCTGATAATAGGGCAACTATCCAGATTTACCATAGTAATAGAAATTGAGACACGGGATCATAATGTAGCAAAGAACACAAACATCACTTTAGAGGATAAATAAGGGTGATTGTAGAGATGCAAGTCCTGGATAATTCAGTTCAAACAGGAGCAATGGTTCTCTGAAAACACAGTACATATAAGCCGGAATTGGCAAACACAAAGTCTTATCATGTAACCCGGTGATAGTTGTCACAGGCAGACGACACAAGTAAAACGTCCAAAAAGGATGGTCACAATCATAACATCTCCATTTATTTAATAGCTCCCAAAGTAGATGAGCCAGTCTTTGCTCAGGGAGATGAAGTTTCTTTTTCGAAGAAGAGGTCTTGATTGTGTCAGTTGCAGAACTATAAATCGTCAAGATAGGTGTTAATATATATGTACGTTAAAAATAGAATCTTGAACAGGGAGTTTAGTATAATAATGTGGCTATTTACCTTTTTTACTTTTTCTTGTTTGTGCTACTGGAAGCATTATTGACAAGTGCGATTTGGATCTTCCGCTGTCTGTTGGCTGGCTGGCAGTGGCGTTTTTTGCCCATAAATTTTTGAGATATGTTGGTGCAGTGAAGAAATAAAGTACTTTATAATTTGAGAGAGGACTATACTGGTGTACTAAGTACGTGACCATGTGCACGAGAGGTCAACATAATCTCAATTCTGTTGGTGCTAGCTAGTGTTCACCTGTCATTGGAAAAGTTCAGAGATCACAAATATAGTTACTTTTAGTTATAACTTGTCGCCGACAATTATGATAATGACTCTGTAGTCAGTAATCTGAGACATGATTATATACACTAAGTTACACGCGATTCAGCTAATATAGTGAGAGTTCAGAGGATAATGACTCTATAGTGTCTGAGACATGATTATATACACTAAGTACATGCGATTCAGCTATTATAGTGAGAGTTCCAAGGATAATAGATAGTCTTGTGACTCTTATGAAAGTTAGAAGATAATAGATGGTCTCGTACTTTAGATGAGAAAGCGTACACATTATCGGTTATCTGGAGGTTACTTTTGTCAGAATCCTGGGCTCGAGCAGGCAGTCAAACCTTAAAGGAGATCTGAAATCACCAAAACTATTCTGACATCTGCACATTGAAACATAAGCATGATAATGGACCAGAAAGATAATAAAGCAGCAAAGTGGAGGGAACAAAGGAATAGTTGTGCGTGCACTGAAGTAGATTTTCCTTGCCTATCTGTCTTTCCAACAATAGAGGGTAGAGGTATAAAATTGGTGAGTGAACATGCATAATTAGGATAATTTATAGGGACATAACACTGCGCCTAAACCTTCGACCATGGAGTTATTTTCATGGAACTTGCTTCCACAGCCTTATACATGTTCTTGGCTAATTTCACAAAGGACTCATTGATGAGGAAAACATTGCCCTCCTTGAGTTTTCCCTGAATATTTTTTGCATTCATCACACTTACCTCTCCATACATATTGTTTCGATAGAAGATCAGTATAAAACACAAGGACATTATATTAATAAGTTTTTAGTAGGCATGTTCATCAACAAAGATGATGTCAAGATGCGTTCAATGCCTTCTAGGGATATCATATAAGAGTACATGTGAAAGCGCAGTGACACGCCGAGGGATGGCTTCAGATCTTCTAACAGATGCAAATTGGCCTGAAAACCAACTCACTGAATTCTCTTACTTCTTCCTGTTGGAAGGGAGTAAATCAGAATTGGTTATATTTCCACAAAGATGAGTTACCTGTGCAGAAGCCATAGATGATCGTGAGCTGCCGAAGTAGAAAAATTGCGAGTACAGTCTCCATGAACTGCCCAAATCAATCGACCACAGAAAGCATGAAACACCTATATGTACAGTTTTTGGAATGAGACAAAATCAGAACAATTCAATTCCTTGCTGGAAGAATGAATCATACATTCATAGGTCAACTGAAAAATATATATTAAGGGCGTCTGAATACTCCTCACTAAGAGGCAATTTTACATGGCCATTGGCATCACGCAATGGCCCTGATTGTACTAATTTCTTATGTCTTCTGAATTTAATGCGGTCGAAACAATTTTCATTTGAATGTCACATAGGGTACTTAGGGACAAAGTTGTCCACAAAATTGGACTTTGCTCGTTTGTTAGTACATGCAGAAGAAGTTGAGGCTTTGGCTCCTTCTATGATGGAACGGTTATGTTTTTTGCGCATTGTAATACTACTTTTCTAACACACCTGTTCCATATCCCAGAGGAACATATTATGTAAAAGGATTTGCAGCGTAGTATTAAATTTGATAGCAAAAGCTGAAAGGAGTAATTACCTATCCAAAAGCCATTTGAGATGATGAACGACTGAGCACAACAATGGACAATAGGAAGCTGCAGAATCTGCCCAAATCAATTGTCAACACGTAGCATGAACCATCACCTGCACATATTTTTATTGGGAGAGGATATGAGTATCTTTTCTTGAGATGACACGAGGACATTGATGGAATTTGCAGGTAGCATACCTGAGCATGTCGCCGAAGAAGATATTGGTGCTGGAGTAAGATGTGCATAAACAACCAGGGAGGGAAGCATTATATAGTACCTGCGAGGTTTGTGACGTTACCAGGCATTAAGCAAATGAAGGAATGATAATAGGCCTGAATGAATGAATGATAATAGGCCATAATCACGAGCTTGAAGGGGAGCAGAGCAGTTTCTAGCAGAACAATGAAAGAATGTGAGATTGAAGGAGAGGAGAGAAGTTACCAGTAGACGAGGTGTCTCTCCCTCGCCCGCACCTCACACCTCTACCATGCGCTGGATTGGATTGGCTCGACCCGGATCCCGCTCCGCCAATCGCTGGGATCGACCGGATGGACTCGTCTTCACCTGGATCCCGCTCCTCCGGTCGCTGGGATCTCCCGGACTTGATCCCATCCCTGTGGACGGACGCACCCCGACGGTCTTCGATGGATGGCGGCTCGATTCTAGATCGATGCACTCCCATTCCCCTCCTTCGATTAGGGCTCGCTAGCTTTTTCGGTTGGGCTCGCGAGTAAAGCCGACGCGGTCACTCTCCCTTCTTCGAATGGGCTACCGACTCGCCCAAGGTCCAATGCACCATAGGCGCCCGTTTCGGCCCGCGGAGTAGCAGCCCACAGGACAGCCGGGTCAGTTAACACAGATGCCGGAATAGATCGCTAATCGCACGAAATCGGACGGCCGAGAAGTCCCAGATCGGGAAAACGGACGGCCGAAAACGCAAATCACTGTGGGAGCTCACTTTAGGTGGGGTTATACTGTCCTTAATTGCTATGAGGTGCTCCTGCTGCTGGTATATGATGAATTGCAGACTGCTGCTGCTGTATGATGAGTTGCTATGAGCTGCTACTGCTGCTATATGATGCTTTCAGGTAGTGCTGCTATATGATAATAACCAGCCACTTGGACCATCAAATTTCAATAAATAATTGTTCTTCATTTAAATGTGGGTCATGCGTTCTTCGTTTAAATTAGGCAATAGGATCTCTATGGAAAACATTGACCAAAGTAGATTGTGCCAAGTAGATGGTATCTTTGTATTTGCATTTTGAGCAAATAGTGATGGTCTGTTTTCCTATCATATTAATTACTGCACTGGGTTCAATTTGTGATGTTTGCAAGTCAAATTAATTTTCATATGGGCAGCAAAATGAAAAAAATATAATGCAATCTAGACTTTCCACTGATCATACCAAAGATAAGCTGAAAACGCAATGAAAAGAACTGGTTGTCTTATTACATGGAGCTTATATTCACAGGTGCTTATTTTCTTAGGATAACTCGTAATAACCGTCCCTAAGAAACTTGGCTAATAGAACTGACATACAAATAACATGTCACGATGATTGCAATGGAGGAGTAACGTACCATAGCACACTGTATAGGCTCACCGCTGCCTCTCCTTTTTTTGCGGTGTTCCATGAAATTGCCACATACATCTTGTACTTTTTCATTGTGTAACCCTATCTGCAAGTTGACATGGCTAATTTCAGACATCTCTACATGATACTATATTGCATATCCCTTGCGCATATTTAAACCACCAATTAATGATTGTGTGTGTACCATAAACTAGCCATCACTCTGTGTGCTGGACTAGTAGGCACTCTAAGGGAGCCTAATGTAGTGCAGTGGAATTCCTACATGCCACCTACGATTTTGTGTAATGTACTGCCCCTGTTCCTAAATATATGTCTTTGTAGAGATTCCGGTATGGACCACATACAGATGTATATAGATGCATTTTCGAGTGTAGATTCACTCATTTTCCTCCGTATGTAGCATATAGTGGAATCTCTAGAAAGACTTATATTTAGGAACGGAGGTACGAGGTAGTATCATGTATGACATCTACATATCTAATTTAGCAGCCAGTAGTAGAAATCATTGTCTGCACAAAGGGATTACTGGTCGAAAATCCTAGCAAAGCACGCTGGCAGGCACAGAACAATACAAGAGAGAGATACACACTTACAAGATCATGGCAATGCCTCAGTCCAGGATCTTGGTTGGCCAAGCTGTTAGATCCAGAAGAAACATCATCCTTGTAGTTTTTGCCAGCTGCATAACAGGTAACAACGACCGGTTAGTATATTTGAAGTACATCGAGCAGGTGATGCTGGACGGGTTTAAAGGTGACAAGTACCTAGGCCATGGCGGGTGCTTGGCATCTCTCCAGACGGTGGGAATCAGGTTAGAAATGTCAAGGGTGATGACGCTGCGTAGGCTCTCGGGGTCCAGTAAGGAGATCTAGAACTGTCGAGTAGGGTGTTTGTGGAGCGGCTTCGGTAGGGTGGACTATGGTGTGGGCGAAGCGGATCTGTGGCCGTGGACGAGGGTGTAGGTGAAGCTGCTCTAGTGGTTGGGTTAAGGATGCTGTCGACGACGTGGATCTGCGGCCGTGGACGGGGCGTTAGAAGCTGATCCGGTGGTTGGGTTAAGGATGTGTCGACGATGCGGATCTGCGGCCGTGGACGGGGCGTCAGAAGCTGCTCCGGTGGTTGGGTTAAGGATGGTGTCGACGATGCGGATCTGCGGCCGTGGACGGGGTGTCAGAAGCTGCTCCGGTAGGTTGGATGAGGGTGCAAGGAAGCGGATCTAAGGCCTTGGACTTGTGAGTTGGCAAAGCAGCCCCGGTAGGGTTGAGAATGGTATAGGCGAAGCTACTCCGGTAGGGTTGATGATGGTGTCGGCGAAGCGGCTCCGGTAGGGTTGAGGAAGGTGTCGGCGAAGAGGATCAGTGTCCGTCGACGGGGGCGTCGGTGGGGCGGCTCCGGGGGGTGTGGACGAAGCGTCTCCGATGGGCAGTACGAATGAGCCGCTGCAGATGCGCGGCGGTTGACGAGAGTACCGGCGAAGCAGATCCGGCGCCATGGACAAGGCTGGCACTGAATGGGCTGTGGTACAGTGGTGGATGAGCACTCTACTTGTTTCTAGGGGAGGTGGGAGGGCTAGATGCAGCCGCAGAAGCAGATCCAGCGAGGTGGACACCGCTGGCAGTGAATGGGCTATGGTACGCTGGTGGATGAGCAGTCTAGGGTTTCAAGAGGGGAGGGGAGAAAGGGCGATGAAGTACAGACGACGTGATGTAAGATGCTCTGGTGCTGTGGAGTTAGTCGTTTTTGCGGGACGGGAAGAGGAAATGGGGGTGCCGTGTAGTGGGGGGAACCGGAAGTTACCAAAGCAGCCCGAACTATCATGTAGATGAGGGCGGTATTGTAATTGTTGGTCTCCGTGCACCAAGGACAAAAGGGGAATTTCACATGCTAAAGACTAAGGTGGCGGAAATTTTAGAAGGAGGCGGGAGATTTTGCCGCCCGCGGGATCGTTCGTATCCAGTTTCAACTAATTTTGCACCGTGCTAGCGGAAAGGTCATGCTTGTCACATCCCTAGCTTCTGGTTTGCTCTGAGCTAGCTAGTCATGTGTTGCATCATGTTTAAATTTCAGTTAAACCTGAAATGGGGATTGTTTAAACCCTAGCACCAAATGAATTCAAATAGGCTCAAATAAAATCATTTTCAATAAACCCAAAATGCCTTTGAAAATGTTCATGATTTCTGATAAAGGTGAAAACCTCTGCCAAAAATGATGAACATATTTATAGGTCATTTCTGGATTTTTGAATTAACTCATATTGTATTTGAATTGGGGCATTTAAATCTTATAAATAATTTAAATGCTCTAATAATTCTGAAACTAGTTGAGGGCTGTTGGAAATAATTTCAACAGTGCCACAAATATTTTCAGGATTTTTAATAATGCTCTGGCATTTTTAATAAAGCCAAAACAATTGCAGAAAATAGAAAACATAAATAAAAGAGGGAGAGAAACTTACCTGGCCGCAGCCCACCTGGTAGGCCCAGCACTGTGCTGGCCCATGCCAGCCAGCTGCTTCGTCCTCGCCAGGCAGGCACAGAGGTGACGCCGACGAGCGCGGGCTCGCCACGCCACCTCCCTCCTTGCCTGCCTCACCGAGGCGCCTCGAAGCCCTCCTCGGCGCCGCTCTGGACCCCCTGACCCCCTCACTCTCCCGTGCCCACTCCTCTCCTCTCCCTCGCTCTCTCACGCGATGCCCGAACGCCATCGTCGTCGCCGTTCGCCACCACCGTAGCCACCGCCACCCCCTCGCTTCTCTGACCGGTCCAGAGGCTCCTCCTTGACCCCCTCTTTCTTCCACCCCAAGCCACGCCACCACGGGAGCCCCACATTGCCTCCACGAGTCGTCTTCCCCGAGCGCGGCCGCCGGACTCCATCGAAGGATTTGTCGCCTTCCGGTCGTCCCCGAGCTAGCTGAGCATGTCGTCGGCCTCACCATGAGCTCCCGGTCCTTTCCCCCTTAAGCACGTCGTCGTTTTCGTTCCGTAGCCGCCGATTCCACCAGAGCCGCGAGCTCGGCCCCGCCGGCCATGTCGCCGCCGTGGCCAGGGCCACCGCAGCTCATACCCGCGCACGTCATCGCACTCAGCTACCTCCCAGAAGGCCAACCCCGCCGCCCACAGCTCCTGCCGTGCCCCGCAGCACCCCGCGCGCACATGGCCGAACTCCGGCCGCCGCCTTTGAGCTCGTCGCTGTCGATATAGGCTGCCCCCGGCTTAACTGACTGCACCATTCGACGCACGGGATCTCCAGCGTCACGTAGATGCCCTCCGCCGGCCATTTGGTCGCCGGAGGAGGAATTCTGAATGCCTCCGCCGTCTCTGGCCTCACCGGCGACTCGACGCCGGTGGGTTTGACCTGCTGACCGTTGACTGGGTGGGCGCAGTTTGACCCCCTGGGTCACTGACATGTGGGCCACCCTTGTTAGTTATTACTTAGGTTAGTTTAGTGCTAATTAACCTAGATTAGTGCTTAACCTAACACTAACTAACTCTGTTTAGTTAGTTAACTAACCACTAACACGAGGGTCCCACAGGTCAGGTTTGACCTAGCCGACCCAGTTGACCGCTGACATCATAGTGACGTCATGCTGACGCAGTAAGTCATTTTCTGGATTTAAGTTAATTCAGGAAATTCCAGAGAATAGTGCTAACTTCTAAAAATCATAGAAATTCAACCGTAACTCCAAATCAAACAAATTATATAGGAAAAATGATCAGAAAAATCCAATCTATCCATCTGTACCATTTTCATGCATGTTAGAACAACTTATACCTGCTAATCAGGTCAAATCAGTTAAATGGCATTTAAACTCTCACATATGGAGTTTGAATTTGAACCTAGTGTTCAAACCAACCCCATTTAACTTGTTGCTAGATGCATTAGGCCAATCAACAGCATATTGCCATGTCATCTTCATGCATCATATTGTTGCATGGCATTGATTGTGTTTCTCCTTTGTTTGTCGGTGTTTGTCCCCTCTCAGTAGACGACGTACTGACGATGAGTTCGATGACACCGATGAAGAACTATATTATCTTCAGAAGTGCCAGGCAAGCAAAAACTCCTTGTTCATTCCGATACAATCCTACTCCCTCGCTCCTGCTCTCTTTTACTGCATTAGAACAACAATGATTCATCTGTTACTTGCTGCGGTAGCTGAACCCCTCTATCCTCTGCATGACCTGTCATTGCCATAGTAAATAGATGAAACCCACTAGCATGAGTAGGAGTTGTTTGAGCCCTGATGTGCCTACTCATTCATGCTTGTTTGTCATGCCTGCTATTGCTTAGAGTTGTGTTAGGTCTGATTCATCCGGGATGAATCAGAGGTGTGTGAACATGTCCTACTGTGTGTGAGCTAAGTGTGTGAACACGATTTGGTAAAGGTATCGGTGAGAGGCCATGTAGGAGTACATGGTGGGTTGTCTCATTGAAGCCGTCCTCAGGAACTGAGTTATGTGTTTGTGATCCATGAAACAGCTACTACCATGCATTGGGCCCTGAAATATGACCCCGCTCGACTTCTTAATCACCCTTGTCCTCTGTCCAGGAGTTGCAAGTAGTTTCTGGTGTTTGTAGTATGCTGGAGGCCATGCGCAGCGCTGACCGAAGGGGTGGGCTGTGATGCGGTAGGCACGTGGCACGGTGTACCGGGCGCCCATTTGGTGTCTCGGGAACCCTGCACACATCGTTTGGGGCTGTGAGCGAAACTCCGGTCGGATCTCCTCGCGGATGGAACCCGAATAGGCGATAAACTTGGACTAGAGACTTGAGTGTTTAGGTAGGTCGTGGTCTACACCCACGTCGGCTTTCGCTTGAAGTCTGCCGAGCACATGTCGTGTGCAGACGCTAAGTGGTGGAAACATGTATGAAGAAGTACACCCCTGCAGGGTTAACATCATCTATTCGAATAGCCGTGTCTGCGGTAAAGGACTTCTGGGTTGCCTATAACAGTTCATAGACAAGTGAAAGTGGATACTTTAAAATGCGCAAGATAAGCGTGAGTGCTATGGATGGCGTTCTCGTAGGGAGATGGGGGCGGATCCATAATGGTGTATTGGTTGGTGAATATGTGGACTCGTGTGTGCCACCTCAAAAGAGTTACTTGCAGTCGTAGTTTAGGATAGCCACCGAGTCAAAGCTGGCTTGCTGCAGTTAAACCCCACCATCCCCTTTGTTGATAATGATGCATATGTAGTTAGTTCTGATGTAAGTCTTGCTTGGTACATTTGTACTCACGTTTGCCTATTTTATGTTTTTGTAGAGAGACGCGAGTCTTGTTAGTAGTTCCGCGTGGACTTCGACGTTTAGCTTGTTACCTCAGCTACGATCTTGTGCCCTCGGCAGGACTTGGTAGTTAGTCAGGCTTCCCAGCCCTTTTCATTTGTAGATGTCTGTACTCAGACATGTTAAGCTTCCGCTTGTGCTTTGACTTGTATGCTCTGAATGTTGGGTCATGAGACCCATGTTTGTAATATCTCGCTCCTCGGAGCCTATTGAATAAAATACTTGAGTTGTAGAGTCATGTTGTGATGCCATGTTGTATTTGCACATATCGAGCATATTGTGTGTATGTTATTGAAATGCTTGGTATGTGTGGGATCTGACTATCTAGTTGTTTATCCTTAGTAGCCTCTCTTATCGGGAAATGTCTCCTAGTGCTTCCACTGAGCCATGGTAGCTTGCTACTGCTCCGAAACACTTAGGCTGGCTGGCATGTGTCCTTATTCGTTCCTGTGTCTGTCCTTTGGGGGAAATGTCACGCGATGAATACCGGAGTCCTGTTAGCCCGCTACAGCCCGGTTCACCGGAGTCCTGCTAGCCCAGTGCTACAGCCTGGATTCACTCGCTGATGACCGACACGTTCGATGCTGGGTCATGGATGCCTGTCCCTGTAAGTTTGTGCCACTTTGGGTTTACGACTAGCCATGTCAGCCCGGGCTCCTTATCATATGGATGCTAGCGACACTATCATATACGTGTGCCAAAAGGTGCAAACGGTCCCGGGAAAAGGTAAGGCGACACCCGTGGGGATACGTGCATGAGGCCGCAAAGTGATATGAGGTGTTACATGCTAGATCTATGTGGCATTGAGTCAGGGTCCTGACAGTTTTGGTATCAGAGCTTGACTGCTTGTAGGATTACCAAGCCAAACCGGTCGAAGTTGAGTCTAGAAATGCTTTAGTTATATGTAGGGGAATTGATTGTGGGATGGGAACATAAGGCTCTTTTTACTCCTTATACCTCATGGCCTTCTGATCTGAGTCATCCTCTTCTCTTCTACGGGGATTAAGAACTAGGCCTTCTCATCTATCTATCAGGATGACGTGTTACTAATCCATAGACTTATAGAATTGTTAGTTTCAAATCTCAGTTCAGCATTTACTACTTCCGCATGTTCATAGCTGGTCTCAGAACCTTGATATTGTGATATTAAGTGGTTATGCCACCATTTTTCAGGATGTCTTAAATCCTTTTGAGCATCTACAACCGTTATGCTGTCCGAGTCATCCCGGGTTTCTAAAACAGTCTGATGCATTTGCAAATCCCTCCTTTCCGTTCCCGATGTCCCTTTGGTCAGATTAATCACACAAATTACTGAATTGAGGTACTCTATTGCCTCGACATATATGTTGGAGTTAATATTATGACCCTAGGTGTTTTAGGGGATCATCTAGTAATCTAGCCATGTTCTGTGTTCCAGTGTGATTATTCTGGCCATTATTCTCGAAAGCATCCCGTGATGCAATTTAGTTAGTAGGTATTCTACTCCTTGGGTTTTGAACCCGAGATTCACCCTACTTACCTCATGTTGATAGTGTTGCTAGTTCCTTTAGGAAATTAGTAACCTTTGCAATAGTCCTCGAAGTTCGTGGTATTTCCTTCTTCCAAATACTATGAACCACTTTATGGCAGTAGTTTGTTGGATCAAAAGATCACAACAGGAGTGCCCTCGATGAGTTCTCCATCCTATATTGCGACTCTACCAGTTCTACTTTTTCTGCATGGGTTATCCGAAAGAAACTTGTTGAACTTGGTTCAACATACTAATCTATGCATCCACAACTCAGAAAACTGTATGTCCTTTGAGTTGTCCCGCTTTAGTTGTCTTCCGACCCTCGTCTATCAATTGATAGACAGGTGTAGTTGTGCACTCGAGCTCATCGATGCCTATTATTCTTGTGATCCGTCAAGTCATTCTATTCCAGAATGACTAGGAGAAACAAACTCCAGTACCTTGTCCATTTCCAGGATTGGGTCAAAGCAGTTGTACTCCACAGATCAAATTGCTAATCTAGCTTTTGCTCTATTCTACCTTGGAGTATTACCATCTTTATATTAAGATTATCATGGGAATTGCACACCATTCTATGAACTCTTGATACAGTGATACTTCTCGCCCTCATTATTCATTTCTCGGCTCCCGTGTTGTTGCAACTGGAATGCCGACAGGTGAACTTTGATGTGTGAAATCAATACTCAGAGCAACTCGTTGCTTGGTAGTAAATGGACAATATTCTCATTCTTAGCGTGTTGGTTATTGAATCATCATTCTAAGATAGATTGTGCTACCTAGTCCTTATTTCTGGTGCACTCTTCGATCAATGAGTCAGGATTATTCAATCCTTGCTTATTTGATCATATCGTCTTGCCCTGAAAAGCAAGATTGTTCCCGATCTTAGTAACATATCGGTGGTTCGTGATTTTCCGTATATCTTCTCGGAAGTATAACCAGGTTGTCACCTGACCGCTGTGTTGAGTTCATGATCAAGTAGGTTTCTTATAAACCACCCATTCTCCAAGAATCTGTGTTGGGTACCCTGAGCTAGTTGGTTAAGCTAAACAACAACTTGGAGAGTTGGAAGATGGAAGCTTGTCCGATTTAGTTCATCTTAGGGGATATTTTGTATGTGTGTTGAAGAAAGATGATATCTTCATCGATTGGTCCCTGTGATCAGTTGTTGGACCTATTACCTTATCAAAACTTTGATTTGGGTATGGGCTATTCTCAAATCAAATCAGAACCAACGATGTTCGTAATGTTGTCTTACTCGTGGTTCCTCCTCGAGCATACTCCATTATATCTTTTGGTCTGACCAATGCTATCACCATGTTCACATAATTGTGGAAGTCCATTTATATGGAAACCTGGATGAATTATTGTTGAGCCCATCAACAACATCCTTGTCCTCTCCATAATTTTGTTGAACATTAAGCTAGTGTTGGAAACTTTTGAAAGCATTTGTTCATGTTAGCTCATGAAGCATATGTTCGAATGTAAGAAGTGACTTCCTCTAGTTCATGTGCATTTGATGCAAGTTGCCGCCGTGGATTCGAGAAAGTCAATGTTGCTTCCTTTGGAATCATCCCAAATCGGTCATGCATACGTGCGAAGTATTCTGTGGTTTGGAGACTTGCAACCTCCGTTCTATATGTGTTCCTAGCACACCAAGCCACTGATTGATTTGTTCAAGGTTAATAAGTTCTAAGTGCTAATCCTGAAGGGCCCAGACAGACATGCACTAGATTTTGATATCTTTAACGATGGCTTTCCACCGGAACTCGGTAGTGTTTTATTATAAGACTACTACGTGGTCATGCTTGTCTGAGACAACGTGTTCACATGTTTGTAGCAGAACCAGCTCATATTTTGGAGCTTACTATCGTAGTTCATTTCCCGAGAATCTCGCAACGTCATCTCGTCGATTTGTGTTGCAAACTTTCGTTTTTCTTTCTAGACTTGACGAGTCTAGAATATCTTGACACCAGCCAGATTTGAATCTCAGGCAGATGTGATGGTTGGAACGTTTTCCCAAGAACTATAATATTGGTCTCTTTGTAACCCGGTGAAGTGGATGTCGTGGCCAACACATCTAGCCGAAAGACCTATTATTGTAGGCTCTTGATTGGGAAAGTTGGCTACCTCCCCATAAGGATTTCGTGGGATTTATTCCCAAGTTGACCCTTATGGATTTTTGAGTTCCGAAGTCCGACCTTTTACTTGATGTTCTAGATATCAAACCATATCTATGAATGGATTACGCTAGCACATCAAGGAGAACATTAGAAGCGGAGTGCTAAATGTCTCTCGGTCAATCATCCAGATTTTGTTCCGTTAGCTCTGCTAAGGTGAAATCTGAGAAGGTGTTATCTTTCTTTGCATCTGCATCGTCCATCGTTGTTCATCATGGTAGTATGTTGTGTTGCCAGGATCCTTGACACGGATGTTGGTAAAACCTTGATGAATGTGGAAATGCTCAAGTTCTTAAGAGCACACACAAGTGCTAGGTTTTATCGTCGGCATTAATTTCATAGTGCTCTCAGTTCCCTCGGTTATGCTATAACTTTTCAAACAATGGATTCACTCTCTATTGTTGAGCTTCTCCCCAGTTACTAAAATCATCCCTTGTGTTGTTTTCAACAAGGTAATCCACATCATCCATTCTAATCTGGGTATGCCATTCCACCGGACTCTTCCAAATGATCGATTGTGATTTGCCTTAGGCTGGTATAAAGAGTTTCAATGATCCTTGAATCAAAGGTAATTCTTTTTGCCACTTAAGGGGGATACATTCTACGAGTCACCTCCTCTAAGAGGTCTCGTTATGGTATCATGGCAATTCAACTCCTCGCTACATTGACAACCGTTCAACACCCTCTTAAAGGTGGAATTGTAGTCTACCTGGTAAACCTCCGTCAACTGTTCCACTCCATTCCTCTAGAGGTGTGCTTCGTCTCTCAGCTCGAGAGATGTTGCTATGTCTCATTCCGTGAGTTAATCCTGAGTTGTTCGACCTTCGAGAAGATCGATCCTTCTAGAGTTTTCTTTCTCCTCTCGTTGTCATGTCGGTTGGAGTTCTCAGAGCAAGACATCAAGATAATGATGGTGATCGAATCAACATTCACTTGAAGTGCAACTGGATCATGAAGACTGTGATAGCTTTATGTTCCCCTCTGTCTACCTACCTCACGTCTTGAATCTTGGGACGAGATTCTTGTTTAGTAGGGGTGAGTTGTCACATCCCTAGCTTATGGTTTGCTCTGAGCTAGCTAGTCATGTGTTGCATCATGTTTAAATTTCAGTTAAACCTGAAATGGGGATTGTTTAAACCCTAGCACCAAATGAATTCAAATAGGCTCAAATGAAATCATTTTCAATAAACCTAAAATGCCTTTGAAAATGTTCATGATTTCTGATAAAGGTGAAAACCTCTGACAAAAATGATGAACATATTTATAGGTCATTTCTGGATTTTTGAATTAACTCATATTGTATTTGAATTGGGGCATTTAAATCTTATAAATAATTTAAATGCTCTAATAATTCTGAAACTAGTTGAGGGCTGTTGGAAATAATTTCAACAGTGCCACAAATATTTTCAGGATTTTTAATAATGCTCTGGCATTTTTAATAAAGCCAAAACAATTGCAGAAAATAGAAAATAGAAATAAAAGAGGGAGAGAAACTTACCTGGCCGCAGCCCACCTGGCAGGCCCAGCACTGTGCTGGCCCATGCCAGCCAGCTGCTTCGTCCTCGCCAGGCAGGCACAAAGGTGACGCCGATGAGCGCGGGCTCGCCACGCCACCTCCCTCCTTGCCTGCCTCACCGAGGCGCCTCGAAGCCCTCCTCGGTGCCGCTCTGGACCCCTTGACCCCCTCACTCTCCCGTGCCCACTCCTCTCCTCTTCCTCGCTCTCTCACGTGACGCCCGAACGCCATCGTCGTCGCCGTTCGCCACTACCGTAGCCACCGCCTCTCCCTCGCTTCTCTGACCGGTCCAGAGGCTCCTCCTCGACCCCCTCTTTCTTCCACCCCAAGCCACGCCACCGCGGGAGCCCCACATCGCCTCCACGAGTCGTCTTCCCCGAGCACGGCCGCCGGACTCCATCGATGGATTCGTCGCCTTCCGGTCGTCCCCGAGCCAGCTGAGCATGTCGTCGGCCTCACCGTGAGCTCCCGGTCCTTTCCCCCTTAAGCACGTCGTCGTTTTTGTTCTGTAGCAGCCGATTCCACCGGAGCCGCGAGCTCGGCCCCCCCGGCCATGTCGCCGCCGTGGCCAGGGCCACCGCAGCTCATACCCGCGCACGTCATCGCACTCAGCTACCTCCCAGTAGGCCAACGCCGCCGCCCACAGCTCCTGCCGTGCCCCGCAGCACCCCGCGCGCACTTGGCCGAACTCCGGTCGCCGCCTTTGAGCTCGCCGCCGTCGATATAGGCTGCCCCCGGCTTAACTGACTCCACCATTCGACGCACGGGATCTCCAGCGTCACGTAGATGCCCTCCGCCGGCCATTTGGTCGCTGGAGGAGGAATTCCGAATGCCTCCGCCGTCTCTGGCCTCGTCGGCGACTCGACGCCGGTGGGTTTGACCCGCTGACCGTTGACTGGGTGGGCGCAGTTTGACCCCCTGGGTCACTGACGTGTGGGCCACCCTTGTTAGTTATTACTTAGGTTAGTTTAGCGCTAATTAACCTAGATTAGTGCTTAACCTAACACTAACTAACTCTGTTTAGTTAGTTAACTAACCACTGACACGAGGGTCCCACATGTCAGGTTTGACCTGGCCGACCCAGTTGACCGCTGACATCACAGTGACGTCATGCTGACGCAGTAAGTCATTTTCTGGATTTAAGTTAATTCAGGAAATTCCAGAGAATAGTGCTAACTTCTAAAAATCATAGAAATTCAGCCGTAACTCCAAATCAAACAAATTATATATGAAAAATGATCAGAAAAATCCAATCTATCAATATGTACCATTTTCATGCATGTTAGAACAACTTATACCTGCTAATCAGGTCAAATCAGTTAAATGGCATTTAAACTCTCACATATGGAGTTTGAATTTGAACCTAGTGTTCAAACCAACCCCATTTAACTTGTTGCTAGATGCATTACGCCAATCAACAGCATATTGCCATGTCATCTTCATGCATCATATTGTTGCATGGCATTGATTGTGTTTCTCCTTTGTTTGTCGGTGTTTGTCCCCTCTCAGTAGACGACGTACCGACAATGAGTTCGATGACACCGATGAAGAACTATATTATCTTCAGAAGTGCCAGGCAAGCAAAAACTCCTTGTTCATTCCGATACAATCCTACTCCCTCGCTCCTGCTCTCTTTTACTGCATTAGGACAACAATCTGTTACTTGCTGCGGTAGCTGAACCCCTTTATCCTCTGCATGACCTGTCATTGCCACAGTAAATAGATGAAACCCACTAGCATGAGTAGGAGTTGTTTGAGCCCTGATGTGCCTACTCATTCATGCTTGTTTGTCATGCCTGCTATTGCTTAGAGTTGTGTCAGGTCTGATTCATCCGGGATGAATCAGAGGTGTGTGAACATGTCCTACTGTGTGTGAGCTAAGTGTGTGAACACGATTTGGTAAAGGTATCGGTGAGAGGCCATGTAGGAGTACATGGTGGGTTGTCTCATTGAAGCCGTCCTCAGGAACTGAGTTCTGTGTTTGTGATCCATGAAACAGCTACTACCATGCATTGGGCCCTGAAATATGACCCCGCTTGACTTCTTAATCACCCTTGTCCTCTGTCCAGGAGTTGCAAGTAGTTTCTGGTGTTTGTAGTATGCTGGAGGCCATGCGCAGCGCTGACCGAAGGGGTGGGCTGTGATGCGGTAGGCACCTTTCACGGTGTACCGGTGCCCGTATGGTGTCTCGGGAACCCTGCACACATCATTTGGGGCTATGAGCGAAACTCCGGCCGGATCTCCTCGCGGATGGAACCCGAATAGGCGATAAACCTGGACTAGAGACTTGAGTGTTTAGGTAGGTCATGGTCTACACCCACATCGGCTTTCGCTTGAAGTCTGCCGAGCACATGTCGTGTGCAGACGCTAAGTGGTGGAAACATGTATGAAGAAGTACACCCCTGCAGGGTTAACATCATCTATTCGAATAGCCGTGTCCGCGGTAAAGGACTTCTGGGTTGCCTATAACAGTTCATAGACAAGTGAAAGTGGATACTTTAAAATGCGCAAGATAAACGTGAGTGCTATGGATGGCGTTCTCGTAGGGAGATGGGAGCAGATCCATAGTGGTGTATTGGTTGGTGAATATGTGGACTCGTGTGTGCCACCTCAAAAGAGTTACTTGCAGTCGTAGTTTAGGATAGCCACCGAGTCAAAGCTGGCTTGCTGCAGTTAAACCCCACCATCCCCTTTGTTGATAATGATGCATATGTAGTTAGTTCTGATGTAAGTCTTGCTTGGTACATTTGTACTCACGTTTGCCTATTTTATGTTTTTGCAGAGAGACGTCAGTCTCGTTAGTAGTTCCGCGTGGACTTTGATGTTTAGCTTGTTACCTCAGCTACGATCTTGTGCCCTCGGCAGGACTTGGTAGTTAGTCAGGCTTCCCAGCCCTTTTCATTTGTAGATGTCTGTACTCAGACATGTTAAGCTTCCGCTTGTGCTTTGACTTGTATGCTCTGAATGTTGGGTCATGAGACCCATGTTTGTAATATCTCGCTCCTCGGAGCCTATTGAATAAAATACTTGAGTTGTAGAGTCATGTTGTGATGCCATGTTGTATTTGCACATATCGAGCATATTGTGTGTATGTTATTGAAATGCTTGGTATGTGTGGGATCTGACTATCTAGTTGTTTATCCTTAGTAGCCTCTCTTATCGGGAAATGTCTCCTAGTGCTTCCACTGAGCCATGGTAGCTTGCTACTGCTCCAGAACACTTAGGCTGGCCGGCATGTGTCCTTCTTCGTTCCTGTGTCTGTCCCTTGGGGGAAATGTCACGCGATGAATACCGGAGTCCTGTTAGCCCGCTACAGCCCGGTTCACCGGAGTCCTGCTAGCCCAGTGCTACAGCCTGGATTCACTCGCTGATGACCGACACGTTCGATGCTGGGTCATGGATGCCTATCCCTGTAAGTTTGTGCCACTTTGGGTTTACGACTAGCCATGTCAGCCCAGGCTCCTTATCATATGGATGCTAGCGACACTATCATATACGTGTGCCAAAAGGCGCAAACGGTCCCGGGCAAAGGTAAGGCGACACCCGTGGGGATACCGTGCGTGAGGCCGCAAAGTGATATGATGTGTTACATGCTAGATCTATGTGGCATTGAGTCAGGGTCCTGACAATGCTAGACTGTGTACACGGGGCACACGTCAGCAATTAATAAGTGGTGTGAAGTCCACCCCAGAAAAAAAGACAATAGCTCGGGATGATGCGCCGATAACTTGGACGTTGACACGGGCGCGGCCAATTGTACGGGTGTAGTGGCGCGTTCACAAAAAAGGGACCAAACTCTCAACCTATGTATTTCCCACGTAAATAGATAATTTAGTGCCATTGGTTATTTACTTTAAACATAATGCATTGACGTGTTAGTGTAGAGGCGCACAAAAAGAAATGGATATTGTAGTCCGCTACTTAAAAGTGTTACCTCATATGATTACATAGCCTCCATTTCATAAATTGCGTACCCGTTGAATTCATATATGAATATTACATATATTACTTCAAAATAGAAACTTAAATCATCCATGAATAATGAATTTGAATGTAAGAGTAACAATGGTGCATGTACATGATAGCTACATTGGTTGTTTGAAGAAACATCACCGTAACTTTGGCATGCACAACTGAAAAGGTTTATTTAAACAGAAAAATATGTGATATGTGAGTGTCCAATCTTTATAGCGTTGAATCGATATTGTACCTTTGGCCACGATACGAAGTAGATATTGACTTATGTTCAAGCGATGCACGTCCACGATTGCTAGATAGTGATACGTGAATGAATTGTGCAATCTCTCTCACACGCATACATATCTCATTTCCCTGTTGGCATCGGAATCACACACGCGCGCTTCATGTATTTCTCTCCCTCCAACAAGGTTAAATTCGTCTTTCTACCCCATCCTACAAGTCTCTCACACAGAAACACACACGCTCTCTCTGTCTATCACGCCCACCCCTTTAATTCCGCCCACCCGCAACCACTAATGTCTCAAAGTATAATAATGTCTCTCACACATATGCCTAAGGTTAACTCGGATTCCGGAACCATATGAATACATACAATGGGATTCCAACAGAGCACCTTTTGTTTTGAGATTTCTCTCTCTCTGTCTCTCTCTCTCACTCTCACACATACACACACACACACACGGGCGCGCGCACATTGTTTCTCGCTTCATTTTTTTCCGGCACTTGCATGCACACACACCGTTTGTTTATCTTCGTGAGGCTTTAAGTATTCCTCGCACAAATGCTATCTACCTATCCCTTAATATAGCTAGATATGTGTCATACAAACCCCTTCTCCCTACTAGCAAGATGCCCATGCATTGCATGGAACATCAAGATGCATTTGTATGAGTAGTTTATCTTGTGGGAGAAAAGGATGAACGAGGGAATGCCTTATTTGCAAATGTGGAGAGGCGTGTGGGTATCTTTTTGCAAAATTGCCATAGTTTCCTTCCTATCCGTCGGATATAAATCGGATGGCCTATATTGCAGGATGGCAGGAACACCATCATCACCAACTCTGTTTTTTTTTATAAGAGTAGAGATATGTGAGTGTCACTGCCCCCCACACACACCCACACACCCACACTTCCCAACACCGAAGGAGTAGGGTGACACCTCGATCTTGATACTAATCTATCGACTGGCTTCTCTCTCAAACATACACACACACACATACTACCCGACACTGAAGGAGTAGGGTGGCACATTGCTCTTGATAATAATCTAGCTACTCCTCTTTCAAACACACACACACACACACACACACACACACACACTCGCTAGTTGTGCCTCCGTGCCTACCGCACACACTCTCGATGCGTCTTTCTCTCCCTCCCCTCAACAATGACAACAGAAGGGTGACAACTCGATCTGATCATAATTTGCCAATTGGTTTCTCTCTCAAACATTGTGTCTTGGTGCCTCGCTCGGTAGCCCCCTTGATATGTAGACTTCTCGCGCGCGCACAATTGTAGTGACGATGACGCTGAACCCAGTGTGCCTTGTTTTTACCGGCCTCATGTGATAGTTTTCACCCTGTTTTCTGTTAATTAACAAGGCAACCTTTTCTTTGTTACTTCTAGTGAATCTGAAATCATTCGGGACAGACATAAAATATATCACTTCAACCCAATTATCACAGCAACTATTTTAAAAGAAACTAGCTAGCTGCCCGTGCGTTGCACGGAACATCAAGATGCATTTGTATGAGTAGTTTATCTTGTGAGAGAAAAGGCTGAACGAGGGAAGGCCTTATTTGCGAACGTAGAGAGGCGTGTGGGTATATTTTTTGCAAAATTGCCATAGTTTCTTTCATATCCGTTAGATATAAATCCGACGGCCTATATTGCAGGATGGCACGCACACCATCATCACCAACTCTGTTTTCTACTCCCTCCGTTCCTAAATACTCCCTCTGTCCGAAAATACTTGTCATCAAAATGAATAAAAAGAGATGTATCTAAAACTAAAATTCGTCTAGATACATTTCCTTTTATCCATTTTGATGACAAGTATTTCCGAACGGAGGGAGTATTTGTCTTTTTAGAGATTTCAACAAGTGACTATGACCGGACCTTTCCAACATACTCAGAAAATTAGTCCATAATTTTGATGTTACTCTCTTTTCTTGGCGGTGCAGTGCCATCTTGATACCTCATAAATAAATCAAGGACAAATCTGACCCCTTCCTGAAAAGACATATAGAGCAAAATGAGTGAATCTACACTCTAAAATATGTCTACATACACATCTGTATGTGGTAGTCCATTTGAAATCTGAAAAAGACAAATATTTAGGAATGAATGGATTATAAGAGTAGACATGGAGATATATCTCCAGCATGGTCTACAACAAAAATGTGCTGGGCAGGTTAGCGCCGGATGCTCGCAACGCGATGACATGTGTTCGAATCCTGTCTTTTAACTTTAGATTTTTATATTATATATTACTTATTTAATATATACTTCTTTCGCTACTGTACTGACAGTGGAACCCACAGAGTACTTAGAATACAAGATTAAGGATGGACTTGTTTCCTTTTAACTTTCTGTACGAAGCTGTAGCCACCCTGCAAGTCACTTGTACACTGTACATGCAATTAACTTTTTATAGAGGGACAATCATACAGGCAATTAACTCAAATGGATTGGATGCCACTCTATTATTTCCAGCATAAGAGCATCTCCAACGGCAGCCGGCAAATTTCCTCCTGCTTCCTTCCGCGGAGGACGACATCAAACGCCAGCGGCATACATTTTTACAACTCTAACCAACCAGATGAAATTCGTGCAAACACGGACTGATTTCATATAAGCATGAAGGATTTCGTATAAAAAAGCGAGATCTTCATATAAACATGATGGATTTCATTACATTTACATGAACTAAGCGGTGCCAATCCGGCTCTCTTGGTATAATTAATACTCCCTCCGTCCGGAAATACTTGTCCTAGAAATGGATGTATCTAGACTTATTTTAGTTATAGATACATACAATTTATCCATTCTTAGAACAAATATTTCCCGCCACCTGCAGAGGGAGTATATAATCTAAATTGCTGCCCGCGTATGCCTTTGTCTTCTTCATGTCCGTCAAACACTTGTGGGGTCGACGAAGGTCCTCGGAAGAGACGAAGTAGCAAAGAAACCACCTAAATGCGCAGTCGTCGCCTCGGCGGTGGCCTTCATGGGTCCCAAGTGGTGGCGGCCTCCCGTGTTCTACTTCTCCTCGATGATGGCGGCGGACACGGAGAAGCTGGCCACCGACTCGTCGCTCTCCACGGACCCGGCTTCTGTCTCTGCCTGCATGGTGTTGCCGCAGGCACGAGAGGCATGCCCACAGACACGGGAGGCGCGGCCACCGCAGACACTGGTGGCGCGGTACAACGCGACAACCATGATGCCCATATCAGCGTGCTCGCTGCCGTGCCGGCGTGGAGCAGCTCACCACTCCTCATCGAGCTGAACTGGAGCGGCGAGTTGCTGAACCACGCGCCTGCTTGGGGCGGCAACTGCTCCGTCAGGCCAAGCAAGGTTGGTGAAGCACCGAGCGGCCTCTCCCGTATCCGGAGGGCTCGGTGGGCCACCCAGCCGGGTAATATGTCGGAGAACGGCTCCTCGGAAGCCATCGAAAGAGTGGAGAAAATGGTGAAGGAGGAGATGGGGGAGCGGCGGAGGGTGCGATTCTTGCCCACTGTCTGTCTGGCCTCGTGTAAATAGAGGGCGGACGGTAGGAGCTTGGCCGGCGTCTGGCCTCGTTTAAACTGAGGGCGGACAGGAGGAGCTCGGCCGGTGTTGCATTTAATTCCGGCCGCTCATGAACGGACGTGTGGCCGGAGTAGGATTCTCGGTTTGCATGCGGGGTTTAACGGAGGAGTTTAATGGAGGCGCCGGGCGTGCAGCGGGCGGTGCAGTACTATTCGATTTGACAGCAGTAATGAGCCATCAAATCACAAAGGCCCTCGCCTCTCGTGAAACCGACCAAGCTAGACTGCCCCGCCCTCTAGCATTTTAAAAAATGTATACTTTTGTACAATAGTAGTATCGGTGGATTGCGCCATGGAGAAAAACTTGAAATTAAAAAAAAGGTGGTACATATAGAGAGCGCTCGTCGCCAAATTATGCATATAGTACTACTATTAAAAAGGCTAGTCACAATAATGGTGTCCAGCACAACCCACCCCTCAAATAAAACTAAGCATCCTGGAATTGTTTGACAAAACTAAGCACCCTGAAGTTCTTTGACAACTAAACTACAACTAAACTGCTGGCTATATGATGTTGGCCATATATATTGTACGTATATAATGTGAAGAAACGAGTGGTAGTACTATACCAACTAAAAGATGAAATGTAAGAAATACTAGTATGTACATACTGAAGAGTTAAAGTAACGAGAAGAAACATAACATAGTTCTGCTGGGGGCTCAACACAACACACCCCTCAAATTAACTTGCCACATCAGACTTTATGCCTATGTGGCAAGCTTAGCACCTGTAGGAGCAAGTAAGTACAATAGTGCGCTTTACACGGCATTTTTGCATATGTGGAGGAAAGAGAGGCAAGGAAAAAGTGGAGAAGTGGGCTCTCTTGCAAGAGCCAGCCTCTACTACATGGTGGAACATTGGGAGAGGCACCTGTATGGAGGTGGTCAGGAATCAGGAGACTCGCGCCGGTCATAGCGTCACAGTTAATATGATAATGGCAAGTCAAATCACGGGCCCCACCTTCCAGCAGTAACTCGTTACCAAATCACATAGCCCTACGTTTGCAGCAGCCTACTCCCTCATCTTCTCGCGTCTCTGTCGAACCGACTAGGCGGAACTGCCCCGCCTACCGCGGAGGAAAAGCCCGCATAGTATACTCCCTTCGTCTAGGTGACCAAGGTGGAGAGGAAAATGAGAGAACTTAATGTTTATTTGGTAAGGCTGGTTGTAATGGTAGTATCATAGCTATATCATGAATGCCAACTAGGCAATTTTGATGAGGTGTCATAGAATTAAATGAAGAAAGAGAGAGAGAGTTGAGTACCATGTGTCATATATGGCAATAAATAAAGTACTACATGATACTAATATATGATACTAAGTATTATTAATACAGTTTTGCTAGAAGTCATCTAGATGAGATATAATTTGGTCTCATTCATCTTTTATAGCGATTGGATGTGATGCTATAAGATGTGCGTGTGCTGATGTGGGATGTATTTGTTCTTGTTTTCAAAGTGAATGAGACCAAATTATATCTCATCTAGATGAGTTCTAGGTACTCCCTTATTAATATCATCGCGTGCAATGAACTGACCACTGCATGTCATGTTTGATAGTCTCAAGTCATTAAAAGCATACAAGCCCCACATCTCTTATTGGTTGATTCCTCTATTTATGTAAAAAAATAAGAAACAACGTGAGATTTAATGCACCACGCCTATGTGTTTACTATTTGGTTTTTGTAAGATGACTTAATACTCACCTAGACGGAGGGAGTATTTGATTTGACAGCGGGCGGCACAGTTCCTGATACGGCTTTAATGCAGATGAGGGAGGGAGTAGCGGTTCCTGAAATGTTGAACGACCAATGCATCCTCCTTCAATTAATGCATGAGGGAAGTAATGGGAGGAGGTCCGGGAAAAGAGGCTGCACGATGTGAATGCAACGCAGTTTGCCCTCATTGCCCTCATATTAAGGCGCCCCTCCATTCCAATGCATCTACCACATTGTACGCACCTAAGCATTTGCCTAAGCACCTACACTAAGCGCAAAAGAGCTCACTCCAGACCCATGGCGGCGATGCGCGTGAGTGGCCAGCGGCTGTGCCAGATGGTCCACGACACCGGCCTGCGGCATGGCACCGAGGATCGTGTCCAGACTGTGTTGGAGACCAGCTGGTGGATGGCCGCTGTCGACGCCAACTACGACTCTCATTTGGACCAGATGATCGTTGCCACCAGGAACAAGTTCACCATCCTCAAGAAGCTCGCGGACGACATCGCCGTACTCCTCCAGCCCATGCACCCGGGCTTCTCATTGCCTGCCATCCTAATCGGCCTCCATGGCCAGAACCGATTTCAAGCACTGGTGGCCCTGGGACTGCCCGCTGACGCCATGAAGAATGTCCACCTAGAGGTCGCGCTCGCCGCGAGGCGCCTCGCCCTGCAAGAATTCGTCGACCTACACATCCACGTGTATGAGAAAATCGTGTACATAGGTATCTACAAGGCTAGTGAGGACGCTACGATGTTGGCCTTCCTCAACCGAATGGAAGCCTTAGATGCCTTTGCTGAGAAGCACCTCGACCTCGCCACAAAAGCCGCCACTCCTTAGCCACCGGTCGGTGGCCCGATGCACTAAGTTGAGGAGTAGGAGGTCGTACGTTCATGGATCAATCTTTCTTCTTGCCTTCTGTAACCACCACTGTGATCGCATCATCGTGGCCTTAATTCTTATTGTGTTGTTGCATTCTCGTTCCAGTCAATACCGACATGTGCGATCCCTTTGCTTAATTATATGCATCACTGTAACTAGTACTCCATCCGTCAATTTATAAGTTGTGCTTACCTTTTCCATCAACTTCGTGCAACGCGCGGGCATCTTACTAGAAACACTAGAATATGTCTATATAATCCGTATGTGATAGTCCATTTGAAATCTCTAAAAAGACAAATATTTAGGTACGGAGGGAGTAATATATTAGGAGTATATCAAAACAAGAGTGATTTCTTTCAAGTTTGTGAACAAATACTACTATTCTACTACTTCGGATCCGTCGCAACGCACGGGCACATTGCTAGTAAAAGTAAAAGGCCTGCCGCGTTCGCGTCGCACCCCCACACGCCCGGGAATCGGGAGTACTCCACGGCCCGTCCGACATGATACATAGCTTAGGGAAGGCGTGTTGCCTAGCATTTTCACTTTCATGTGGGACCGACGTTGAGCAAACCGACTATTGGCAAACCGCACCCCGCCCGCCGCCGGGTTGGAAAACAGAAACGAGGGGAAGATCTAGCTGTAGCACGGAAGCCAAGAAATTTGGTGTCAGATGGGGCTCGTTGATAGAGTAGGAGCATTCCATACTAGTACTACTCCTACTAGTACCAAGTTTGTACTCCTAATACTATATTACTAGTATTACCACTATACAACTAGTAGGTACGTGCATGGCACAACATTGTAGGAACAAAAAAGGGAAGATCTTGTTTTGGGTGATTTATCTTTTTTTTCAATCAAGTAGTATGAATAATATGATGTGGGGGGGCACCCATGAAGCTTATGTGGCTTGGTTGCATGGCTACGAAAGGTTAGAGAAAAATAAATAGATAATGTGTTTAGAGTGCACTCCACTAAATAGATATACTTTGGATCCATTGCAATAGACCGACACATCTATATCTATACCCCCTATATAGTGTGTGAAAAACTTTGAAAGTTGGTCGTTGGATGAAGCCAATCCGACGGTACAAAGATGGCAAATTCGAGCACTACTGGCCGTTGGATATCATCCACCAGATTCTGCCACATGTATAATCTAGAAGACTCCATGGTTGAACTTAATTCATGACTAACTTTGCCACAACTAAGCTTAGGCAAAGTTATTAGTTCTTCAAAATGAGAGCCACAAGTTGGCAAGCCTAAGGGAATCTTGCCACATTTTTTGTGTGTATGTCATGTGGGGCCTTAGTGTGGCTTGCCTAAGGTGTGGCTTGAACCAAACACTCACCTAAGTTAGTCAAACTTGCCTAACCTTACGTGTGGAAATCCTTGGCAATCTTAATAACTGTGTGGCAAGATTCCCTTAGGCAAACCAAAGTGTGGCTAAAGGGTCTGTTTGGTTCATGACTAACTTTGCCACAACTAAGCTTAGGCAAAGTGCGGCTGCCACAAAAAGTGTGGCTAACAAAATGGCCACCACAAGTGTGGCAAGATTTGGCAAGAAGTTGAGTCTATGACATATGGACCATGTAACTAAAAAAGTATGGCAAGCCACAAGTGTGACAATGAACCAAACACATGCCTAAGATATTGTGGCATGCCTAAGCTTAGGCGTGGCAACCTTAGGCTGGAAACCAAACAGGCCCAAAGCAACTCAACTAAGGCAAGTGTGGCAAGTGTGGCAAAAATCATGTGGCAATATATGGCAAAGATAGTCACAATTCAAACAACCCTACTAACCAAACATCCCCTAACCTTAGGCAAGTTTGGCAACATTGTATGATAAAGTGTGGCATTGCTAGGACTAAAACCAAACAACCCCCGTGTCTGCCACAAAAAACGCGGGTAACAAAATGGGCACCACAAGTGTGGCAAGATTTGGCAAGAAGTTGAGTCTATGACATGTGGACCATGTTGCTAGAAAAGTGTGGCAAGCCACAAGTGTAGCAATGAACCAAACACATGCCTAAGATATTGTGTCATGCCTAAGCTTAGGTGTGGCAACCTTAGGCTGCAAACCAAACATATATATATATATATATATATATATATATCTATATCTATACCCCTATATAGTGTGTGAATAACTTTGAAAGTTGGTGGCAAGTCCGAGCACTACTTGCCGTTGGATATGATCTACATTCCACCAGATTTTGCCACATGCAGAATCTAGAAAACTCCACATGTAGAAGCATAATGCACAAACCACCAGAATCTCATGTGTGCAATGCACGTGTATCTTACTAGTACTAGTTGGTAGTAGCAAGAAACAAATTCCAATTTTGGCACGAGCTCGCGGGAGCAATGCAAGGCCTGCCGCGGGAGTTACATTTCCCTCTCGGGGCCCACCGGCCGGTTCATCTCGAATGAGTGAGTCGCGAACCACGCCACCACCATGAGAATGACATGTGGGCCAGCCGCATTTAAGGTCCGCTGACACATGTATATCAAAACTAGAGTGTTTATATTTCAAGCACGTGAACAAGTATTATTCTACTACTTTGGATCCATTGCAACGCACGGGCCAGCACATTGGTAGTAGTAGTGTCTATCTCTATCTCTAGAGGCCTTCCCTCGTTCATCCTTTTCTCTCACAAGATAAACTACTCATACAAATGCATCTTGATGTTCCATGGAACGCACGAGGATGTTTCCTTGGGGGTCTCCCCCTGCCCACTGTTTCACAGGTTAGGCTCGGTGCGAGTGGAGATTGGCTTGCATATGTACGGGAGGGTACCAACATCAATTTGCACAACATTTACAATGGTGACACCATTCCCGTAGAACCTTTGTCCAACATTGGGATCAGCCATGCGATGAGCCACCGCATGAATTGGTATGATGGAACCATGGTGAGATTGAATAAGATAGCACGAACCTTGCACATGGCGGTCAAAGGCGGACCATGCTGTCTGTGGCCTATTTGTTGCCGTACGAGTACGAAGACATTGTGCTCCTTTATAACCGCATCTTTGTGGTGACAAACTAGGGGACTTATTTTGTATGGGACACATCCTACGATATACTCCCTCTCTCCCTGTTTATTTATTTTGAATCTTTTCGTTTTATAAGCTTCAAATTCAAATTTAGATCTCCCCATCACATGTTGAGATTACAATGTCCATTAAATCATTGCGTACATGTATAGTAAAGAAACAAATCTCGAATTTGGCATGAGTTCGTCCAGCGGTAGCACCACAAGCCCTGGCGCAGGAGTTACATTTCCCTCTCAGGGCCGTCGGAACTGAGCTTCAACGCCTTACTACACCTACCTTTGAGTCAATAAGATGTGGACCCGATAGGTGACTGGTCCACATGTAATGCTCCCAAAGGCAGAGGGGCAGTGGGGCCAAGAGGGGTGAGCCGTAGGTCGGGGGACGTGTGGTGTCATGGGTTCGAGCGGCATCGTGGGAATCGCGTGTGGCTGTGGTAGAAACTTGATGCTCGCCACATTTTAGGTGGCCCACATGTCATGCACACAAAGGCAGAGGGGCGGTGCAGCCGAGAGCGGTGAGGCGCACGTCAGGGGACGTGGTGCCGTGGGTTGGAGAGGCGTCATGGGAATCGCGAGATGAAACGTGATGGTCGCCATAGTTGAACTTTAATGGACAAGCTGTCATGTCTATGGACACATGCACTGCATACCGATCACTGGAAGGAGTAGCAGAGAAAGCTATATATGCGGATAAATAGTTCCTTATAGTCAAGCATACCCACGCTACTACTCTATTCCAAAGACATGCACACCATCGAAATAGTCCATCTATACCAATATACACCGAGAGGGAATAATTTTTTTTACAAGAAAGGAAATAGTTCATCCATCCATAATGCCCTCCTGCTGGTGCAACCTCTTCTTCTTGTTCTTCTTCTTCCTCTTCTTCTTCTTCCTCTTTCATCTTCTTCCTCTTCCTCTTCTTCCTCTTCTTCTTCTTCCTCTTCTTCTTCTTCTTCTTCTTCTTCTTCTTCTTCTTCTTCTTCTTCTTCTTCTTCTTCTTCTTCTTCTTCTTCTTCTTCTTCTTCTTCTTCTTCTTCTTCTTCTTCTTCTTCTTCTTCTTCTTCTTCTTCTTCTTCTTCTTCTTCTTCTTCTTCTTCTTCTTCTTCTTCTTCTTCTTCTTCTTCTTCTTCTTCTTCTTCTTCTTCTTCTTCTTCTTCTTCTTCTTCTTCTTCTTCTTCTTCTTCTTCTTCTTCTTCTTCTTCTTCTTCTTCTTCTTCTTCTTCTTCTTCTTCTTCTTCTTCTTCTTCTTCTTCTTCTTCTTCTTCTTCTTCTTCTTCTTCTTCTTCTTCTTCTTCTTCTTCTTCTTCTTCTTCTTCTTCTTCTTCTTCTTCTTCTTCTTCTTCTTCTTCTTCTTCTTCTTCTTCTTCTTCTTCTTCTTCTTCTTCTTCTTCTTCTTCTTCTTCTTCTTCTTCTTCTTCTTCTTCTTCTTCTTCTTCTTCTTCTTCTTCTTCTTCTTCTTCTTCTTCTTCTTCTTCTTCTTCTTCTTCTTCTTCTTCTTCTTCTTCTTCTTCTTCTTCTTCTTCTTCTTCTTCTTCTTCTTCTTCTTCTTCTTCTTCTTCTTCTTCTTCTTCTTCTTCTTCTTCTTCTTCTTCTTCTTCTCATTTTCTGTGGGAGACGGCTTCGCAACAAGCTCTTTGGACCTTGCAGCTATCTCGAAACTCACACGGGCATCAAGGGCAGCATATTTTATTCGCTCATACGTCAAGGGATAATTCTCCCATCCAGACGACCTTAATGCCACCGTCTTGTCACCCTTCTAAAGATTTGTACCGAGCACAAAATTTGCTATGTCAAATAGGGATGGTGTCTGTTTATCACAATCTTCTACAGGAATTTTGATTCTGGTTTGTAGGTCAGCGATGCTTTTCAAATCAAGGTTGTACGGCTCCAACTTCTGTTTGTCCCCTTCGATGGCTGCCCCAAAGAAGTATACGTCCTCCAGAGACAAGAAATCATGAAGCTCACCTGGTATGGAGGGCGAGTGTATGTTGTGGTACACCAAAACATCATCTTCGAGGCACAGATGAAGGAAGGCGGCGCGTTGGATCTTCCCAGGGGCACGCTCCGTGTACTCTGCGTCGAGACCGATGACCCTCGTCTCTACCTTTTTGAGGGAGTTGGATACATTGTTGATCCACTGCCGAACAACCCTTGGGTGGACGGTGACGGTGGCAACTATGCTCATCGAGCCTTCGATGAGGACATGTTGGATGCTAAAAACCTGCATCTCGATCTCTTTCGCCATTTGGAACTGCTAGAACGGAGGTCTATGGTTTGGAGAATTAGGATTAGATGGCTAGTCTAACTGAAGTAGTAGATGATTATTTAAAGAGGTTAAAACAATGTGAACACAGTGGGGTTTGGATGCAAATGAAGACGAAGGGGAGGTGA
The DNA here is from genome assembly GCF_018294505.1 of Triticum aestivum. Taxonomy (NCBI): domain Eukaryota; kingdom Viridiplantae; phylum Streptophyta; class Magnoliopsida; order Poales; family Poaceae; genus Triticum; species Triticum aestivum. The sequence goes on along the minus strand of NC_057807.1, from coordinate 674,706,973 downwards.
AGAACCCGAGGAAAATCGGTTCCCGATGGAGAAGTAAATGGGAGAAGTGGCGTGCAGGCAGTTGATTAGACGGCTAGGTAGACTAAACGAAAAGGCTTTGTGGGGGACCTATGCAAACAGATAAAAAAAATGTATCGTAGCTGGTTCAGATGGATATTGGCGCGTGAGTGGGAGACACAACATTCTCCGGTTAAGGAATACTCCCTCTATTTAGGTGAGTAAGTCACCTTATGAAAATCAGGTTTTCCCAAAACCTTTATGCATGGAGCATTAACTTCCTGCTTGATGTGTGTTCTACCTTTCCATTTTTCCTCTTCTCAAGTGTGGAACGATCTGCATGCCGTCCTTGATGCACCAGAACGACCACTGCATGCATCGCGACAGGGCATTGATTGGGCATGCACGGGAATTTGGTTCAGCTTGCAATATGGATGATACCTGAACGATGAAGTGAACAGGCATGCTAGCACGGGAGACCTATTTCCGCTATACAATAATGGAGTACTCATGTTCCTACTACTACTAGTAGTAGTACAATTGTGGTACACTTGATGGTCAAAATACTATTCATCCGGTCCTCACAGTGAAGTGACAACACCCTGCGCCTGACACTAGTCCAAGCGGCGTGTTCGGGTTACCAAAGTCAGCCTCACCCTGTGCACTATGCAGTATGTCACCGCCGCTGTACAACACATTGGCGCCTCGCCTCGTCTCCCTCTCCGCTCCCATAGCACCACTCCATCTCCATCTCCTTCTCCGTCTCCATCTCCATCTCACTGTGCCCCCATGTACCATCGCCTCACTCGCCTCCCCCAGTACCACTATTCCCTCGCTAGCCACTCTAGCACCGACAACCTTCTCCCCCGTAAATCAAGCCCCCAAAAAACCCCACCTTCCAAACTCCACCATGGCCGAACGCGAACCGCGCAACATCCATATGAGCCATGATTGGAGCAATCTCCCAAGTGAAATCCTCGACCTCTGTTGTTCGTGTATGGATATGTTAAGCGCCCTGCGGCTGGCTGCATGCTCGAGGGACATGCACACGACCATCATCGAAGCGAGGCCTAAGCTTTTCAAGACACCCTTCTTGCTGCTATCTGGTCTTGCGTGATTGGCTCACCATGATACAGAGGCGTACATGATGCCCCTCGACTTCAATCCGATCTCCATTAGCCGAAACTTTTTTGCAGGTATGTAGTGGGTCGCCGTACATCATTTCCCTCGACTTCGATCCGATCACCATCGCCCGAAACTTCTTGGCAGGTATGTACTGGGTCAGCATGAACTCCCACTGGATGGCTGCCTTCGGAGAAGACGGTAAAAAGTTGGTGCTCGTGAACTTCCAGACCTCCCATGAGATTATCCTTCCTTCGTTGGATTATATAGAGTTTTACCATCGTGGTCCGAGTCATCTAGATTACCACGTCAGTTGGACGGACCTTGTTTTGCAGAAGATTGTAATCTGCCAAGTGCCCACACAACATGCGAATTACGCAGACTTCAAGCTAATTGCCTTGTTCGACCGTGGACTCGCCTCTCTTTACGCCGGTCCCTTCTTTAGGTGGAGACAACTCAGCTCGCAGTGGATCATCGTCAAAGCTGATACACACTTCTATGATGCTATTGAACACAATGGCATCATCTACGTGATCGACAAAGCAGACGACACCACGTATTGCTGGGACTGCGCGTGTAAGTTGTTTCCGTCTCATGTTAATGATGGCGCCATGACACTGTTTGAACTTTTTGTGATGATTGGCATATCCTTGTTTGAGCAGAATTTGAGTAGAACTATGTCAATGTATTAGAGACGCCGTAAATCAGCTATATTTGGAATGAGTTAATTCATGCAATTGTGACCATGTCATTATAGCCAATTTGTACCCTGAATAATCAAACGGTTAGGAATATATGGATATTATCCTTATTTTACAGTAATATATATACTACTACTAAATATGAGTGTGTATCATTGGCCATGTTAGTTTCCTCATTTTCATGATGTAGAAACATGCACCACACTGTTGGTTTCATCTAACCATACATTAGGGAAGTAAATGTGCATATGGAGAACTCTATATTTGGAAGTAGTGAAATCCTGCAATGCTTACCATGTGTACATACCTATATTCACCCTTCAGCAATCAATGGCTAGAATAATATCCTCACAAAAATTTTGCCCACAGAACATGAGTATATAACAATGCATGGTCTGTTAGTTACCTTGAAGAATTTGTTTGTGAGTACAGAACATGATTACATAACATGCAGGACATGGTAATTCCCTGTGAAGAATCGATTGCGAGATTACATGAGTATAACCATGCATGGCACTTCTATATTTTTGAACCCAATATACATTTCCCTGTATTTTCCTCCTAGTTCCAACAGGGACATATCAATGCTGTTTCTTGCATTATCCTACTCATACTCTGAACAATGTTGATCTTACATTAACAATGCCTGTCCTTTTTGATATGATGCAGTGTCCCTACAATTACTGCCCTTTGTAATCACACCACCTTTGCCAAAAACAGGGAAGCACAACTGGTTCCTCGCTCGATCAGATGACGGCAACAGACTGATGATCATTCGGACACATGAGACGGAAAAGTTAGATTGCAAAAACCCCACTGTATACAAGCACCGTGTAATACGTGAGTATCCGGACAGTGGCTGTTACGTCTATGAGCAGGATACCAGCTTGTTGGGGCCTTTAGGATTTTTTAGTTGGAGGCGGGTAAACAGCCTTGGTTCACACTCTCTGTTTCTTGGACTCAATTATCTGATTAACCAGGAGATCACCGTTGGCAAGGACCTTGATGGCAGAGAGGCTCTGTTTGCTATGGAAAACTGTGTCTACACGGTGAGCCCTAGGAGTTCGGGAGCAAACTCCATTGATTGTCAACGATACAGCCTGCAACCAAAAGAAGGTGAGAATGACAAAGGCATCCGGATTAACTTTGATCCTTGGATGTCTCAATTACGACATGCATTGATGTGGTTCATGTTGGGCAACGTTGCAGAAAATAAAAATTTTCCTACTCGTTTCACCAAGATCATCTAGGAGTTCATCTAGCAACGAGTGAATAGATGCATCTACATACCTTGTAGATCGCGAGCGGAAGCGTTCAAAGAACGGGGATGATGTAGTCGAACACGACGTGATTCGAATCACCGGAGATCCTAGCACCGAACGGACGGCACCTCCGCGTTCAACACACGTACGGAACAGCCACGTCTCCTCCTTCTTGATCCAGCAAGGGAGGGAGGAGAGGTTGAGGGAGATGGCACCAGCAGCAGCACGACGGCGTGGTGTTGATGGAGCTGCAGTACTCCGGCAGAGCTTCGCTAAGCAATAAGGAGGTGGAGGAGGTGTTGGGGAGGGAGAAGGAGGCAACCAAAGGCCAAGGACACAAGGTATGAAGTCCCTCCTCTCCCCCACTATATATAGGGGTGCCAAGGGGGGGTGGCCGGCCCTAGGAGATCCAATCTCCTAGGGGTGCGGCGGCCAAGGGGGTTTCCCTCCCCCCCAAGGCACCTAGGAGGTGCCTTACCCTCCTAGGACTCTTGCCCCCTTGAACCCTAGGCGCATGGGCCTAGTGGGGCTGGTTTCCTTGGCCCATGTAGGCCAAGGCGCACCCCCTACAGCCCATGTGGCCCCCGGGGATGGGTGGCCCCACCCGGTGGGCCCCCGGGACCCCTCCGGTGGTCCCGGTACAATACCGATAACCCCGAAACTTGTCCCGATGCCCGAAACAGGACTTCCCATATATAAATCTTTACCTCCGGACCATTCCGGAACTCCTCGTGACGTCCGGGATCTCATCCGGGACTCCGAACAACATTCGGGTTACTGCATATACATATCCCTACAACCCTAGCGTAACTGAACCTTAAGTGTGTAGACCCTACGGGTTCGGGAGACATGTAGACATGACCGAGATCGCTCTCCGGTCAATAACCAACAGCGGGATCTGGATACCCATGTTGGCTCCCACATGCTCCACGATGATCTCATCGGATGAACCACGATGTTGAGGATTTAATCAACCCATATGCAATTCCCTTTGTCAATCGATATGTTACTTGCCCGAGATTCGATCGTCGGTATCCCAATACCTCGTTCAATCTTGTTACCGGCAAGTCACTTTACTCGTACCGTAATGCATGATCCCGTGACCAAACACTTGGTCACTTTGAGCTCATTATGATGATGCATTACTGAGTGGGCCCAGTGATATCTCTCCGTCATACGGAGTGACAAATCCCAGTCTCGATCCATATAAAACAATAGATACTTTCGGAGATACCTGTAGTGCACCTTTATAGTCACCCAGTTATGTTGTGACGTTTGATACACCCAAAGCACTCCTACGGTATCCAGGAGTTATACGATCTCATGGTCGAAGGAAGAGATACTTTGACATTGCAAAAACTCTAGCAAACGAACTATACGATCTTGTGCTATGTTTAGGATTGGGTCTTGTCCATCACATCATTATCCTAATGATGTGATCCCGTTATCAATGACATCCAATGTCCATAGCCAGGAAACCATGACTATCTATTGATCAACGAGCTAGTCAACTAGAGGCTTACTAGGGACATGTTGGTGTCTGTTATTCACACATGTATTACGATTTCCGGATAACACAATTATAGCATGAATAAAGACAATTATCATGAACAAAGAAATATAATAATAATGCTTTTATTATTGCCTCTAGGGCATATTTCCAACAGTCTCCCACTTGCACTAGAGTCAATAATCTAGTTACATTGTGATGAATCGAACACCCATGGAATTCTGGTGTTGATCATGTTTTGCTCTTGGGAGAGGTTTAGTCAACGGATCTGCTACATTCAGGTCCGTATGTACTTTACAAATCTCTATGTCTCCATCTTGAACATTTTCACGGATGGAGTTGAAGCGACGCTTGATGTGCCTTGTCTTCTTGTGAAACCTGGGCTCCTTGGCAAGTGCAATAGCTCCAGTGTTGTCACAGAAGAGCTTGATCGGCCCCGACGCATTGGGTATGACTCCTAGGTCGGTGATGAACTCCTTCACCCATATTGCTTCATGTGCTGCCTCCGAGGCTGCCATGTACTCCGCTTCACATGTAGATCCCGCCACGACGCTCTGCTTGCAACTGCACCAGCTTACTGCCCCACCATTCAAAATATACACGTATCCGGTTTGTGACTTAGAGTCATCCAGATCTGTGTCGAAGCTAGCGTCGACGTAACCTTTTACGACGAGCTCTTCGTCACCTCCATAAACGAGAAACATTTCCTTAGTCCTTTTCAGGTACTTCAGGATATTCTTGACCGCTGTCCAGTGTTCCTTGCCGGGATTACTTTGGTACCTTCCTACCAAACTTACGGCAAGGTTTACATCAGGTCTGGTACACAGCATGGCATACATAATAGAACCTATGGCTAAGGCATAGGGGATGACACTCATCTCTTCTATCTCTGCTGCCGTGGTCGGACATTGAGCTGAGCTCAATTTCACACCTTGCAAAACAGGCAAGAACCCTTTCTTGGACTGATCCATTTTGAACTTCTTCAAAATCTTATCAAGATATGTGCTTTGTGAAAGACCTATGAGGCGTCTTGATCTATCCCTATAGATCTTGATGCCTAATATATAAGCAGCTTCTCCAAGGTCCTTCATTGAAAAACTCTTATTCAAGTAGGCCTTAATGCTGTCCAAAAGTTCTATATCATTTCCCATCAAAAGTATGTCATCTACATATAGTATGAGAAATGCTATAGAGCTCCCACTCACTTTCTTGTAAACACAGGCTTCTCCATAAGTCTGTGTAAACCCAAACGCTTTGATCATCTCATCAAAACGAATGTTCCAACTCCGAGATGCTTGCACCAGCCCATAAATCGAGCGTTGGAGCTTGCACACCTTGTCAGCATTTTTAGGATCGACAAAAACCTTCCGGCTGTATCATATACAATTCTTCCTTAAGGAAACCATTAAGGAATGCCGTTTTGACGTCCATTTGCCAAATTTCATAATCATAAAATGCGGCAATTGCTAACATGATTCGGACGGACTTCAGCTTCGCTACCGGTGAGAAAGTCTCATCGTAGTCAACCCCTTGAACTTGTCGATAACCCTTAGCGACAAACCGAGCTTTATAGATGGTCACATTACCATCCGCGTCTGTCTTCTTCTTAAAGATCCATTTATTTTCTATGGCTCGCCGTTCTACGGGCAAGTCAGTCAAAGTCCATACTTCGTTTTCATACATGGATCCTATCTCGGATTTCATGGCTTCTAGCCATTTGTCGGAATCCGGACCCGCCATCGCTTCTTCATAGTTCGAAGGTTCACCGTTGTCTAAAAACATGATTTCCAAGACAGGGTTGCCGTACCACTCTGGTGCGGAACGTGTCCTTGTGGACCTTCGAATTTCAGTAGGAGCTTGATCAGAAGTATCTTGATCATTATCATTAACTTCCTCTCTAGTCGGTGCAGGCACCTCAGGAACATTTTCTTGAGTTGCGCCATTTTCCGGTTCAAGAGGCAATACTTCATCAAGCTCTACTTTCCTCCCACTTACTTCTTTCGAGAGAAACTCTTTCTCCAGAAAGGACCCATTCTTGGCAACAAAGATCTTGCCTTCGGATCTGAGGTAGAAGATATACCCAACAGTTTCTTTAGGGTATCCTATGAAGACGCATTTTTCCGATTTGGGTTCGAGCTTTTCAGGTTGAAGTTTCCTGACATAAGCATCGCATCCCCAAACTTTTAGAAATGACAGCTTAGGTTTCTTCCCAAACCATAATTCATACGGTGTCGTCTCAACGGATTTCGACGGGGCCCTATTTAAAGTGAATGCGGCAGTCTCTAAAGCATAGCCCCAAAAAGATAGTGGTAAATCGGCAAGAGACATCATAGATCGCACCATATCTAATAGAGTGCGATTACGACGTTCGGACACACCATTACGCTGAGGTGTTCCAGGCGGCGTGAGTTGTGAAACTATTCCACATTTTCTTAAGTGTGTACCAAACTCGTGACTCAAGTATTCTCCTCCACGATCTGATCGTAGAAACTTGATTTTCCTGTCACGTTGATTCTCAACTTCACTCTGAAATTCCTTGAACTTTTCAAAGGTCTCAGACTTGTGTTTCATTAAGTAGACATACCCATATCTACTCAAGTCATCAGTGAGGGTGAGAACATAACGATAGCCACCGCGAGCCTCAACACTCATTGGACCGCACACATCAGTATGTATGATTTCCAATAAGTTGGTTGCTCTCTCCATTGTTCCTGAGAATGGAGTCTTGGTCATTTTACCCATGAGGCATGGTTCGCACGTGTCAAATGATTCGTAATCAAGAGACTCTAAAAGTCCATCAGCATGGAGCTTCTTCATGCGTTTGACACCTATGTGACCGAGGCGGCAGTGCCACAAGTATGTGGGACTATCACTATCAATCTTACATCTTTTGGTACTTACACTATGAATATGTGTAGCATTACGCTCGAGATTCATAAAGAATAAACCATTCACCATCGGAGCATGACCATAAAACATATCTCTCATATAAATAGAACAACCATTATTCTCGGATTTAAATGAGTAGCCATCTCGAATTAAACGAGATCCTGATACAATGTTCATGCTCAAACTTGGCACAAAATAACAATTATTGAGGTTCAAAACTAATCCCGTAGGTAAATGTAGAGGTAGCGTGCCGACGGTGATCACATCGACCTTGGAACCATTCCCGACGCGCATCGTCACCTTGTCCTTCGCCAGTCTCCATTTATTCCGCAGCTCCTGTTGTGTGTTACAAATATGAGCAACGGCACCGGTATCAAATACCCAGGAGTTACTACGATTACTGGTAAGGTACACATCAATTACATGTATATCAAATATACCTTTGGTTTTGCCGGCCTTCTTGTCCGCTAAGTATTTGGGGCAGTTCCGCTTCCAGTGACCACTTTCCTTGCAATAAAAACACTCAGTCTCGGGCTTGGGTCCATTCTTTGGCTTCTTCCCGGCAGCTTGCTTGCTGGGCGCGGCAACTACCTTGCCGTCCTTCTTGAAGTTCTTTTTACCCTTGCCCTTCTTGAACTTAGTGGTTTTATTGACCATCAACACTTGATGTTCCTTTCTGACTTCTACTTCTGCTGATTTCAGCATAGCAAATACTTCAGGAATGGTATTTTCCATCCCCTGCATATTGAAGTTCATCACAAAGCTCTTGTAGCTCGGTGGAAGCGACTGGAGGATTCTGTCAATGACCGCATCATCCGGGAGATTAACTCCCAGCTGAGTCAAGCGGTTATGTAACCCAGACATAGTGAGTATGTGCTCACTGACAGAACTATTTTCCTCCATCTTACAGCTGAAGAATTTGTCAGAGACTTCATATCTCTCGACCCGGGCATGAGCTTGAAAAACCATTTTCAGCTCTTCGAACATCTCATATGCTCCATGTCTCTCAAAGCGCTTTTGGAGCCCCGGCTCTAAGCTGTAAAGCATGCCGCACTGAACGAGGGAGTAGTCATCAGAACGTGCCTGCCAAGCGTTCATAACGTCTTGTTCTGCAGGGAGAACAGGTGCATCACCTAGCGGTGCTTGTAGGACATAATCTTTCTTGGCAGCTATGAGGATGATCCTCAGGTTCCGGACCCAGTCCGTATAGTTGCTGCCATCGTCTTTCAGCTTGGTTTTCTCTAGGAACGCGTTGAAGTTGAGGACTACGTTGGCCATTTGATCTACAAGACATATTGTAAAATTTTAGACTAAGTTCATGATAATTAAGTTCATCTAATCAAATTATAATGAACTCCCACTCAGATTTGACATCCCTTTGGTCATCTAAGTGTTACACGATCCGAGTCGACTAGGCCGTGTCCGATCATCACGTGAGACGGACTAGTCATCGTCGGTGAACATTCTCATGTAGATCGTATCTTCCATACGACTCGTGTTCGACCTTTCGGTCTCCGTGTTCCGAGGCCATGTCTGTACATGCTAGGCTCGTCAAGTTAACCCTAAGTGTTTTCGCTGTGTAAAACTGTCTTACACCCGTTGTATGTGAATGTAAGAATCTATCACACCCGATCATCACGTGGTGCTTCGAAACGACGAACTGTAGCAACGGTGCACAGTTAGGGGAGAACACTTCTTGAAATTTTGTAAGGGATCATCTTATTCACTACCGTCTTTCTAAGTAAACAAGATGCATAAAACATAATAAACATCACATGCAATTATATAAAGTAGTGACATGATATGGCCAATATCATATAGCTCCTTTGATCTTCATCTTCGGGGCTCCATGATCATCTTGTCACCGCCATGACACCATGATCTCCATCATCATGATCTCCATCATCGTGTCTTCATGAAGTTGTCACGCCAACGACTACTTCTACTTCTATGACTAACGCGTTTAGTAATAAAGTAAAGTAGTTTACATGGCGTTCTTTAATGACACGCAGGTCATACAAAAAATAAAGACAACTCCTATGGCTCCTGCCGGTTGTCATACTCATCGACATGCAAGTCGTGATTCCTATTACAATAGCATGAACATCTCATACATGACATATAGGTCATTCATCATTCATCACAACTTTGGCCATATCATATCACAAAGCACTTGCTGAAAAAACAAGTTAGACGTCCTCTAATTGTTGTTTGCAAGTTTTACGTGGCTGAAGTAGGGTTCTAGCAAGAACGTTTTCTTACCTACGTGAAACCACAACGTGATTTGTCAACTTCTATTTACCCTTCATAAGGACCCTTTTCATCGAATCCGCTTCAACTAAAGTAGGAGAGACAGACACCCGCCAGCCACCTTATGCAACTTGTGCATGTTAGTCGGTGGAACCGGTCTCACGTAAGCGTACGTGTAAGGTTGGTCCGGGCCGCTTCATCCCACAATACCGCTGAAGCAAGATAAGACTAGTAGCGGCAAGAAAGTTGACAAATCTACGCCCACAACCAATTGTGTTCTACTCGTGCAAGAAGAACTACGCATAGACCTGGCTCATGATGCCACTGTTGGGCAACGTTGCAGAAAATAAAAATTTTCCTACTCGTTTCACCAAGATCATCTAGGAGTTCATCTAGCAACGAGTGAATAGATGCATCTACATACCTTGTAGATCGCGAGCGGAAGCGTTCAAAGAACGGGGATGATGTAGTCGAACACGACGTGATTCGAATCACCGGAGATCCTAGCACCGAACGGACGGCACCTCCGCGTTCAACACACGTACGGAACAGCCACGTCTCCTCCTTCTTGATCCAGCAAGGGAGGGAGGAGAGGTTGAGGGAGATGGCACCAGCAGCAGCACGACGACGTGGTGTTGATGGAGCTGCAGTACTCCGGCAGAGCTTCGCTAAGCAATAAGGAGGTGGAGGAGGTGTTGGGGAGGGAGAAGGAGGCAACCAAAGGCCAAGGACACAAGGTATGAAGTCCCTCCTCTCCCCCACTATATATAGGGGTGCCAAGGGGGGGTGGCCGGCCCTAGGAGATCCAATCTCCTAGGGGTGCGGCGGCCAAGGGGGGTTTCCCTCCCCCCCAAGGCACCTAGGAGGTGCCTTACCCTCCTAGGACTCTTGCCCCCTTGAACCCTAGGCGCATGGGCCTAGTGGGGCTGGTGCCCTTGGCCCATGTAGGCCAAGGCGCACCCCCTACAGCCCATGTGGCCCCCGGGGATGGGTGGCCCCACCCGGTGGGCCCCCGGGACCCCTCCGGTGGTCCCGGTACAATACCGATAACCCCGAAACTTGTCCCGATGCCCGAAACAGGACTTCCCATATATAAATCTTTACCTCCGGACCATTCCGGAACTCCTCGTGACGTCCGGGATCTCATCCGGGACTCCGAACAACATTCGGGTTACTGCATATACATATCCCTACAACCCTAGCATAACTGAACCTTAAGTGTGTAGACCCTACGGGTTCGGGAGACATGTAGACATGACCGAGATCGCTCTCCGGTCAATAACCAACAGCGGGATCTGGATACCCATGTTGGCTCCCACATGCTCCACGATGATCTCATCGGATGAACCACGATGTCGAGGATTTAATCAACCCCGTATGCAATTCCCTTTGTCAATCGATATGTTACTTGCCCGAGATTCGATCGTCGGTATCCCAATACCTCGTTCAATCTTGTTACCGGCAAGTCACTTTACTCGTACCGTAATGCATGATCCCGTGACCAAACACTTGGTCACTTTGAGCTCATTATGATGATGCATTACTGAGTGGGCCCAGTGATATCTCTCCGTCATACGGAGTGACAAATCCCAGTCTCGATCCATATAAAACAATAGATACTTTCGGAGATACCTGTAGTGCACCTTTATAGTCACCCAGTTACGTTGTGACGTTTGATACACCCAAAGCACTCCTACGGTATCCAGGAGTTATACGATCTCATGGTCGAAGGAAGAGATACTTTGACATTGCAAAAACTCTAGCAAACGAACTATACGATCTTGTGCTATGTTTAGGATTGGGTCTTGTCCATCACATCATTATCCTAATGATGTGATCCCGTTATCAATGACATCCAATGTCCATAGCCAGGAAACCATGACTATCTATTGATCAACGAGCTAGTCAACTAGAGGCTTACTAGGGACATGTTGGTGTCTGTTATTCACACATGTATTACGATTTCCGGATAACACAATTATAGCATGAATAAAGACAATTATCATGAACAAAGAAATATAATAATAATGCTTTTATTATTGCCTCTAGGGCATATTTCCAACAGTTCAAGCCTTCAGGTTGATAGGTAATTGGGCTGTTGCATCGAAAGGGTGGAGTACTGGTGTCTCCGGATCACTAGTCGCTGAAGCGGGGCTACAAATTATGATGGTGTTGGATCATCTCTTCGAATGACTTATTGCTGCTGGTTCTGGATGGGTAGTTCTTTCTTTTGTTATGCATATTCCTTGTGATTTGGTCATCCTCGTCTATGTCACTCTTACTATGAAATAGTTTCTTCTGTTTAGAATGTCATTCTCGTCTGGATCACGAGAGTCTGAGCGCTGCAGATGGGTGTGTTTTGGTGGTGTAGCAAGACTTCTTATGAAATATCATGTCTTGTTGTTTATGTTAGTAGTAGTCACTAGTCAGTGTTTGAATGTTGTATATATCGGTGTTTTGAACTGTTTATTGTCTCGAACTACTGGTGGGCTAAATGAGGGCATCACCATTCTCCAGTGTTCAGAGTATATCTCCTTTTTTCAAGTTATATTATTTGAGCTCAATGTCTTTTCGATGATGTACACTTGTTTGGGCAAGTGAGGCGTTGTTGAATATGGGCCGAGTAGTAACGCAATGCCAAACAGGTTAATTATGACTCTCAGACCGGGCTCTCAAAAGATCCTGAAAAAGGGCCGGGCTCTCCAAAAAAGAAAGAATAAGGACTCTTAGGCCGACATGTGGGCGCCACCGGTGTTTTCATGCGCTCGCGCGCCGAGAGCATATTGGCACGTGCTCGAAATTCATGCTACCTTTTCATCCCCAGTCTCCCGCCCCTCCCCCACCTCCGGAATCTCGATTCCTACTCCAGTTCCCCCAAATCCTCCTCCTGTACTCCCTGGACTCAAGCGCACTATCATGTCGCCAGCCAACGTGGATCTCCGAGCCGGAGATCCTGAGGTCCATCCTGCCTTCGGTCATTGCGTGCTGTCGCTCAACAGTGGCATGGCGGCGCTTGACGACCAGTTTGCCGGCAAAGTCCTGATAGTAACCATCAACGGCGACCGGCCTACCGTCTCGCCGGACGACCTTGTCCAAGCTCTTGGCATTGCGCACGACATACAAATAAGTGACTTGCTCGTCGAAGTTTGTTCGCCACCGGCTGATTTCTTCGTCAGGTTCCAGACAACTTTCGACTGCAGTCGTGTGTTCGAATCTTCCTGGCGTTTGTCCTGCAATGGTGCACTAGTGAGCTTTGATCGGTGGCACCCAGGATGGGGCTCGGTGCCCTCTGAGCTTGAGTTTTTTAACAAAGCTTACCTTCCACGACATGCCTCGATGTGCTTGGAACAGCGAGTCCATGAACGAGCTTATCAACGACCTTGGAGGTGAGCTCGTAAGTATGTTTGTTCCTCCAGACAGCTGGGCTCTGACGGTTATGGCATGGATGAAGAAGCCGTCCACCATACCGAAGGTGATTGGTGTTGAGATACCGGTGCAGGAACCGGGGTTGTACTATTCGTCGCCACCAAGGCCGCCGCAGACCACGTTAGGGATGTACCTGTATCGAGTGTTCGTGCATGTTGAAGAAGTGGTCAATCCATCAATTGAACTCCAGCCGCCGCCGCTGATGCGAGGGTCCATCGACGACGCCCATTACAGGAGTCAACGTCAGACTTTCCCCATGTTACTTGGAGCGATGGATGGCACAGGGCCTACTCCATCGCGCGGCGGAGGCCACTGCTTCTTTGGGAGAAGAGGCAGGGCTGGCTGCCTGGATGTGCTCTAATTTGAGGTAACAACTGAATCTTGTCAGATACTAGTTAAATCTGAGCTATGGGTGTGAAGCACTGATATGCCAGTACATTTGATTGTGACCTGTTCTAATTTTGTACCTGAACTTTTTTTAGAAAGGGTTGTACGTCAACTTAATGTGCTAGCAGAACTTGTTTTGTTGTTTGTCTATTTTCTTTGCACATCATTCAAGATATTTCGCCGTCATTGATAAAGATGATGAACCGTATGTACGACTTTGTTGGTTTCAACATAGCCCTACCCGTAGCGATCCACTGCTTCCATCTGATTGTGCCGCCTGTGTGAAATTTTTGTATGCAAGTTCAGTGTGCTATGATGTTCTATATGATTGTGTCAACTATATAAGTTTTTACTGAGCATCGGCAATGCATATGGCTGAAAGATGTATTTACGAGCATCGACCGATGGGTATCTCTCTCTCACACACACACACTCACACACACACACACACGCATGCACACACACGCACACACGCACAAGTGGGACCCGTTGAATTATTTATTTGCTCGTGACAGCTTTTAATTAGGTTCCACTGTAATCTAACTTTTTTCTTAAGTTATTAGTTGAGATCAGTGACTTCGAAAAGTTGTACAGAAGCCTTGTTTGGGCTTTTCCGGCGTCGCTGAATGTGGGCTCTATAGCCATCTTAGTATGTACTGTACTACACAGGCCTTATTTTTTTCAACATCAGCAATGCAACTGGGCCAACAGTTGTACACAATATCCGGGTCAACTTGTTATTCTCTGCCCCGCTGGGCTGCAAACTTTCCTAGAAGGTATGTATTAGGCTTAACAAGGAAATGGACTTTAAGAAATAATAAATGAGATGTAATTATAATAACTGGGCAGTAACTATGCACCAAACACGTAATTAGTTTAAAAAATATATTATTTTTGGAATTTGAAAATTTTAATTTCATTACTTGTTGCACGCGTAATATTTCGTTTGATTTTAACGTAATACAACTTTATTTTGAAATTATATTTAACCTGACTAGAAATTTCGGATAAAAATATTCTGGATCCCATCAAAATGTGGGATTTTTTTTGAATTCTGTTTTGAGCGGTTGTTTGAAATTATTAATCATAGTCCTAGCTAGAAGTTAGGCTGTACTTTTAACAAATTATAAATGGACTGTAGTAAATTCCATTCGAATTAAAAAATGGGCTGTACATTCTTACAAATCGCAAATGGGCTATATGTTCTCTGCCAAATCCGAGCGATGGTCCTACTAAGTTGACGCGTACCAAGGGCTTTGTCAACTTAGTCAATATAAACGATTCTAGCTGCAGTGATTGTAAGATGTCCATCCAACGGCCGTAGTGCTTCTTCAACCTTTGGTCTTCTTGCTCCAGCCGCCCAAAGCAGCGCCGATCGTACCGCGTGCTCCTGCCTCCCGTGGCCGGCTGTGATGCCGCGGAGGCCTCACCACCCCGTACTACTCCCACCGCTGGCTAGGCCATCCCTCTACTCACCCACACCCGCTGTTATTCTGCAGCAACGGCAGCCTCACACCGCAGCCGAACGAGTGAACCCTTGTACTCCTCTCTGCGCGGGCTTCCACTGGTGCGTCTTCCCCGGCTCCACGTCGTCCCCTTCCTAGGCCTCACCGTCGTCCACCGCCTTGGTGCTCTCGGCATGGCGTGGTCAACGAGCGACTTCCATCGGAAGAGTACTGTACATGGAGAGGCTGACAGCTGGGTCCAGGCGGCCGCAAGGAAGTGCCTCCTTATTACGCGTAAAATAATTATTCCTCCACCTGACAGCAGGGACCCATCAGACGGGCCACCTTATTTCTCGAAAAAAAACATTTCCCCCTTGACTGCTGGGATCCATCGGACGGGCCACCGTATTTCACGAAAAAAACGTCCCCCCTCCGCTGTCAGCTCGGACCCACCGGAAGTGCCTCCTTATTACGCACAAAAAAATGAATACTCCCCTTGCTAGCTAGGACCCACCTTGGTGGGAGGCTGACTTGTGGGCCTACTAAGTTGACGGGGACGGAGGGCTTTGTCAACTTAGTCAATATGAACGATTCTAGCTCCAGTGACCGTACGATGTCCATCCAACGGCCGTAGTGCTTCTTCAACCTCTGGTCTTCTTGCTCCAGCCGCCCAAAGCAGCGCCGGTCATGCCGCATGCTCCTGCCTCCCATGGCCGGCTGTGCTGCCGCAGAGGCCTCA
Source organism: Triticum aestivum (assembly GCF_018294505.1). NCBI lineage: Eukaryota > Viridiplantae > Streptophyta > Magnoliopsida > Poales > Poaceae > Triticum > Triticum aestivum. The sequence goes on along the minus strand of NC_057807.1, from coordinate 674,691,245 downwards.
CCGCCCCTACTATTCCCACCACTAGCCAGGCCCTGAGCCTCACACCGCAACCAAACCAGTGAACCCTCGTACTCCTCTCCACGCGGGCTTCCACTGCCGCGTCTTCCCTGGCTCCACGTCATCCCCGTCCTAGGCCTCATCGTCGTCCACCACCCTGGTGCTTTCGGTGCGGCGTGGTCAACGTGGTCAAGGAACGACTTCCATCGAACGTGAACTGTACGTGGAGAGGCTGACAGTTGGGTCCACGGCCGTAGCCAGGAAGTGCCTCCTTATTACGCGGAAAATAATGATTCCTCCACCTGACAACAGGGACCCACCGGACGGGCCACCGTATTTCGCGAAAAAACGTTTCCCCCCTGACTGCCGGGACCTACCAACTACATCTTCGCATGCAAGGAAGTGCGTCCATATTACAGGCAAAAAAAAATGATTCGCCCCCTGACTGCTGGGACCCACCAGCTACATCTTCGCACGCAAGGAAGTGCATCCGGGCAAAAAAAAAACCGATTTCCCCCCTTACTGCTGGGACCCACCAGCTACATCTTCGCACACAAGGAATTGCCTGACAGTCGGGACCCACCTGGTCGAAGCGTACGTTGCGTTGTCATTCTGGTCGCGAACATGTACATACATACTGGTCGATGTAGAGGCACGCACATGTATTAGTAGAGGCACACAGTGTCGTAGTAGAGGCGCGCACGTGTCATGTACACGTACATACAACAGCCAGGGTGCAAGAAAGAAAATACGGCCACGTACGTACATACGGGCGGGGTCTCAAACGCCTACTCGCACATACATACGGCCAGGGCTCGTGTACATGGCTGGGTCAGAACGGAGAAACATTATCGTCGTCGTGTTCATGGGGAGCCAACCGGCTGGGTCGGAACAGAATGCGTCGTCGTGTTCATCGGGAGGGCTTGGACAGAACAGGGGATGGAAACGAGGCCTGGCGTACTGCAGAACGGAGGAAACGACCTTGTGTTCGACCGGCCACGTTCGAAACAGGATCCTGTTCATCGGGAGGGGTCTGGTGTACCACAAAACGGAGGAAACAGACCTCCTACGGTCAAAACGGGGGTCCTGTTGATCGGGAGGTGTGTGGCGTACTGCAAAACGGATGAAACATACTTGTGTTAGAGCGCTACGGTCGAAACAGGGGTCCTGTTCATCGGGAGGGGTGTGGCGTACCGCAAAACGGGACACCATGAGATACTGTTCATCTCCACCGTCGACCTCCTCCAGCCTCACGGGCTACTGTTCATCTACCGTCGACCTCCTCCAGCCTCCACGGGCTCCTGTTCATCCAGCCTCCACCGTGCGCTACTCCACCGGCTACTGTTCAACCACCCGTCTCTACGGGCTACTGTTCAACCACCCCTCCACGGGCTACTGTTCATCCACCCCTCCACCGTCTACTGTTCATCCAGCCCTCCACGGGATCGTCCTGTTCATCCAGCCCCAACCGTCTCGATCAATCGGGGTCCTGTTCATCCAGAGGCAATGCCACGGGGTCCTGTTTATCCACCCCCACCGCTCACTATTCATCCAAACCCCCCCGCAACGCTCACTGTTCATCCAGAGGCAGGATCGACCGGCTTCAGTTAGCAGCAGTAGCGAAGGAATCGCTCGATCGGGTTCTGTTAACAGCCATCGATCGATCGCTCGGGTTCAACAACGCGTAGCCTGTAGTGCAATCACTCGGGTTCAGTTAGAGCCCAACGCCTTGCTCGGGTTCAGTTAGAGCCAACGCCTCACACACGCGCGCGTACGTGTACGAGAGAAACGTGCATCGCTCGGCCCCCGACCACCCACGTAACCGGGAACCCCCCGAAATTTTCCTCGCCCTCCCTTCTACCACGGTATTTTCCGTCATGGACGCCCAAAGAATGTCACGCAGCTGCGTCTCCGGCCCGCCCAGTACGAAAAGCCCATTTTCTGTCATGATTTTTTGTCATAGAAGTAGGAGCCCACCACATCTATGATGATACCGGGTTTTGTCACAATTATCGTCATAGAAGTGTCATAAGTATGACAGAAAAAATTTCGTTCGGCCCAAAATGTCACGGATGTGTCTTTTTTTGTAGTGGTGTGAACTTCGGGATACATCGTTGTCTCCGCATGCCTCGTTATCTCTTACCCGAGCCCTTTACATATGCACTTTAGTTTGTGATAGCCATATTGTTCCTTGTCATATATCTTGCTATCACATAGTTGTTTATCTTGCTTAGCATAAGTTGTTGGTGCACATAGGTGGGCCTAGTCGTTTTAGGTTTTGTGCTTGACAAATTAACCACTAGTTTTATTCCGCATTTGTTCAAGCCTAAATCATAATTATTTTAAAGCGCCTATTCACCCCCCTCTAGGAGACATCCACGATCTTTCAGTTAATTAGTGCTTGGTTTAGGTTAGAGCTAGCTAGGTTTAGGTTTAGATAATTATAAGAATAGGAATAAAGATGAAAAAAAGAAGTAGAAAAGGTAGAAAAATAAATAAAAGAAGGAAAAGAAGGTTGAGGGTTGAGGGGTCGAGGGGCGAGGGGTCGAGGGTTGAGGGGTCGATGGTCGAGGATCTCCTAGTCCGAGTGCTGACTGACTGGTATTGTAGCTTAAGATGAGGACATCCCCGAGTTGAAGGTCATGAGCGCCGGTGAACTGCTTCCATCCGTGCACGAAGAACAGATGGAAGCAGTTCGCCCACGCTGATGACCTTCAGCTCGGGCACATCCGCATCTTATGATACAACAATAGCCACCCCTGCGTTCGTGGGTGAGCACAAATGACATCTCCTCCTCCCCCATTAATTATTTGGTCTGTTCTGGTCTTCGTACCGATGAAATTTGCTAGCTATAGGTGTCTTGAATCATCAGTATGCATGACCGATGTCTACTACTCAACTTTATTCTTGTAGACACGTGTTGGGCCTCCAAGCGTAGAGTTTTGTAGGACAGTAGCAATTTTCCCTCAAGTGGATGACCTAAGGTTTATCAATCCGTGGGAGGCGTAGGGTGAAGATGGTCTCTCTAAAACAACCCTGCAATCAAATACGAGAAATCTCTTGTGTCCCCAACACACCTAATACAATGGAAATTTGTATAGGTGTACTAGTTTGGTGAAGAGATGGTGATAAAAGTGTAATATTGAGGGTAGAAATATATTCTTATAATCTGAATAAATACAAACAGAAAGGTATAGCAAATAGTAGACAGGCACAAAAACTGTATTGCAATGCTCTAAAATGAGGCCTAGGGTCCGTACTTTCGCTAGTGCAATCTCTCAACAATGCTAATATAATTGGATCACATAACCATCCCTCAACGTGCAATGAAGAATCACTCCAAAGTTCTTATCTAGCAGAGAACATAAGAAGAAATTGTTTGTAGGGTACGAAACCACCTCGAAGCTATTCTTTCCGATTGATCTATCCAAGAGTTCGTACTAAAATAACACCAAATAACTTCGGATTCATAATACTCAATCCAACACAAAGAACCTCAAAGAGTGCCCCAAGGTTTATACCAGAGAAACAAAAGACGAGAACATGCATCAACCCCTATGCATATATTACCCCAATGTCACCGCGAGAATCCGCGATTTGAGTGCCAAAACACATATCAACTGAATTAATATGATACCCCATTGTCACCATAAGTATTCATATGCAAGACATATATCAAGTGCTCTCAAATCCATAAAAGTATTCAATCCGATAACAATAAAATCTCAAAGGGAAAAGCTCAATTCATCACAACAAGATAGAGAGGGGAAAACACCATATGATCCGACTATATTAACAAAGCCCATGATACGTCAAGATCATGACATCTCAAGAACATGAGAGAGAGAGAGAGAGATTAAACACATAGCTACTGGTACAAACCCTCAGCCCCGAGGGTGGACTACTCCCTCCTCATCATGGTGGTCGTCGGGATGATGAAGATGGACACCGATGATGATTTCCCCCTCCGACAGGGTGTCGGAACGGGGTCTAGATTCGTTTTTCGTGGCTACAGAGTCTTGCAGCGGCGGAACTTCTAATCTAGGGTTACCCCCGAGGGTTTTGGAATATTTGACAATTTATAGGGTGAAGAGGGGGTGACGGAGGCCACCGAGGTGGCCACAAACCACCTGGGCATGCCTGGGCCCCCAAGCGCGCCCTAGTGGGTTGTGCCCCCCTCGGGTACCCCCCAGGTGCTGCTCTGGCCCACTGGTGGTCTTCTGGTCCATAAAAAAATCCACAAAATGTTTCGCGATGTTTGGACTCCGTTTGATATTGATTTCTTGCAATGTAAAAAACAAGCAAAAAACAGCAACTGGCACTGGGCACTGGGTTAATAGGTTAGTCCCAAAAAGGGTATAAAGTTGCTATAAAATAATTGTAAAACATCCAAGAATGACAATATAATAGCATGAATACTTCATAAATTATAGATATGTTGGAGACGTATCAGTGACCAGTATGCGTCTCCCGTTCGAAAGGGTTGCAGTTATAAATATGCATGCCTTTGCATATTTATAACCGTGATTCTTTCGAATTCTCCAATGTTATCCATGGACATCCCAAGTATGTGTAGATTGGGTTTGTTTTCCCATATGCTCTGCTCCGGATCCGACGCATAAATTTCATCAGTGCCTCCCTGTTGTCCCCGGGTGCACATACTCGGGTGGGATTAGGACCTATCTTTATCTATTAGAGTGTAGGTTGCATGGACATAATAAAATTGACAAAGTAGATTAACTGATGAATATATACATGGTGAATTATATATGTGTTTCTTGTGTGTCCAGTATCTAGGCAAGACAAGATGAGTGATCATGCGTGGATGTACAACGGTCACACTAGTGAGAAAGATATGACCAATGAATGGTTAACAAAACCCAAGGGGTTTGTGAAAGCCGCATTTGCAAATGGCCAGAGGAAAACCTGGTGCCCCTGTGTCCGGTGCGGCAATTGGGAAAAGAGGGCAGAGGATGAAATGGACCAACATCTCCAGAAGAGTGGTTTTACACCCGGTTATACAGTGTGGACATTTCATGGTGAGTCTGCCCAACATGTTAGAGCCGAGGTGGTTCGTCGTCGCACCGACGAGCATGGTACCGTGATGGAAGACATGGTGCAAAACTTTGATGATGCTTGGGATTCGGACGATTAGATGGAGGAATCTGCAAAGGCCTTCAATGAAATGTTGGAGTCTTCAAAACGTCCTCTCCACGGGCACACTGAGTGAAAGTGCAACTATCCCTAGGTGGTTTTGGTAATTCCTAACAACATATAGCTCATTGAGCTAATGCTATTTCTAGACAAATATTTCAGGAAAGCTCAATGAATGGCATGGCATGGATGAGAAAAGTGGACCCCTCAAAATGCTAAGGATAAAAGGATTGCCTCAAGCTCAAAGCTCAAGACTCTACATTTTATATTTTAGTGATCCAAGATCACATTGAGTCTATAGGAAAAGCCAATACTATCAAGGAGGGACGAGGTGTTGCTTAATGAAATTCTTGCTCAAAATGCTTAGTGATATGCTCCTAAACCCTCAACTACTTTCTCACATCCACATATGATCTAAACCAAAAGTCAAACTCGGCCCCACCGATTCTTTCTGTCCGGCGCCACCGAGTTCAGGTGTCATAGCCATTGCCACAAACCCTTGGTAAATCGGTCTCACCGATAGGGATCTCGGTCTCACTGAGATGTGATTGTAATCTCTCTGTTTCCCTTCGTAACGTTTAGGTCTCACCGAGATGAGCGATCGGTCCCACCGAGATGAGCGATCGGTCCCACAGAGATTGCAATGTAAACTCTCTGTTTCCCTTTCATAACATTTCGGTCTCACCGAAATGAGCGAACCGGTCCCACCGAGTTTACCTGACCAACTCTCTGGTTAGCTTATTACCAAAATCGGTCCCACCGAGTTTGTGTTTGGTCTCACCAAGATTATGTTATGCCCTAACCCTAACCATATCGGTCCTACCGAGTTGCATGTTGGTCCCACCGAAAATCCTAACGGTCACTAGATTTGTTGAATCGGTCCAACCGAGTTTCTTAATTCGGTCCCACCGAGATTGGCAAGTTGTGTGTAACGGTTAGATTTTGTGTGGAGGCTATATATACCCCTCCACCTCCTCTTCATTTGTGGAGAGAGCCATCAGAACATACCTACACTTCCAACTTACATTTTCTGAGAGAGAACCACCTACACTTGTGTTGAGACCAAGATATTCCATTCCCACCATATGAATCTTGATCTCTAGCCTTCCCCGAGTTGCTTTCCACTCAAATCTTCTTTCCACCAAATCCAAATCCCGTGAGAGAGAGTTGAGTGTTGGGGAGACTATCATTTGAAGCACAAGATCAAGGAGTTCATCATCAACACACCATTTGTTACTTCTTGGAGAGTGGTGTCTCCTAGATTGGCTAGGTGTCACTTGGGAGCCTCCGACAAGATTGTGGAGTTGAACCAAGGAGTTTGTAAGGGCAAGGAGATGGCCTACTTCGTGAAGATCTACCGCTAGTGAGGCAAGTCCTTCATGGGAGACGACCATGGTGGGATAGACAAGGTTGCTTCTTCGTGGACCCTTCTTGGGTGGAGCCCTCCGTGGACTCGCGCAACCGTTACCCTTCGTGGGTTGAAGTCTCCATCAACATGGGTGTACGATAGCACCACCTATCGGAACCACGACAAAAACATCCGTGTCTCCAATTGCGTTTGAATTCTCCATACCCCTCCCTTTACATTCTTGCAAGTTGCATGCTTTACTTTCCGATGCTCATATACTCTTTGCATGCTTGCTTGAATTGTGTTAAGATTGCTTGACTTGTGCTAAGTTAGCTAAAATCTACCTATGACTAAAATTGGGAAAAGGATAAGTTTTTATTTGGTCAAGTAGTCTAATCACCCCCCTCTAGACATACTTCTGATCCTACAAGTGGTATCAGAGCTTTGGTCTCCATTTGCTTTGATTTCCATAGCTTTTGGTGGTCATAGCCTTGGTTTCACAACCTAGGAGAGTATGGCGTCTAGCGAGGGAAACTATCACCGTAGAGGTCCTTACTTTGATGGTACTAATTTTTCTTGTTGGAAGCACAAGATGAAAATGCATATTCTCGGACATAACCCCGCCGTTTGGGCTATTGTGTGTATTGGCTTGCAAGGTGAATTCTTTGATGGGAGAGAACCGAACCGTGAAGCTAGCGCGGATGAGTTGAAGATGCTGCAATACGACGCTCAAGCTTGTGATATCCTCTTCAACGGATTATGCCCCGAAGGATTCAACAAAATCAGTCGTCTTGAGAATGCAAAGGAAATTTGGGATACTTTGATTGATATGCATGAAGGTACTGACTCCGTCAAGGAATCGAAGTTGGATGTGCTTCAAAGTCAACTTGACAAGTTCAAGATGAAGGATGGTGAAGGCGTCGCTGAAATGTACTCTAGGCTTGCTCTCATTACAAATGAGATTGCCAGCTTAGGAAGTGAAGAGATGACCGACAAATTCATCATCAAGAAGATCCTAAGAGCATTGGATGGAAAATATGATACCATGTGCACCTTGATCCAAATGATGCCCAATTACAAGAATCTCAAGCCAACAAAAGTCATTGGAAGAATTTTTGCTCATGAGATGTCACTCAAGGATAAGGAGGAGCTCCACAACAAGTCAAGTGGTGCTTACAAAGCCTCATGTGAAGCCCCCACATCGTCAAGTGAGAAACAAACCTTCAATGAAGAATTGAGCCTAATGGTGAAGAACTTCAACAAGTTCTACAAGAGTATAAGCAAAGAGAGAAGCTCCAAGTCAAGGTCCTACAATGACAAAAGATCTTCTAGTCGAGAGCGCAATTGCTACAATTGTGGAATACTCGGACACTATTCCAATGAGTGTACGGCTCCCTACAAAAGAAGAGAAGAATCACCTAAGAGGAGAAGTAGAAGAGAAGAATCACCACCAAGAGAGAGAAGGAGTAGATATGATCGTTATGAACGAAGAACATCCCGGAGGAGCAAGGATTCAGAAAGGAAGGACAATTCATCAAGGAACTACACAAAACGAAGACATCAAGCTCATGTTGGTGAATGGGTATCCGGCTCCGACTCCGACAATCACTCTGAGAGAAGCTATCACTCCGACTCCGAACATACTCAAGATGAAGGTGTTGCCGATATAGCACTTGTGTCAACCAACTCCTACGACATATTTGATTCACCAAATGAAGAACTTGGAAGATGCTTCATGGCTAAAGGCCCAAAGGTAACACACCCCGAGTATGTTGATTTCAATAGTGATGAAGATGACTTGTTAGGTGATGACGATTTACTTATTGACAACCCTAGTGATGAATACTATGATGAAACGTCAATTAATCATGCTAATCAAGATAAAACGAATGACAATGATAAGGAGAAGATTGAGCTCCTAACTAGAGAACTAAACACTCTTAAGTTAGCTCATGAAACTATCTTAGGGGATCATCGGGAACTTTTAAGGACTCATGAGAAGTTACGCTTTGAAAAGCTCAACCTTGAGCAAGAGCATGAGTTCTTAAAGGCAATCAATGATGATCTTCGCAAGAAAAGTTCTTCTTACATTGCCAAGCGTTTACTCTTATCTACTTACATGCCTTAAGTCAAGTCTAGTAACAAGAACAAGAAGGATTCTTCCTCTAGTGGTAACAATAATCATGTTAAATCCAATGTTGTTGCTTCTAGTAGTTCTCTTGATTCCACTAATGATTCTCTTAGCCAAGTTACACTTGAGCAAGAAAATAACTTATTGAAGGGGATTATAGAGAAAGGTGTTTACAAGAGCCTTGCCGGGAGTAAGCAATTCGAAGAGATTGTACGCAAGCAAGGAAGGCACCGGAAGAACCAAGGTGTTGGTTTTGAACGAAAGTTCAATGCCAATGGAGTTGAGTGGGAAGAAGATCAATACCCCAAGACGAAGTTTGTTCCTCAACAAGAGAAGTATGATCCTACTTCCTTCAAAGGGACACAAGCTCAAGATGATCTTCCACCACAAGACCACAAGCAAAAAGGCAAGGATGAGCTTCAAGAGGAGATTGATGCATTTGAAGAAGCTCCCAAGGCCTTGGTCAAGTGGGTACCCAAGACTACGTGAAGTTCTACTTCATCAAGTACGACTACAACTCCAAGGATTCCCATCAAGATGATGTGGATCCCGAAGAAGAAGAACTAGAGAGTTCTTGAGGGTGACTCCGCCAACATACTTCAGTCTTATCATTTTGGCAAGGACAAGTGCAATCAACTTCCACATCTTGCACTAGTTCATGGAGTCACAAACCCTCTTGTTGGTAAGACAAGGGACAAGGTAACCTAATGCTTTCATAGACATCATTTTGTGTGTGCATCACTCTATGTCTATGGATATCCTTGTTTGTTCCTTGTAGGACTAACCTGTATAGGTGTTGAAAGTGCAACTCACTCCAAAGGATTGCTCCAAATGATCTTCATAAACATTGAGCAGCCACATCTTCAACATCTACATGAAGTCATCATCGACAAAACCCAAGGTTAGTTCATCCCTCTAAGGGGGGATCTCACATCTAGGGGAGCTTTACTCTAAGAATTGAGTTAAAGCAACTCTAATGGTGTGAACACAACAATGCATTATGTAAAAGTGGCAACTTCACTTGAGCTTAAACGATGAGTATGACCTATGATCAAATGTTCTCATTTGACTCCTAAGTCAATATACTCATATATAGATGACCTAGTCATCGCCAATTGCTTGATAGATGCTAGAATGGTCGTGCATGCTTTGCCACATATTTCATTTGTCATTTTATTGTGTGAGCATGTTGGTTGCATATTTCACTCATTCGGGACATCCACTTGTAGTTTTGATTGTTTGGTTTCTTTTCTTTTGCCAAGTGGATGGACAAGAATGCCCAAGAACCTTCTCTAGCTATCTATGCTTTTCTTGTCTCAAACTCTATTCATGCTACTTCACAAAGTTTGATCAAGTCAGATTCGAACCACTCTGTGTGAGGAGCACTCGGAGTCCCCGATTTGTCATAGACTTAAACTTCCTAAACTTCTTTGTGTGTTTCAGTCTGACCGATTCTTCCATTTCGGTCATACCGAGATCACTAAGTCAATCTAGGTTTTCAATCTCGGTGCAACCGATTTGAACTTTTCGGTCACACCGATTGCAGTAACTGCTTGCAGTGATGCATCTCGGTGCCACCAAGTTGTTCCACTCGGTCACACCGACAGGGTCGGGCTATATATACCCATGGGCCAAATTTTGGAAATTTCTCCAAACTCTTTCGCCCGCGCTTAGCCTGCTCTGCCTCCCTAGGTCTTCGGATTGTCCTCCTCGCCGCCAGCTGCCTCCCGCCGCTGGTCTCTACCGCCGTCAACGGGAATCATCTCTGCCGTTGCCGCCGTAGCAAGTCCATCGCCGAACTAGCGTATGGACTTGATCCTTGTTCTAATCTCACACCGATTCCTAGCACATTGTTTTCGCCATGTATCTTGCCACAATTGAGATCATTTTATCCAGCTAAAATGCTCCGTAGATTAGGTTTGGATTGCAAATTTAGGGTTTGGTTTCCGCTGAAACCATCTTGGACCGACCGAGTTGTAGAAATCGGTTCCACCGATTTGGCCAAGGCCATTGCACATGTGATTCTCGGTCTGACCGAGAATTGCAAATCGGTGTGATCGAGTTCAGGACTTTGTGAAACCCTAGCAGTCTTGGTGCCACCAAACTGTGACTCGGTCTGACCGAGTTCACTAGCTTAGGTTCCAAAAGCTGCTTCGGTATCACCGAGTTTACAAATCGGTAGATCCGAAATGCTTTCTGTGGAAAACTAAACTAAGTTTTTGACTCATTCTTTTGCAAAAACCTCTATACTTTGTGATGCTCATCCTATCTACCTCATCTGTATCTATTCACAGGGTCTACTGTCAGTGTTTGCAACATGTCTGATCAAAGTGACAGTCAAAACAAGTCTGAGGAACAGGTTCACATGAGTGAGGGCACTAGTCCCTCTAGCAGCTATGATGGTAGCAGGAGCACACCCAGCAACTTGCCTAAGGCAGCCACCAGGGCCATAGAGAAGAAAACCTCAGAGTCTGAGGATGAAGACTATGTGGCTGTTGAGGATGAGGCCACTTCCAAGAAGATGGTGATCAAAAAGGAATATGGCACAACTGCTGCCACTAAGCCTGGTATGAGGACCAAAGCACCTTCTAGAAGAGTTCCCATGTCAAAGGCCAGAGCGTCCACTCAAGTACCTTTGGAATCTGAACCCAAAGAGGCCGCTGAAGAAGAGAAGAAGAGGAAGGAAAGGGTCAAGAAGACCATGGCCAGGGTTGTTGGAAAGCCTTCCATGATGGAAGAGGAAGAAGAAGAAGAGGTTGCTGCACCAACACCTAAAGCTCAGAAGCTTATGGGTGATGCCATCAGGTCAGGGGCTGCTTCATGAAAGCCCAAAGAAGCTCCCAAGGTAGCTGCTCCAAAGCCTAGAGCTGCACCCAAGAGGAATACAAGGAACATTCCTGCTGGAGAAAAGAACAAGGCCCCAGTGCCTGAAGTTGCTGTTGAAGAAGAAGATGATGAAAAACATGTCTTGAGGAAGTTGAAGCCCAAAATTCCAGATCACAATGATGTTCATCCTGTAGCTGAGGATATGAAGCTGAGAAAGGATGCAGGACTCAGAAAGTGGAGGATGACTGATCCCTATGCAGTCAGGAGGAGAACTGCTGTGGACTACAGGTTCCATACAAAGGAACATCAGGACTTCTATGAGACAGTGCTGCTTGACAAGAAGCCAATTGTCTGTGACATGAGATGGGTGGACTGAAAATATATCAAGGAAAATGAAGAGCTCTATCCTGGAGTGTATGACAGTTTCAAGGCTTGTGGAGTGGATGACTTTGTTGGGCAGAAGCTCACAAAGTGGAATGATGAGCTCGTAATGCAGTTCTACTCCACAACTCACTTCTATCCAGATGGAAGGATAGTATGGATGTCTGAAGGTACTAGGTACCAATCAACTGTTGAAGAATGGGAAAATCTGATCAATGCACCTAAGGAGAAAGAGGATGACTTGGATGTCTATGCCAAGAAGAAGAAGGATCACAACTCTATGGCACATATGTACAGGGAGATCCCAGATGCTGCTGTTGAAACACACAAGTTCGGATCCCAGATGCCAACGATCAACTGGATCCTCAGGCACACTCTTTTGCCTAAGTCAGGTGATCACAAGATGATAAGAGGCCATGCTATCAATCTGCTTCACATATTTGATGTGCCTCAAAAGTTCAAGGTCATGAGCCTCATAGTGGAAACTATCAAGAGGACAGCTGCTGACCAAAAGAGAAGTTGTGGGTATGCCCCACAGATCCAGGAGCTAATCAACTCAAAGATGGGCACTGGCACATACCTCTTGGACAAGGATCACATGCCCATCTACCCAGATTTTGAGGACAACACAGTGGTTATGGATGAATATGAACCATCTTCTGTGCAAGCACAAGCATAGAAGGAGAAGGCAAGGACTGAAAAGGCTGCAAAGATGCAAACTGCTGATGAGGCATCTTAGTATTTCCTGAAGAGCAAGCAAGATCAGCTTGGCTACTTGATTGCCTCCACTCTGAGGATTGAGAAGGGATTGGCCACATTGACTCAAAACCAGGAGAGCCTGGAGAGGATCATGGAGCAGAAGTTCTATGATTTGAATGTGAAGGTCACTGAGATACAGTCAGTTGTTGAGAAACTTCAAGATGACATGCAGGAGAGGAAGGGCAAGACTACCACTGTTGCGTTTGCTAGAGTGCCCAGAGCTCAGAGATCTGCTGCAGTGCCTGTTCCAGACACAAGAGCAACTTCATCTGCACCAGCTACAGCTTCAGTGCCACCAGCTCCAGCACCTACTCCACCAACTCCATCTTCATCAACTGATGCTTTCGTCCTTGGCGTTATTTCTACACCACCACCTGAAGACCAAGCCTGAGAGTCGATTTAGTACTATGCATTTTCTATGAACTTTCTGGTAACTTGTTGCCAAAGGGGGAGAAAAATGTATAGATCACAGGCTTTGAGAGAGAGCGTTGCTTTTTATTCTCTCCTGTTTTGGTGGTTAAACTTTGTTTGCTTGTTTGATATACTTTATGCCTGTGTGATACTTGGATGATCATGTGTTTGATCATATGCTACATTAATGCTTGTTGGATGACATTATCCTTTTATCTCTATATGATCATTCACTTTGCTTGGTGATGAGTGTGTGTATTTAATTATTATCATTTTGAGCGCTCCACCAAGATGTATGTGACATGGAAGAGTAACTCACGATCCTAATTCATTGTGCATTTGTAGTCCAAAGCAAATCTTAAACTATGCACAAATTTAGGGGGAGCTCTAACATTTCACATACTTCTCAAAGCGATAATGTTTTTAATCTTATTATCATTTGTCGAAGCTTTGATCTATATATTGTCATCAATTACCAAAAAGGGGGAGATTGAAAGTGCAACTATCCCTAGGTGGTTTTGGTAATTCCTAACAACATATAGCTGATTGAGCTAATGCTATTTCTAGACAAATATTTCAGGAAAGCTCAATGAATGGCATGGCATGGATGAGAAAAGTGGACCCCTCAAAATGCTAAGGATAAAAGGATTGCCTCAAGCTCAAAGCTCAAGACTCTACATTTTATATTTTAGTGATCCAAGATCACATTGAGTCTATAGGAAAAGCCAATACTATCAAGGAGGGATGAGGTGTTGCTTAATGAGATTCTTGCTCAAAATGCTTAGTGATATGCTCCTAAACCCTCAACTACTTTCTCACATCCACATATGACCTAAACCAAAAGTCAAACTCGGCCCCACCGATTCTTTCTATCCTGCGCCACCGAGTTCAGATGTCATAGCCACTGCCACAAACCCTAGGCAAATCGGTCTCACCGATAGGGATCTCGGTCTCACTTAGATGTGATTGTAATCTCTCTGTTTCCCTTCATAACGTTTAGGTCTCGCCGAGATGAGCGATCAGTCCCACCGAGATTGCAATGTAAACTCTCTGTTTCCCTTTCATAACATTTCGGTCTCACCGAAATGAGCAAACCGGTTCCACCGAGTTTACCTGACCAACTCTCTGGTTAGCTTATTACCAAAATCGGTCCCATCGAATTTGTGAAATTGGTCTCACCGAGATTACGTTATGCCCTAACCCTAACCATATCGGTCCTACCGAGTTGCATGTCGGTCCCACCAAAAGTCCTAACGGTCACTAGATTTGTTGAATCGGTCCGACCGAGTTTCTTAATTCGGTCCCATCGAGATTGGCAAGTTGTGTGTAACGGTTAGATTTTGTGTGGAGGCTATGTATACCCCTCCAGCTCCTCTTCATTCGTGGAGAGAGCCATCAGAACATACCTACACTTCCAACTTACATTTTCTGAGAGAGAACCACCTACACTTGTGTTGAGACCAAGATATTCCATTCCTACCATATGAATCTTGATCTCTACACTACAAAAAAAATACACTTCCGTGATGATACGTGTTTGTCACAGTAGGTCGCGTTTTTTGTCATGCATGTACATCCATGATAAATTTATGACAGAATCAAGATAGTCATACCTGTGCTGTCGTAGAAGTGTTCCATGACATTACCAAAATTATCATCACGGAAGTGTCCACTTCCATGATGATAAATCGCGCGTCACAGAAGTGCTTTCATCAAGGGTGAGTGACACGTGGCATCCACCGTAATGGAACACCGTTAAGCTATCGGGTCGGGTTTTGGATCCAATAACCCATTAACAACCCCGACCAATGGGGATTTTCCATGTGTAAAATTGTCATTGGCTGGAGGAAACACGTGTCGGCTCATTGTTGGGACAGATGTCATCCACTCATTGGACAGAAGGCGCCTATGATACGTCGACACGTGGCCCGGCCCAACAGAGGCCCATTCCTGTGAAAAGGCCGACCCATTTGACTTGGTCAAAAGGTGACGGGCCGGCCCATGGAAAGCATGTTAACGGCCTATTCGCATATAGCCCATTTACAGCCCGCTAACCCAAGGCCCGTTACGCCCTACCTGAATTAGGCCCAGTAGTGTCATCTGGGCCATCCAATATGATTCCAGCCCGTTTTCACTTCTGGCCCATGTATGGCCCATATGAGGCCCTATGTAACTCTTGGCCTATTAACGACCCATGGTGAAACTGGCCCACAATGAGCAGTGTATCACTTT
This sequence comes from Triticum aestivum, assembly GCF_018294505.1. Classification (NCBI taxonomy): domain Eukaryota; kingdom Viridiplantae; phylum Streptophyta; class Magnoliopsida; order Poales; family Poaceae; genus Triticum; species Triticum aestivum. The sequence goes on along the minus strand of NC_057807.1, from coordinate 674,676,006 downwards.
AGACCCATTAATGGCCCGTGGTGAAACTGACCCGCAATGAACAGTGTATCACTTTAGACCCATTAACGGCCCGTGGTAAAACTGGTTCGTAATGAATAGTGTATCACTTTATACCCATTAATGGCCCGTTATTCAATTGGTCCGTTTCCAACCCATGTTATCTTTCGGCCTTCTCAGAGCCCATTTATTCTTGGGCTCATTTCGAGCATTCGTTTACTTACGACCTGTTACTGTAATTTTCTGCTTGTGGGCCAAATTCAGCCCGTGGTTACAGTCGGCCCGTTTGTGGTCTGTTAATACATTGGGCCGTTTCATAGCATCATCAAATACAGCCTATTAACGATGGCCCATTATGGTCGGCCCATGAACGGACGATTCCAACTCTAGCCCGTTTACGGCCATAATGCGGCCTGTTATTGGCCCATGTTTGGCCAATCGATCATACGGCCAGTATAAGGCCCATTGATGATAGGGCCCGTAGAAGGCCCATTGTTTCTACGGCCCGTAGAAGGCCCAATGTTTCTACGGCCCGTAGAAGGCCTACTGTTTCTACGGCGCATAGAAGGCCCACTGTTTCTATGGCTCGTAGGAGGCCCAGTGTCACTGCAGTAAATATTAGCCCATGGTTATTGTGGCCTAGTTTTAAAAAATAGGTTATTGCAGCCACTAGCAAACCGCGGAAAAAGAACTGCACTGACTACAAGCAAAAAAATAAACAAAACAACAAGGAAATAAATAAGCAAGCAACTTACGCTAGGCTATCACGACTATTACACATATTACATCCACTGGGCATCAAAGTTCACCACCAGTGCAAATATAGGGAACACAGCAGCATATAAATGCCGCAGCAAAACAAGTCTAGAACTGAAACCACTTCAGAAGAGTTCAAGAAACAATATCCTGGGCACCCATAATGCTGGCAAGATGCTTAGCAAGCTTATTAACTTTCTCCTGTTTGGCGCTTAAATCCTCCAGCACTTGCTGTTGCACAAGAAAGTACACATCTGAATTCTGTAGGGACTTCCTCAGTCCTTCGGCTTCTTGCCGCAGCACAGATGACTGATGCCTTTCAGCTTGTAGCTGAGACTAAAGAAGCCAATGTGATTCAGGTAGCGAGTTCGAAGAGCTTCTGCCAGCAGTACTGGCCAGTAACTCAAACACTACATCAACGCAGGACTGTGGGGTTTTCTCACTGTCTACAAGATCGTTTTTATCACCTTTCTTGGAGACCAACAGGGTTGTCTCACTATCTTGAACCTTATCTGCATTACTTTCTCTACCATTGCATAGTGGGGTGCTCCTCTCCAATATTCTATTTGCATACTACAAGAGAAACAAGGAGACACATCACATGTTTAGCTTGTAGTATACCAAACTCATTTTGGTAAACCGGTTTAGTAGTAAGGTGGACAGGATAACAACATGAAACAAACATATATCTATGTACTATGGTCACTGTATTGTCCATATCATTCTAGTTTATGTTCCCTAATCAAGATAGAGACACAGTTCAACTCATATATTTTTAAGACACAACAACATAGACAGAATATAAGTGTGAGAAACTACACACCATTGGCAGCACTTGTAATGTGCATCACATGAGAACATAACTGTTTATACAACTTAAACTGAAATCAACATAGAGCAAGAAGTGAGAACAACAATCCAGTTAAAGAAATAGGTTTAAAACATACCTATTGCACCATTGGAGTTTCAATTGGATCCTTTAAATTCGAAAGTAGTTGGTATGAGTAAATACAGTGATGCAACAGCAAAGGAGTATGGACCATAGCTACGGAATCTGACCTGAGAACAGTTGCTCTTCTGCTTTAAACGTGGAGTTTGGGTTAGCTGTGGTGGTCTTCATGCTTTGGGCACTGCAGTAGCTTTACGAACTTCTCGTGTGGGGGTACTCTGTGGCGGACATGGTGCTTTGTCAACTATAAGTGGGTTACTATCCGCTGGGGTTGCGGTTAGATGGGTTGTAGCTGGTTCTCTACCCAACGGTGTAAGTGTGCAATCTGGAAGAGTCTCGATTATGTGTGGTGGGGCTAGTTTGTGGGCCAGTACAACCATGGTTCTATCTGCATCGACGGGTAGCACTGTCTTTTGTGAAGAACGGGTTTTTGCTCCCTTAGATACTGCCATCACCCCCTCCAATTCAAATGGCTGATAAACAAGAAAAGAAATTGAACGTACAGACATTGTATGATAGACAGATGTGGTAATTCGCATATATGTTGTCTAACCAAATAGGACAGCATGACACAATTTCACATATATGATGCCTAACTAAATAGGATAGCATGACACAGTTTTAGATATATGATGGATAACTTAATAGGATATAATGGCATAATTCAACATATGATGAGTACCTAAACAGGATGACATGACAAAACTATATGATGTCTTTCTAAAATAGGTTGGGATGAAATAATTCACATACATGTTGTCTAAGTATACAGGATGGCATGATATAATTGACATAATTGATTCATATACTAAGCAGCTGGCACTCGCATGTATGATCTCTAAACTAAGCAGATAGAATTCAATATTGTGCATATGATGTCTAAACTAAGCAATGCAAGACAACATATGCATCATATGAGAAATATAAACATTGCAACTTAGAGCATACACCTCAGGTGGGATATAGGACTGGTCATCTGTCTCTGAATCCTCCTATGAGGAGCTCCCTGTAACCATCAAGATATATGCTTCAACAGGTACCATTGCCTGCTCTGAAGACCTTGTTTTCACTCCAGATTTTTCCATAACCGGCTCAAATGGCCGATAAACATGAAGAGTAGTTCAATATACACAGATTGTCGACAAATGGAATACATAATGAAAAAAAGATGGCATGAGATAATTCACATATATGATGCCTGGCTCCATGGCGGTGCATAATTCACATATATGATAACTGGCTGAAAAACATGGCATTGCATAATTCACATATCTGATATAGAAAGCAAACAGGAGGCATTCACACAAAGCATGTCTAATCTAAGCAGATGGCATGGCAATGCAAGACACCATATGCATGATATGAGCAATATAACCCAGCCAAGTTAGAGCATGCACCTCGGGGGGGAATACGACTGGTCATCTCTCTCTGAATCCTCCTCTGAGGAGCTATCTGTAACCAGCAAGAAATCTGCATCGACAGATAGCACTGACTGCTCAGAAGACCTTGTTTTCACTCTAGATTTTCCCATGACCGACTCAAATGGCTGATGCATAGGAAGAGTAGATGAATGTATAAACATTGCTGACAAATGGAACAGATTATGGAAAAAAATATGGCACGATACAATTCACATATACGATGACTGGCTAAACAGGATGGCATTGCATAATTCACGTATATGATGCCTGGCTAAAGAAGATGGCATTGCATAATTCCCATATACTCCCTCCATTCCTAAATATTTGTCTTTTTAGAGATTTCAAATGGACTACCACATACGGATGTGTATAGACATATTTTAGAGTGTAGATTCACTCATTTTGTTCCGTATGTAGTCACTTGTTGAAATCTCTAAAAAGACAAATATTTAGGAATGGTGGGAGTATGATATAGAAACCAAACAGGTGGCATTCACACAAAGCAAATCTAAACTAAGCTGATGACATATAAGATGTATAATGTAAGCAATGCAAGGCGCCATATGCATGATATGGCCAACATCAGCATGCCAGGTTAGAGCAAACACCTCAGGTGGTAAACAGGCATGGTCGGCTCCTTCTGAATCTCTATCTGAAATACAATATGGAAATGCAGGAGAGGGGGGGGGGCACTTCGCCCACCATGGAGCAGCGTCTGCATGACATTATATTCGCACGCAACGGTCTTCTCTTTTTCTCTACATGTTTAGTACAATTGTGTACAATATCTGACATGCATCATAAAAAAATAGTTAGATTTTGTAAGGCCTAAGGGGTGCATGCAAAAATCAAGACTGATGGTAGCAAACGAGTGGATGGATCCAAAACTAATGATAGCAGGTAGATTATAGCTTCAGTTTAAAAAGATAGACAATGGATCATCTGTTGTTTGTTGCCCACCCAACATGAACCACATAGAAGACCCCAGATGAACCAGATAGTAGACAGATACTATTTGTTGCTGGCTCGATATGAGACCCATGGGCAATTCAAAACTCAAGATTGAACGATAAAGTAGCAGGTAATAATAACCGATGTATAACATAAGCAAACACGAAAGACTGCGACCTCTCTTCCGGAACTGTCTAGTCCTCAGGTTCATCTGCTCAGTCGATGATGGTAATGCAATTGGCGTGGCTGCCGGCAATGGGGAAGATGATCTGAGGCGGCGAAAGAAAGTCTGCAGGGGGATCTCTGCTGCAATGAACGCTTCTGTCGATGGTGCACCTCAGGTGGGTTGGATGACGGCACGGCAGGAGCAGGACATAACACACAGAGTTTTCTTTGACGCCAATCTGAAAATGAAGTAAATCTTTAAGGGCTCCTTAGAATTGGAGGATTCTATAAACGCACGGACAGGAAAAACACATGAATAAGATAGGAATGCACGTGCAAAACAGAGCATTTGGAAACATAGGATTTCAGTCAACCTGGGTGTTTGGCTCACATGAATTGGAAGAACAGAGGAATGGAGAAACAAAGTGATGCGATAAGTGTACAACCTCTTTGGCATAGCCTTGTGGACCTCAGCATCATTGGGTTGGACGTGGAGGATGGTGATGATGCTGGTGTGACTGTCGGAGGCGGGGAAGAAGATCCGAGGCCTCTGGAAACGGCGCCGAGGGTACTGCTCCGCTGTGATGGACGGTTCTGTCATTGGAGCAGCTCCGCTAAGGTGTACGGCGATGAGGCTGAAGCATGACAAGACAGACAACTTTAATCTGAAGTGGGACCCTAATATCATCTGCAATAGATGATGTAAAATACATCACCAAAAAGTGCTATATGTAAAATGCATCAACTGCGCCATGGCCGCTCCGATAGATGCTGTAAGTACTGTTGACTCTGAACTTAACTGAAGAAAATGAAGTTCACAGTCGAAACTAAATTTTACTGTCGAAACTGATTGAACTAGTAACAGAGCATTGCAATAGATGTTTAGGGCATTCGAGCACTAGTAGCAGAGAAGCAGTGCTCTAAATCAGCAGACACTCAAGTAGGGAACACACTAGCAGAGAGCAAGTCGTGCAGTAGCACCGCGAGCGAGTGCTAAAGCAGCAACTCTTGTAGCTGCTGGAGGTCGTGCATCAGCAGCAGTAGCGCAAGTGAGAGCAAGAGCAGAGCAGCAGCACGAATGAAAGCAGGAGCAATGCAGTAGCGCGACCGACAGCAAGAACAGAGCCGCATCGCGAGCGAGAGCCGGAGCAGCTGCAACTAGTGCCGTTGTGGAAGTCGCCGCCGAGGAAGCAACAACATGGGGGAGAGACGCCATGGATGATGTGGCTGGCAATGGTGCCGTCGATGGAGACGCCATGTCTGCTTGGTATCGAGCACCGGCAGCCCCATGAGATCAAATAAAAGATAAAATGCAGCGGTGAGTGCAGAACCTCCTTGGTGGCGCCAAGTTGGCCTCGGCTTCATCGGAGGAATTGGTGAGGGTGTTGCGGTTCCGGTGGGGCAGGTCAAGACGGCGCTGTGGGGATTGAGGTATCGCGATAGATGAGGCGAACGTCGGGGCAGCTGCTTGGAGGTGGAGGACGGGGCGGCTGATCCGGCGGGACGACAAGATCGACAACGGATCCTCATCCGGTGCGGTGGGTGAGGGATGGCGAGCTGTTGTGGTGGACGACATAGTCGGGGAAGAGTCTCCGGCTGGGCGGCGGTCGGGAGGCCGGCAGAGGAGCATGG